>NC_060146.1:11558880-11858880 GCF_021461385.2 Schistocerca piceifrons | reverse complement strand
AGGGATACAGTAAACCTGAAGTGAAGCATCGAGGTCTATAACTAGTGTCACAGGAATGATTCAAAGCATAGACAGTAAGAAGAGTCAGTTTTCTTATAATTAAATCGGCATTGTGCCTTTTGTATTTAATTCCGATGCAATTTCTGTGTTTCATCGTCATTAAGACGGTCAGAGTGATACAGCAAACCTGAAGTGAAGCATCGGAATCTGTAACTAGTGTCACAGGAATGGTTCAAAACAAAGACAGTAAGAAGAGTCAATTTTCTTGTACTTAAGTCGGCATTGTGCCTTTTCTATATAATCTCGATGCAATTTCTGTGTTTCGTCGTCAATAAGAAGGGCCAAGGGATACAGTAAACCTGAAGTGAAGCATCGGAATCTGAAACCGGTCTCACAGGAAAGGTTCAAAACATAGACAGTAAGAAGAGCCGGTCTTCTTGTACTTGAGTCGGCATTGTGCCTTTAGTATTTAATTCCGATGCAATTTCTGTGTTTCATCGTCAATAAGAAGCTGAGAGGAATACAGTAAACCTGAAGTGATGCATCGGAATCTATAACCAATCTCACAGGAATGGTTCAAAACATAGACAGTATGAAGAGTCAGTTTTCATGTACTTAAGTCGGCATTGTGCCTTTTCTATTTAATTCCGATGCAGTTTCTGTGTTTCGTCGTCGATAAGAAGGTCCAAGGGATATAGTAAACCTGAAGTGAAGCATTAGAATCTGAAACCGGTCTCACAGGAAAGGTTCAAAACATAGACAGTAAGAAGAGCCACTCTTCTTGTACTTGTGTCGGCATTGTGCTTTTCTATTAATTTCCGATGCGATTTCTGTGATTCGTCGTCACTAAGAAGGTCAGAGGGATACAGTGAACCTGAAGTGAAGCATCGGAATCTGTAACTAGTGTCACAGGAATGATTCAAAACATAGACAGTAAGAAGAGTCAGTTTTCTTGTACTTAAGTCGGCATTGTGCCTTTTGTATTTAATTCCGATTCAATTTCTGTGTTTCATCGTCAGTAGGAAGGTCAGAGGGATACAGTAAACCTGAAGTGAAGCATCGGAATCTATAACTAGTGTCACTGGAGTGGTTCAAAACATAGTCTGTAAGAAGAGTCAGTTTTCTTGTACTTTAGTCGGCATTGTGCGTTTCTATTTAATTCCGATGCAATATCTGTGTTTCGTCGTCAATATGGAGGTCCAAGGGATACAGTAAACCTGAAGTGAGGCATCGGAATCTATAACTAATGTCACAGGAATGGTACAAAACATAGACAGTAGGAATAGTCAGTCTTCTTGTACTTAAGTCGGCATTGTGCCTTTTGTATATAATTCCGATGCAATTTCCGTGTGTCATCGTCAATAAGAAGGTCAGAGGGATACAGTAAACCTGAAGTGAAGCACCGGAATCTGTAGCTAGTGTCACAGGAATGGTTCAAAACATAGACAGTAAGAAGAGTCAGTTTTCTTGTACTTAAGTCGGCATTGTGCCTTTTGTATTTAATTCCGATGCAATTTCTGTGTTCCATCGTCAATAAGAAGGTCCAAGGGATACAGTAAACCTGAAGTCATGCATCGGAATCTAAAACTGCTCTCACTGGAAAGGTTCAAAGCATAGACAGTAAGAAGAGTCAGTTTTCTTATAATTAAGTCTGCATTGAGCCTTTTGTATTTAATTCCGATGCAATTTCTGTGTTTCATGGTCAATTAGACGGACAGAGGGATACAGTAAACCTGAAGTGAAGCATCGGAATCTAGAACTAGTATCACAGGAATGGTTCAAAACATAGTCAGTAAGAAGACTCAGTTTTCTTGTACTTAAGTCGGCATTGCGCTTTTCTATTTCATTCCGATGCAATTTCTGTGTTTCGTCGTCGATAAGAAGGTACAAGGGATATAGTAAACCTGAAGTGAAGCATTGGAATCTAAAACCGGTCTCACAGGAAAGGTTCAAAACATAGACAGTAAGAAGAGCCAGTCTTCTTGTACTTGAGTCGGCATTGCGCGTTTCTATTTAATTCCGATGCAATTTCTGTGTTTCGTCGTCAATAAGAAGGGCAGAGAGATACAGTGAAACTGAAGTGAAGTATCGGAATCTATAACTAGTGTCACAGGAATGGTTCAAACATAGACAGTAAAAAGGGTAAGTTTCCGTGTGCTTAAGTCGGCATTGTACCTTTTCTAATTAATTCCGATGAAATTTCTGTGTTTCGTCGTCAGTATGAAGGTCCAAGGGATACAGTAAACCTGAAGTCAAGCATCGGAATCTAAAACTGGTCTCACAGGAAAGGTTCAAAACATAGACAGTATGAATAGTCAGTTTTCATGTACTTAAATCGGCATTGTGCCTTTTCTATTTAATTCCGATGCAGTTTCTGTGTTTTGTCGTCAATAATAAGGTCCAAGGGATATAGTAAACCTGAAGTGAAGCATTGGAATCTGAAACCGGTCTCACAGGAAAGGTTCAAAACATAGACAGTAAGAAGAGCCACTCTTCTTGTACTTGTGTCGGCATTGTGCTTTTCTATTTAATTCCGATGCAATTTCTGCGATTCGTCGTCACCAAGAAGGTCAGAGGGATACAGTGAACCTGAAGTGAAGCATCGGAATCTATAACTAGTGTCACAGGAATGGTTCAAACATAGACAGTAAGAAGATTAAGTTTCCGTGTGCTTAAGTCAGGATTGTACCTTTTCTATTTGATTCCGATGCAATATCTGTGTTTCGTCGTCAATAAGAAGGTCCAAGGTATACAGTAAACCTGTAGTGAAGCATCGGAATCTAAAACCTGTCTCACAGGAAAGGTTCAAAACATAGACAGTAAGAGGAGCCAGTCTTCTTGTACTAGAGTCGGCATTGTACCTTTTGTATTTAATTCCGATGCAATTTCTGTGGTTCATCGTCAAAAAGAAGGTCAGAGGGATACAATAAACCTGAAGTGATGCATCGGAATCTATAACTAGTCTCACAGGAATGGTTCAAAACATAGACAGTAAGAGGAGTCAGTTTTCATGTACTTAAGTCGGCATTGTGCCTTTTCTATTTAATTCCGATGCAGTTTCTGTGTTTCGTCGTCAATAAGAAGGTCCAAGGGATACAGAAAACCAAAAGTGAAGCATTGGAATCTAAAGCCGGTCTCACGGGAAAGGATCAAAACATAGAAAGTAAGAAGAGCCAGTCATCTTGTACTTGTCTCGGCATTGTGCCTTTTGTATTTAATTCCGATTCAATTTCTGTGTTCCATCGTCAATAAGAAGGTCCAAGGGATACAGTAAACCTAAAGTCAAGCATCGGAATCTAAAACTGGTCTCACAGGAAAGGTTCAAAGCATAGACAGTAAGAAGAGTCAGCCGTCCTATAATTAAGTCGGCATTGTGCCTTTTGTATTTAATTCCGACGCAATTTCTGCGTTTCATGGTCAATTAGACGGTCAGAGGTATACAGTAAACCTGAAGTGAAGCATCGGAATCTATAACTAGTGTCACTGGAGTGGTTCAAAACATAGTCTGTAAGAAGAGTCAGGTTTCTTGTACTTTAGTCGGCATTGTGCGTTTCTATTTAATTCCGATGCAATATCTGTGTTTCGTCGTTAATATGGAGGTCCAAGGGATACAGTAAACCTGAAGTGAGGCATCGGAATCTATAACTAATGTCACAGGAATGGTTCAAATCATAGACAGTAGGAAGAGTCAGTCTTCTTGTACTTAACTCGGCATTGTGCCTTTTGTATATAATTCCGATGCAATTTCCGTGTGTCATCGTCAATAAGAAGGTCAGAGGGATACAGTAAACCTGAAGTGAAGCACCGGAATCTGTAGCTAGTGTCACAGGAATGGTTCAAAACATAGACAGTAAGAAGAGTCAGTTTTCTTGTACTTAAGTCGGCATTGAGCCTTTTGTATTTAATTCCGATGCAATTTCTGTGTTCCATCGTCAATAAGAAGGTCCAAGGGATACAGTAAACCTGAAGTCATGCATCGGAATCTAAAACTGCTCTCACAGGAAAGGTTCAAATCATAGACAGCAAGAAGAGTCAGTTTTCTTATAATTAAGTCGGCATTGTGGCTTTTGTATTTAATTCCGATGCAATTTCTGTGTTTCATGGTCAATTAGACGGACAGAAGGATACAGTAAACCTGAAGTGAAGCATCAGAATCTAGAACTAGTGTCACAGGAATGGTTCAAAACATAGTAAGAAGACTCAGTTTTCTTGTACTTAAGTCGGCATTGTGCTTTTCTATTTCATTCCGATGCAATTTCTGTGTTTCTTCGTCAATAAGAAGGTGCAAGGGATACAGTAAACCTGAAGTGAAGCATCGGAATCTAAAACCGGTCTCACTGGAAAGGTTCAAAACATAGATAGTAAGAAGAGCCAGTCTTCGTGTACTTGAGTCGGCATTGTGCCTTTTCTTTATAATTCCGATGCAATTTCTGTGTTTCATCGTCAATAAGTCGGCCAGAGGGATACAGCAAACCTGAAGTGAAGCATCGGAATCAATAACTAGTGTCACAGGAATGGTTCAAAACATAGACAGTAAGAAGAGTCAGTTTTCTTGTACTTAACTCGGCATTGTGCCTTTTCTATTTAATTCCGATGCACTTTCTGTCTTTCGTCGTCAATAAGAAGGGCTAAGGGATACAGTAAACCTGAAGTGAAGCATCGGAATCTAAAACCTGACTCACAGGAAAGGTTCAAAACATAGACAGTAAGAAGAGCCAGTCTTCTTGTACTTGAGTCGTCAATGTGCCTTTTGTATTTAATTCCGATGCAATATATGTGTTTCATCGTCAATAGGAAGGTCAGAGGGATACAGTAAACCAGAAGTGAAGCATCGAATCTATAACTAGGGTCACAGGAATGGTTCAAAACATAGACAGTAAGAAGAGTCAGTCTTCTTGTACTTAAGTCGGCATTGTGCCTTTTGTTTGTATTCCGATGCAAATTCTGTGTTTCATCTTCAATAAGAAGGTCAGAGGGATACAGTAAACCTGAAGTGAAGCATCGGAATCTATAATTAGTGTCACAGGAATGGTTCAAAACACAGACAGTAAGAAGCGTCGGTTTCCTTGTTCTTAAGTCGGCATTGTGCCTTTTGTATTTAATTCCGAAGCAATTTCTGTGTTTTATCGTCAATAAGAAGGTCAGAGGGATACAGTAAACCTGAAGTGAAGCATCGTAATCTATAATTAGTGTCACAGGAATGGTTCAAACACAGACAGTAAGAAGCGTCGGTTTCCTTGTACTTAAGTCGGCATTTTGCTTTTTGTATTTAATTCCGAAGCAATTTCTGTGTTTCATCGTCAATAAGAAGGTCAGAGGGATACAGTAAACCTGAAGTGAAGCGTCGGAATCTATAACATGTGTCACGGGAATGGTTCAAAATATAGACAGTGAGAAGAGTCAGTTTACTTGTACTTAAGGCGGCATTGTGCCTTTTGTATTTAGTTCCGATGCAATTTCTGTGTTTCACCGTCAAAAGAAAGTCAGAGGGATACAGTAAACCTGAAGTGAAGCATCGAGGTCTATAACTACTGTCACAGGAATGATTCAAAGCATAGACAGTAATAAGAGTCAGTTTTCTTATAATTAAATCGGCATTGTGCCTTTTGTATTTAATTCCGATGCAATTTCTGTGTTTCATCGTCATTAAGACGGTCAGAGTGATACAGCAAACCTGAAGTGAAGCATCGGAATCTGTAACTAGTGTCACAGGAATGGTTCAAAACAAAGACAGTAAGAAGAGTCAATTTTCTTGTACTTAAGTCGGCATTGTGCCTTTTCTATATAATCCCGATGCAATTTCTGTGTTTCGTCGTCAATAAGAAGGGCCAAGAGATACAGTAAACCTGAAGTGAAGCATCGGAATCTGAAACCGGTCTCACAGGAAAGGTTCAAAACATAGACAGTAAGAAGAGCCGGTCTTCTTGTACTTGAGTCGGCATTGTGCCTTTAGTATTTAATTCCGATGCAATTTCTGTGTTTCATCGTCAATAAGAAGCTGAGAGGAATACAGTATACCTGAAGTGATGCATCGGAATCTATAACCAATCTCACAGGAATGGTTCAAAACATAGACAGTATGAAGAGTCAGTTTTCATGTACTTAAGTCGGCATTGTGCCTTTTCTATTTAATTCCGATGCAGTTTCTGTGTTTCGTCGTCGATAAGAAGGTCCAAGGGATATAGTAAACCTGAAGTGAAGCATTGGAATCTAAAACCGGTCTCACAGGAAAGGTTCAAAACATGGACAGTAAGAAGAGCCATTCTTCTTGTACTTGAGTCGGCATTGTGCCTTTTGTATTTAATTCCCATGCAATTTCTGTGTTAGATCGTCAATAAGAAGCTGAGAGGGATACAGTAAACCTGAAGTGATGCATCGGAATCTATAACTAGTCTCAGAGGAATGGTTCAAAACAGACAGTATGAAGAGTCAGATTTCATGTACTTAAGTCGGCATAGTGCCTTTTCTATTTAATTCCGATGCAGTTTCTGTGTTTCGTCGTCAATAATAAGGTCCAAGGGATATGGTAAACCTGAAGTGAAGCATTGGAATCTGAAACCGGTCTCACAGGAAAGGTTCAAAACATAGACAGTAAGAAGAGCGACTCTTCTTGTACTTGAGTCGACATTGTGCTTTTCTATTTAATTCCGATGCAATTTCTGTGTTTCGTCGTCACTAAGAAAGTCAGAGGGATACAGTGAACCTAAAGTGAAGCATTGGAATCTATAACTAGTGTCACAGGAATGGTTCAAACATAGACAGTAAGAGAAGTAAGTTTCCGTGTGCTTAAGTCAGGATTGAACCTTTTCTATTTAATTCCGATGCAATTTCTGTGTTTCGTCGTCAATAAGAAGGTCCAAGGGATACAGTAAACCTGTAGTGAAGCATCGGAATCTAAAACTGGTCTCACAGGAAAGGTTCAAAACATAGACAGTAAGAAGAGTCAGTTTTCTTGTACTTAAGTCGGCATTGTGGCTTTTTTAATTAATTCCGATGCAATTTCTGTGTTTCATCGTCAATAAGAAGGTCAGAGGGATACAGTAAACCTGAAATGAAGCATCGGAATCTATAACTAGTGTCACAGGAAAGGTTCAAAACATAGACAGTAAGAAGAGCGACTCTTGTTGTACTAGAGTCGGCATTGTGCCTTTTGTATTTAATTCTGATGCAATTTCTGTGTTTCATCGTCAAAAAGAAGGTCAGAGGTATACAGAAACCTGAAGTGAAGCATCGGAATCTATAACCAGTGTCACTGGAGTGGTTCAAATCATAGTCAGTAAGAAGAGTCAGTTTTCTTGTACTTTAGTCGGCATTGTGAGTTTCTATTTAATTCCGATGCAATTTCTGTGTTTCGTCGTTAATAAGGAGGTCCAAGGGATAAAGTAAACCTGAAGTGAAGCATCGGAATCTGTAACTAATGTCACAGGATTGGTTCAAAACATAGACAGTAAGAAGAGTCAGTTTTTCTTGTACTTAAGTCGGCATTGTGGTTTTTTAATTAATTCCGATACAATTTCTGTGTTTCATCGACAATAAGAAGGTCAGAGCTATACAGTAAACCTGAAGTGAAGCATTGGAATCTAAAACTAGTTTCACAGGAATGGTTCAAAACATAGAGAGTAAGAAGAGTCAGTTTTCTTTAATTATGTCGGCATTGTGGCTTTTTTAATTAATTCCGATGCAATTTCTGTGTTTCATCGTCAATAAGAAGGTCAGAGGGATACAGTAAACCTGAAATGAAGCATCGGAATCTATAACTAGTGTCACAGGAATGGTTCAAAACACAGACAGTAAGAAGAGGCAGTTTTCTTGTACTTAAGTCGGCATTGTGCCTTTTGTATTTAATTCCGATGCAATTTCTGTGTGTCATCGTCAATAAGAAGGTCAGAGGGATACAGTAAACCTGAAGTAAAGCATCGGACTCTATAGCTAGTGTCACAGGAATGGTTCAAAACATAGACAGTAAGAAGAGTCAGTTTACTTGTACTTCAGTCGGCATTGTGCCTTCTGTATTTAATTCCGATGCAATTTCTGTGTTTCATCGTCTATACGACGGTCAGACGGATACAGTGAACCTGAAGTGAAGCCTCGGAATATATAACCACTGTCACAGGAATGGTTCAAAACCCAGACAGTAAGAAGAGTCAGTCTTCTTGTACTTAAGTCGGCATTGGGCATTTTGTATTCAATTCCGACGCAATTTCTGTGTATCATCGTCAATAAGAAGGTCAGAGGGTTACAGTAAACCTGAAGTGAAGCATCGGAATCTGTAACTAGTGTCACACAAATATTTCAAATCATAGACAGTAAGAAGAGTCAGTTTACTTGTACTTAAGTCGGCATTGTGCCTTTTGTATATAATTCCGATGCAATATCTGTGTTTCATCGTCAATAAGAAGGTCAGTATATACAGTTAACCTGAAGTGAAGCATCTGAATCTATAACTAGTGTCACAGGAATGGTTCAAAGCATAGACAGTAAGAAGAGTCAGTTTTCTTATAATTAAGTCGGCATTGTGCCTTTTGAATTTAATTCCGATGCAATTTCTGTGTTTCATCGTCATTAAGACGGTCAGAGTGATACAGCAAACCTGAAGTGAAGCATCGGAATCTATAACTAGTGTCACAGGAATGGTTCAAAAGATAGACAGTAAGAAGAGTCAATTTTCTTGTACTTAAGTCGGCATTGTGCCTTTTCTATATAATTCCATAGCAATTTCTGTGTTTCGTCGTCAGTAAGAAGGGCCAAGGGATACAGTAAACCTGAAGTGATGCATCGGAATCTAAAACCAGTCTCAGAGGAAAGGTTCAAAACGTAGACAGTAAGAAGAGCCAGTCTTCTTGTACTTGAGTCGGCATTGTGCCTTTTGTATTTAATTCCGATGCAATTTCTGTGTTTCATCGTCAATAAGAAGCTGAGAGGGATACAGTAAACATGAGGTGATGCATCGGAATCTATAACTAGTGTCACAGGAATGGTTCAAACATAGACAGTAAGAAGAGTAAATTTTCCGTGTGCTTAAGTCGGCATTGTACCTTTTCTATTAGTTCCGTTGCAATTTCTGTGTTTCGTCGTCAGTATGAAGGACCAAGGGATACAGTAAACCTGAAGTCAAGCATCGGAATCTAAAACTGGTCTCACAGGAAAGGTTCAAAACATAGACAGTTAGAAGAGCCAGTCTTCTTGTACTTGAGTGTGCATTGTGCCTTTTGTATTTAATTCCGATGCAATTTCTGTGTTTGATCGTCAATAAAAAGCTGAGGGGGATACAGTAAACCTGAAGTGATGCATCGGAATTTATAACTAGTCTCACAGGAATGGTTCAAAACATAGACAGTATGAAGAGTCAGTTTTCATGTACTTAAGTGGGCATTGTGCCTTTTCTATTTAATTCCGATGCAGTTTCTGTGTTTCGTCGTCAATAAGAAGGTCCAAGGGATATAGTAAACCTGAAGTGGAGCGTTGGAATCTAAAACCGGTCACACAGGAAAGCTTCAAAAAATAGACAGTAAGAAGGTCCACTCTTCTTGTACTTGAGTCGGCATTGTGCTTTTCTATTTAATTCCGATGCAATTTCTGTGTTCCGTCGTCAATAATAAGGTCAGAGGGATACAGTGAACCTGAAGTGAAGCATAGGAACCTATAACTAGTGTCACAGGAATGGTTCAAACATAGACAGTAAGAAGAGTAAGTTTCCGTGTGCATAAGTCAGGATTGTACCTTTTCTATTTAATTCCGATGCAATTTCTGTGTTTCGTCGTCAATAAGAAGGTCCAAGGGTTACAGTGAACCTGTTGTGAAGCATCGGAATCAAAAACCTGTCTCACAGGAAAGGTTCAAAACATAGAAAGTAAGAAGAGCCAGTCTTCTTGTACTAGAGTCGGCATTGTGCATTTTGTATTTAATTTCGATGCAATTTCTGTGTTTCATCGTAAAAAAGAAGGTCAGAGGGATACAGTAAACCTGAAGTGATGCATCGGAATCTATAACTAGTCTCACAGGAATGGTTCAAAGCATAGACAGTAAGAAGAGTCAGTTGTCATGTACTTAAGTTGGCATTGTGCCTTTTGTATTTAATTCTGATGCAATTTCTGTGTTTCATCGTCAATATGAAGGTCAGAGGGATACAGTAAACCTGAAGTGAAGCATCGGAATCTATAAATAGTGTCACAGGAATGGTTCAAAACACAGACAGTAAGAAGAGTCTGATTCCTTGTACTTAAGTCGGCATTGTGCCTTTTGTATTTAATTCCGATGCAATTTCTGTGTGTCATCGTCAATAAGAAGGTCAGAGGGATACAGTAAACCTGAAGTAAAGCGTCGGAATCTATAGCTAGTGGCACAGGAATGGTTCAAAACATAGACAGTAAGAAGAGTCAGTTTACTTGTACGTCAGTCGGCATTGTGCCTTCTGTATTTAATTCCGATGCAATTTCTGTGTTTCATCGTCTATACGACGGTCAGACGGATACAGTGAACCTGAAGTGAAGCATCGGAATATACAACCACTGTCACAGGAATGGTTCAAAACATAGACAGTAAGAAGAGTCAGTCTTCCTGTACTTAAGTCGGCATTGGGCATTTTGTATTCAATTCCGATGCAATTTCTGTGTATCATCGTCAATAAAAAGGTCAGAGGGTTACAGTAAACCTGAAGTGAAGCATCGGAATCTGTAACTAGTGTCACACAAATATTTCAAATCATAGACAGTAAGAAGAGTCAGTTTACTTGTACTTAAGTCGGCATTGTGCCTTTTGTATATAATTCCGATGCAATATCTGTGTTTCATCGTCAATAAGAAGGTCAGAGGTATACAGTTAACCTGAAGTGAAGCATCTGAATCTATAACTAGTGTCACAGGAATGGTTCAAAGCATAGACAGTAAGGAGAGTCAGTTTTCTTATAATTAAGTCGGCATTGTGCCTTTTGAATTTAATTCCGATGCAATTTCTGTGTTTCATCGTCATTAAGACGGTCAGAATGATACAGCAAACCTGAAGTGAAGCATAGGAATCTATAACTAGTGTCACAGGAATGGTTCAAAAGATAGACAGTAAGAAGAGTCAATTTTCTTGTACTTAAGTCGGCATTGTGCCTTTTCTATATAATCCCATAGCAATTTCTGTGTTTCGTCGTCAGTAAGAAGGGCCAAGGGATACAGTAAACCTGAAGTGATGCATCGGAATCTAAAACCAGTCTCAGAGGAAAGGTTCAAAACGTAGACAGTAAGAAGAGCCAGTCTTCTTGTACTTGAGTCGGCATTGTGCCTTTTGTATTTAATTCCGATGCAATTTCTGTTTTTCATCGTCAATAAGAAGCTGAGAGGGATACAGTAAACATGAGGTGATGCATCGGAATCTATAACTAGTGTCACAGGAATGGTTCAAACATAGACAGTAAGAAGAGTAAATTTTCCGTGTGCATTGTACCTTTTCTATTAGTTCCGTTGCAATTTCTGTGTTTCGTCGTCAGTATGAAGGACCAAGGGATACAGTAAACCTGAAGTCAAGCATCGGAATCTAAAACTGGTCTCACAGGAAAGGTTCAAAACATAGACAGTTAGAAGAGCCAGTCTTCTTGTACTTGAGTGTGCATTGTGCCTTTTGTATTTATTTCCGATGCAATTTCTGTGTTTGATCGTCAATAAGAAGCTGAGAGGGATACAGTAAACCTGAAGTGATGCATCGGAATTTATAACTAGTCTCACAGGAATGGTTCAAAACATAGACAGTATGAAGAGTCAGTTTTCATGTACTTAAGTGGGCATTGTGCCTTTTCTATTTAATTCCGATGCAGTTTCTGTGTTTCGTCGTCAATAAGAAGGTCCAAGGGATATAGTAAACCTGAAGTGGAGCGTTGGAATCTAAAACCGGTCACACAGGAAAGCTTCAAAAAATAGACAGTAAGAAGGGCCACTCTTCTTGTACTTGAGTCGGCATTGTGCTTTTCTATTTAATTCCGATGCAATTTCTGTGTTTCGTCGTCAATAATAAGGTCAGAGGGATACAGTGAACCTGAAGTGAAGCATAGGAATCTATAACTAGTGTCACAGGAATGGTTCAAACATAGACAGTAAGAAGAGTAAGTTTCCGTGTGCATAAGTCAGGATTGTACCTTTTCTATTTAATTCCGATGCAATTTCTGTGTTTCGTCGTCAATAAGAAGGTCCAAGGGTTACAGTGAACCTGTTGTGAAGCATCGGAATCAAAAACCTGTCTCACAGGAAAGGTTAAAAACATAGAAAGTAAGAAGAGCCAGTCTTCTTGTACTAGAGTCGGCATTGTGCATTTTGTATTTAATTTCGATGCAATTTCTGTGTTTCATCGTAAAAAAGAAGGTCAGAGGGATACAGTAAACCTGAAGTGATGCATCGGAATCTATAACTAGTCTCACAGGAATGGTTCAAAGCATAGACAGTAAGAAGAGTCAGTTGTCATGTACTTAAGTTGGCATTGTGCCTTTTGTATTTAATTCTGATGCAATTTCTGTGTTTCATCGTCAATAAGAAGGTCAGAGGGATACAGTAAACCTGAAGTGAAGCATCGGAATCTATAAATAGTGTCACAGGAATGGTTCAAAACACAGACAGTAAGAAGAGTCTGATTCCTTGTACTTAAGTCGGCATTGTGCTTTTGTATTTAATTCCGATGCAATTTTTGTGTTTCATCGTCAATAAGAACGTCAGAGGGATACAGTAAACCTGAAGTGAAGCATCGGAATCTATAACAAGTGTCACAGGAATGGTTCAAAATATAGACAGTAAGAAGAGTCAGTTTACTTGTACTTAAGTCGGCATTGTGCCTTTTGTATTTAATTCCGATGCAATTTCTGTGTGTCATAGTCAATAAGAAGGTCAGAGGGATACAGTAAACCTGAAGTGAAGCATCGGAATCTATAACTAGTCTCACAGGAATGGTTCAAAGCATAGACAGTAAGAAGAGTCAGTTGTCATGTACTTAAGTTGGCATTGTGCCTTTTGTATTTAATTCTGATGCAATTTCTGTGTTTCATCGTCAATAAGAAGGTCAGAGGGATACAGTAAACCTGAAGTGAAGCATCGGAATCTATAAATAGTGTCACAGGAATGGTTCAAAACACAGACAGTAAGAAGAGTCTGATTCCTTGTACTTAAGTCGGCATTGTGCCTTTTGTATTTAATTCCGATGCAATTTCTGTGTTTCATCGTCAATAAGAAGGTCAGAGGGATACAGTAAACCTGAAATGAAGCATCGGAATCTATAACTAGTGTCACAGGAATGGTTCAAAACACAGACAGTAAGAAGAGGCAGTTTTCTTGTACTCAAGTCGGCATTGTGCCTTTTGTATTTAATTCCGATGCAATTTCTGTGTGTCATCGTCAATAAGAAGGTCAGAGGGATACAGTAAACCTGAAGTAAAGCATCGGACTCTATAGCTAGTGTCACAGGAATGGTTCAAAACATAGACAGTAAGAAGAGTCAGTTTACTTGTACTTCAGTCGGCATTGTGCCTTCTGTATTTAATTCCGATGCAATTTCTGTGTTTCATCGTCTATACGACGGTCAGACGGATACAGTGAACCTGAAGTGAAGCCTCGGAATATATAACCACTGTCACAGGAATGGTTCAAAACATAGACAGTAAGAAGAGTCAGTCTTCTTGTACTTAAGTCGGCATTGGGCATTTTGTATTCAATTCCGACGCAATTTCTGTGTATCATCGTCAATAAGAAGGTCAGAGGGTTACAGTAAACCTGAAGTGAAGCATCGGAATCTGTAACTAGTGTCACACAAATATTTCAAATCATAGACAGTAAGAAGAGTCAGTTGTCATGTACTTAAGTTGGCATTGTGCCTTTTGTATTTAATTCTGATGCAATTTCTGTGTTTCATCGTCAATAAGAAGGTCAGAGGGATACAGTAAACCTGAAGTGAAGCATCGGAATCTATAAATAGTGTCACAGGAATGGTTCAAAACACAGACAGTAAGAAGAGTCTGATTCCTTGTACTTAAGTCGGCATTGTGCCTTTTGTATTCAATTCCGACGCAATTTCTGTGTATCATCGTCAATAAGAAGGTCAGAGGGTTACAGTAAACCTGAAGTGAAGCATCGGAATCTGTAACTAGTGTCACACAAATATTTCAAATCATAGACAGTAAGAAGAGGCAGTTTTCTTGTACTTAAGTCGGCATTGTGCCTTTTGTATTTAATTCCGATGCAATTTCTGTGTGTCATCGTCAATAAGAAGGTCAGAGGGATACAGTAAACCTGAAGTAAAGCGTCGGAATCTATAGCTAGTGGCACAGGAATGGTTCAAAACATAGACAGTAAGAAGAGTCAGTTTACTTGTACGTCAGTCGGCATTGTGCCTTCTGTATTTAATTCCGATGCAATTTCTGTGTTTCATCGTCTATACGACGGTCAGGCGGATACAGTGAACCTGAAGTGAAGCATCGGAATATACAACCACTGTCACAGGAATGGTTCAAAACATAGACAGTAAGAAGAGTCAGTCTTCCTGTACTTAAGTCGGCATTGGGCATTTTGTATTCAATTCCGATGCAATTTCTGTGTATCATCGTCAATAAAAAGGTCAGAGGGTTACAGTAAACCTGAAGTGAAGCATCGGAATCTGTAACTAGTGTCACACAAATATTTCAAATCATAGACAGTAAGAAGAGTCAGTTTACTTGTACTTAAGTCGGCATTGTGCCTTTTGTATATAATTCCGATGCAATATCTGTGTTTCATCGTCAATAAGGTCAGAGGTATACAGTTAACCTGAAGTGAAGCATCTGAATCTATAACTAGTGTCACAGGAATGGTTCAAAGCATAGACAGTAAGAAGAGTCAGTTTTCTTATAATTAAGTCGGCATTGTGCCTTTTGAATTTAATTCCGATGCAATTTCTGTGTTTCATCGTCATTAAGACGGTCAGAATGATACAGCAAACCTGAAGTGAAGCATAGGAATCTATAACTAGTGTCACAGGAATGGTTCAAAAGATAGACAGTAAGAAGAGTCAATTTTCTTGTACTTAAGTCGGCATTGTGCCTTTTCTATATAATCCCATAGCAATTTCTGTGTTTCGTCGTCAGTAAGAAGGGCCAAGGGATACAGTAAACCTGAAGTGATGCATCGGAATCTAAAACCAGTCTCAGAGGAAAGGTTCAAAACGTAGACAGTAAGAAGAGCCAGTCTTCTTGTACTTGAGTCGGCATTGTGCCTTTTGTATTTAATTCCGATGCAATTTCTGTTTTTCATCGTCAATAAGAAGCTGAGAGGGATACAGTAAACATGAGGTGATGCATCGGAATCTATAACTAGTGTCACAGGAATGGTTCAAACATAGACAGTAAGAAGAGTAACTTTTCCGTGTGCATTGTACCTTTTCTATTAGTTCCGTTGCAATTTCTGTGTTTCGTCGTCAGTATGAAGGACCAAGGGATACAGTAAACCTGAAGTCAAGCATCGGAATCTAAAACTGGTCTCACAGGAAAGGTTCAAAACATAGACAGTTAGAAGAGCCAGTCTTCTTGTACTTGAGTGTGCATTGTGCCTTTTGTATTTATTTCCGATGCAATTTCTGTGTTTGATCGTCAATAAGAAGCTGAGAGGGATACAGTAAACCTGAAGTGATGCATCGGAATTTATAACTAGTCTCACAGGAATGGTTCAAAACATAGACAGTATGAAGAGTCAGTTTTCATGTACTTAAGTGGGCATTGTGCCTTTTCTATTTAATTCCGATGCAGTTTCTGTGTTTCGTCGTCAATAAGAAGGTCCAAGGGATATAGTAAACCTGAAGTGGAGCGTTGGAATCTAAAACCGGTCACACAGGAAAGCTTCAAAAAATAGACAGTAAGAAGGGCCACTCTTCTTGTACTTGAGTCGGCATTGTGCTTTTCTATTTAATTCCGATGCAATTTCTGTGTTTCGTCGTCAATAATAAGGTCAGAGGGATACAGTGAACCTGAAGTGAAGCATAGGAATCTATAACTAGTGTCACAGGAATGGTTCAAACATAGACAGTAAGAAGAGTAAGTTTCCGTGTGCATAAGTCAGGATTGTACCTTTTCTATTTAATTCCGATGCAATTTCTGTGTTTCGTCGTCAATAAGAAGGTCCAAGGGTTACAGTGAACCTGTTGTGAAGCATCGGAATCAAAAACCTGTCTCACAGGAAAGGTTAAAAACATAGAAAGTAAGAAGAGCCAGTCTTCTTGTACTAGAGTCGGCATTGTGCATTTTGTATTTAATTTCGATGCAATTTCTGTGTTTCATCGTAAAAAAGAAGGTCAGAGGGATACAGTAAACCTGAAGTGATGCATCGGAATCTATAACTAGTCTCACAGGAATGGTTTCAAAGCATAGACAGTAAGAAGAGTCAGTTGTCATGTACTTAAGTTGGCATTGTGCCTTTTGTATTTAATTCTGATGCAATTTCTGTGTTTCATCGTCAATAAGAAGGTCAGAGGGATACAGTAAACCTGAAGTGAAGCATCGGAATCTATAAATAGTGTCACAGGAATGGTTCAAAACACAGACAGTAAGAAGAGTCTGATTCCTTGTACTTAAGTCGGCATTGTGCCTTTTGTATTTAATTCCGATGCAATTTTTGTATTTCATCGTCAATAAGAACGTCAGAGGGATACAGTAAACCTGAAGTGAAGCATCGGAATCTATAACAAGTGTCACAGGAATGGTTCAAAATATAGACAGTAAGAAGAGTCAGTTTACTTGTACTTAAGTCGGCATTGTGCCTTTTGTATTTAATTCCGATGCAATTTCTGTGTGGTATAGTCAATAAGAAGGTCAGAGGGATACAGTAAACCTGAAGTGAAGCATCGGAATCTATAACTAGTGTCACAGGAATGGTTCAAACATAGACATTTTGAAGAGTCAGTTTACTTGTACTTAAGTCGGCATTGTGCCTTTTGTATTTAGTTCCGATTCAATTTCTGTGTTTCACCGTCAATTATAAAGTCAGAGGGATACAGTAAACCTGAAGTGAAGCATCGGGGTCTGTAACTAGTGTCACAGGAATGGTTCAAAACATAGACAGTAAGAAGAGTCAGGATTCTTGTACTTAAGTCGGCATTGTGTCTTTTGTATTTAATTCCGATGCAATTTCTGTGTGTCATCGTCAATAAGAAGGTCAGAGGGATACAGTAAAACTGAAGTGAAGCATCGGAATCTATAGCTAGTGTCACAGGAATGGTTCAAAACATAGACAGTAAGATGAGTCAGTTTACTTGTACTTCAGTCGGCATTGTGCCTTCTGTATTTAATTCCGATGCAATTTCTGTGTTTCATCGTCTATACGACGGTCAGAGGGATACAGTGAACCTGAAGTGAAGCATCGGAAACTATAACCACTGCCACTGGAATGGTTCAAAACATAGATAGTAAGAAGAGTCAGTCTTCTTGTACTTAAGTCGGCATTGTGCATTTTGTATTCAATTCCGATGCAATTTCTGTGTATCATCGTCAATATGAAGGTCAGAGGGTTACAGGAAACCTGAAGTGAAGCATCGGAATCTATAACTAGTGTCACACAAATGGTTCAAATCATAGACAGTAAGAAGATTCAGTTTACTTGTACTTAAGTCGGCATTGTGCCTTTTGTATTTAATTCCTATGCAATATCTGTGTTTCATCGTCAATAAGAAGGTCACAGGTATACAGTTAACCTGAAGTGAAGCATCGGAATCTATAACTAGTGTCACAGGAATGGTTCAATGCATAGACAGTAAGAAGTGTCAGTTTTCTTATAATTAAGTCGGCATTGTGCCTTTTGTATTTAATTTCGATGCAATTTCTGTGTTTCATCGTCATTAAGACCGTCAGAGTGATACAGCAAACCTGAAGTGATGCATCGGAATCTACAACTAGTGTCACAGGAATGGTTCAAAACATAGACAGAAAGAAGAGTCAATTTTCTTGTACTTAAGTCGGCATTGTGCCTTTTCTATATAATCCCGATGCAATTTCTGTGTTTCGTCGTCAATAAGAAGGGCCAAGGGATACAATAAACCTGAAGTGAAGCATCGGTATCTAAAACCGGCCTCACAGGAAAGACACTAAGAAGAGCCAGTCTTCTTGTACTTGAGTAGGCATTGTGCCTTTTGTATTTAATTCCGATGCAATTTCGGTGTTTCATCGTCAATAAGAAGCTGAGAATGATACAGTAAACCTGAAGTGATGCATCGGAATCTATAACTAGTCTCACAGGAATGGTTCAAAACATAGAGAGTAAGAAGAGTCAGTTTTCTTGTACTTAAGTCGGCATTGTGGCTTTTTTAATTAATTCCGATGCAATTTCTGTGTTTCATCGTCAATAAGAAGGTCAGAGGGATACAGTAAACCTGAAATAAAGCATCGGAATCTATAACTAGTGTCACAGGAATGGTTCAAAACACAGACAGTAAGAAGAGGCAGTTTTCTTGTACTTAAGTCGGCATTGTGCCTTTTGTATTTAATTCCGATGCAATTTCTGTGTGTCATCGTGAATAAGAAGGTCAGAGGGATACAGTAAAACTGAAGTAAAGCATCGGAATCTATAGCTAGTGTCACAGGAATGGTTTAAAACATAGACAGTAAGAAGAGTCAGTTTACTTGTACTTCTGTCGGCATTGTGCCTTCTGTATTTAATTCCGATGCAATTTCTGTGTTTAATCGTCTATACGACGGTCAGACGGATACAGTGAACCTGAAGTGAAGCATCGGAATATATAACCACTGTCACAGGAATGGTTCAAAGCATAGACAGTAAGAAGAGTCAGTCTTCTTGTTCTGAAGTCGGCATTGGGCATTTTGTATTCAATTCCGATGCAATTTCTGTGTATCATCGTCAATAAGAAGGTCAGAGGGTTACAGTAAACCTGAAGTGAAGCATCGGAATCTGTAACTAGTGTCACACAAATGGTTCAAATCATAGACAGTAAGAAGAGTCAGTTTACTTGTACTTAAGTCGGCATTGTGCCTTTTGTATATAATTCCGATGCAATATCTGTGTTTCATCGTCAATAAGAAGGTCAGAGGTATACAGTTAACCTGAAGTGAAGCATCTGAATCTATAACTAGTGTCACAGGAATGGTTCAAATCATAGACAGTAAGAAGAGTCAGTTTTCTTATAATTAAGTCGGCATTGTGCCTTTTGAATTTAATTCCGATGCAATTTCTGTGTTTCATCGTCATTAAGACGGTCAGAATGATACAGCAAACCTGAAGTGAAGCATAGGAATCTATAACTAGTGTCACAGGAATGGTTCAAAAGATAGACAGTAAGAAGAGTCAATTTTCTTGTACTTAAGTCGGCATTGTGCCTTTTCTATATAATCCCATAGCAATTTCTGTGTTTCGTCGTCAGTAAGAAGGGCCAAGGGATACAGTAAACCTGAAGTGATGCATCGGAATCTAAAACCAGTCTCAGAGGAAAGGTTCAAAACGTAGACAGTAAGAAGAGCCAGTCTTCATGTACTTGAGTCGGCATTGTGCCTTTTGTATTTAATTCCGATGCAATTTCTGTTTTTCATCGTCAATAAGAAGCTGAGAGGGATACAGTAAACATGAGGTGATGCATCGGAATCTATAACTAGTGTCACAGGAATGGTCCAAACATAGACAGTAAGAAGAGTAAATTTTCCGTGTGCTTAAGTCGGCATTGTACCTTTTCTATTAGTTCCGTTGCAATTTCTGTGTTTCGTCGTCAGTATGAAGGACCAAGGGATACAGTAAACCTGAAGTCAAGCATCGGAATCTAAAACTGGTCTCACAGGAAAGGTTCAAAACATAGACAGTTAGAAGAGCCAGTCTTCTTGTACTTGAGTGTGCATTGTGCCTTTTGTATTTATTTCCGATGCAATTTCTGTGTTTGATCGTCAATAAGAAGCTGAGAGGGATACAGTAAACCTGAAGTGATGCATCGGAATTTATAACTAGTCTCACAGGAATGGTTCAAAACATAGACAGTATGAAGAGTCAGTTTTCATGTACTTAAGTGGGCATTGTGCCTTTTCTATTGAATTCCGATGCAGTTTCTGTGTTTCGTCGTCAATAAGAAGGTCCAAGGGATATAGTAAACCTGAAGTGGAGCGTTGGAATCTAAAACCGGTCACACAGGAAAGCTTCAAAAAATAGACAGTAAGAAGGGCCACTCTTCTTGTACTTGAGTCGGCATTGTGCTTTTCTATTTAATTCCGATGCAATTTCTGTGTTTCGTCGTCAATAATAAGGTCAGAGGGATACAGTGAACCTGAAGTGAAGCATAGGAATCTATAACTAGTGTCACAGGAATGGTTCAAACATAGACAGTAAGAAGAGTAAGTTTCCGTGTGCATAAGTCAGGATTGTACCTTTTCTATTTAATTCCGATGCAATTTCTGTGTTTCGTCGTCAATAAGAAGGTCCAAGGGTTACAGTGAACCTGTTGTGAAGCATCGGAATCAAAAACCTGTCTCACAGGAAAGGTTAAAAACATAGAATGTAAGAAGAGCCAGTCTTCTTGTACTAGAGTCGGCATTGTGCATTTTGTATTTAATTTCGATGCAATTTCTGTGTTTCATCGTAAAAAAGAAGGTCAGAGGGATACAGTAAACCTGAAGTGATGCATCGGAATCTATAACTAGTCTCACAGGAATGGTTCAAAGCATAGACAGTAAGAAGAGTCAGTTGTCATGTACTTAAGTTGGCATTGTGCCTTTTGTATTTAATTCTGATGCAATTTCTGTGTTTCATCGTCAATAAGAAGGTCAGAGGGATACAGTAAACCTGAAGTGAAGCATCGGAATCTATAAATAGTGTCACAGGAATGGTTCAAAACACAGACAGTAAGAAGAGTCTGATTCCTTGTACTTAAGTCGGCATTGTGCCTTTTGTATTTAATTCCGATGCAACTTTTGTGTTTCATCGTCAATAAGAACGTCAGAGGGATACAGTAAACCTGAAGTGAAGCATCGGAATCTATAACAAGTGTCACAGGAATGGTTCAAAATATAGACAGTAAGAAGAGTCAGTTTACTTGTACTTAAGTCGGCATTGTGCCTTTTGTATTTAATTCCGATGCAATTTCTGTGTGTCATAGTCAATAAGAAGGTCAGAGGGATACAGTAAACCTGAAGTGAAGCATCGGAATCTATAACTAGTGTCACAGGAATGGTTCAAACATAGACATTTTGAAGAGTCAGTTTACTTGTACTTAAGTCGGCATTGTGCCTTTTGTATTTAGTTCCGATTCAATTTCTGTGTTTCACCGTCAATTATAAAGTCAGAGGGATACAGTAAACCTGAAGTGAAGCATCGGGGTCTGTAACTAGTGTCACAGGAATGGTTCAAAACATAGACAGTAAGAAGAGTCAGGATTCTTGTACTTAAGTCGGCATTGTGCCTTTTGTATTTAATTCCGATGCAATTTCTGTGTGTCATCGTCAATAAGAAGGTCAGAGGGATACAGTAAAACTGAAGTGAAGCATCGGAATCTATAGCTAGTGTCACAGGAATGGTTCAAAACATAGACAGTAAGATGAGTCAGTTTACTTGTACTTCAGTCGGCATTGTGCCTTCTGTATTTAATTCCGATGCAATTTCTGTGTTTCATCGTCTATACGACGGTCAGAGGGATACAGTGAACCTGAAGTGAAGCATCGGAAACTATAACCACTGCCACTGGAATGGTTCAAAACATAGATAGTAAGAAGAGTCAGTCTTCTTGTACTTAAGTCGGCATTGTGCATTTTGTATTCAATTCCGATGCAATTTCTGTGTATCATCGTCAATATGAAGGTCAGAGGGTTACAGGAAACCTGAAGTGAAGCATCGGAATCTATAACTAGTGTCACACAAATGGTTCAAATCATAGACAGTAAGAAGATTCAGTTTACTTGTACTTAAGTCGGCATTGTGCCTTTTGTATTTAATTCCGATGCAATATCTGTGTTTCATCGTCAATAAGAAGGTCACAGGTATACAGTTAACCTGAAGTGAAGCATCGGAATCTATAACTAGTGTCACAGGAATGGTTCAATGCATAGACAGTAAGAAGTGTCAGTTTTCTTATAATTAAGTCGGCATTGTGCCTTTTGTATTTAATTTCGATGCAATTTCTGTGTTTCATCGTCATTAAGACCGTCAGAGTGATACAGCAAACCTGAAGTGATGCGTCGGAATCTACAACTAGTGTCACAGGAATGGTTCAAAACATAGACAGAAAGAAGAGTCAATTTTCTTGTACTTAAGTCGGCATTGTGCCTTTTCTATATAATCCCGATGCAATTTCTGTGTTTCGTCGTCAATAAGAAGGGCCAAGGGATACAATAAACCTGAAGTGAAGCATCGGTATCTAAAACCGGCCTCACAGGAAAGACACTAAGAAGAGCCAGTCTTCTTGTACTTGAGTAGGCATTGTGCCTTTTGTATTTAATTCCGATGCAATTTCTGTGTTTCATCGTCAATAAGAAGCTGAGAATGATACAGTAAACCTGAAGTGATGCATCGGAATCTATAACTAGTCTCACAGGAATGGTTCAAAACATAGAGAGTAAGAAGAGTCAGTTTTCTTGTACTTAAGTCGGCATTGTGGCTTTTTTAATTAATTCCGATGCAATTTCTGTGTTTCATCGTCAATAAGAAGGTCAGAGGGAT
The DNA here is from genome assembly GCF_021461385.2 of Schistocerca piceifrons. Lineage (NCBI taxonomy): Eukaryota > Metazoa > Arthropoda > Insecta > Orthoptera > Acrididae > Schistocerca > Schistocerca piceifrons. The sequence goes on along the minus strand of NC_060146.1, from coordinate 11,836,258 downwards.
ACAGTAAACCTGAAATGAAGCATCGGAATCTATAACTAGTGTCACAGGAATGGTTCAAAACACAGACAGTAAGAAGAGGCAGTTTTCTTGTACTTAAGTCGGCATTGTGCCTTTTGTATTTAATTCCGATGCAATTTCTGTGTGTCATCGTGAATAAGAAGGTCAGAGGGATACAGTAAAACTGAAGTAAAGCATCGGAATCTATAGCTAGTGTCACAGGAATGGTTTAAAACATAGACAGTAAGAAGAGTCAGTTTACTTGTACTTCTGTCGGCATTGTGCCTTCTGTATTTAATTCCGATGCAATTTCTGTGTTTAATCGTCTATACGACGGTCAGACGGATACAGTGAACCTGAAGTGAAGCATCGGAATATATAACCACTGTCACAGGAATGGTTCAAAGCATAGACAGTAAGAAGAGTCAGTCTTCTTGTTCTGAAGTCGGCATTGGGCATTTTGTATTCAATTCCGATGCAATTTCTGTGTATCATCGTCAATAAGAAGGTCAGAGGGTTACAGTAAACCTGAAGTGAAGCATCGGAATCTGTAACTAGTGTCACACAAATGGTTCAAATCATAGACAGTAAGAAGAGTCAGTTTACTTGTACTTAAGTCGGCATTGTGCCTTTTGTATATAATTCCGATGCAATATCTGTGTTTCATCGTCAATAAGAAGGTCAGAGGTATACAGTTAACCTGAAGTGAAGCATCTGAATCTATAACTAGTGTCACAGGAATGGTTCAAAGCATAGACAGTAAGAAGAGTCAGTTTTCTTATAATTAAGTCGGCATTCTGCCTTTTGAATTTAATTCCGATGCAATTTCTGTGTTTCATCGTCATTAAGACGGTCACAGTGATACAGCAAACCGCAAGTGAAGCATCGGAATCTATAACTAGTGTCACAGGAATGGTTCAAAAGATAGACAGTAAGAAGAGTCAATTTTCTTGTACTTAAGTCGGCATTGTGCCTTTTCTATATAATCCCATAGCAATTTCTGTGTTTCGTCGTCAATAAGAAGGGCCAAGGGATACAGTAAACCTGAAGTGATGCATCGGAATCTAAAACCGGTCTCAGAGGAAAGGTTCAAAACGTAGACAGTAAGAAGAGCCTGTCTTCTTGTACTTGAGTCGGCATTGTGCCTTTTGTATTTAATTCCGATGCAATATCTGTGTTTCATCGTCAATAAGAAGCTGAGAGGGATACAGTAAACATGAATTGATGCATCGGAAACTATAACTAGTGTCACAGGAATGGTTCAAACATAGACAGTAAGAAGAGTAAGTTTCCGTGTGCTTAAGTCGGCATTGTACCTTTTCTATTTAATTCCGATGCAATTTCTGTGTTTCGTCGTCAGTATGGAGGACCAAGGGATACAGTAAACCTGAAGTCAAGCATCGGAATCTAAAACTGGTCTCACGGGAAAGGTTCAAAACATAGACAGTTAGAAGAGCCAGTCTTCTTGCACTTGAGTGTGCATTGTGCCTTTTGTATTTAATTCCGATGCAATTTCTGTGTTTGATCGTCAATAAGAAGCTGAGAGGGATACAGTAAACCTGAAGTGATGCACCGGAATTTATAACTAGTCTCACAGGAATGGTTCAAAACATAGACAGTATGAAGAGTCAGTTTTCATGTACTTAAGTGGGCATTGTGCCTTTTCTATTTAATTCCGATGCAGTTTCTGTGTATCGTCGTCAATAATAAGGTCCAAGGGATATAGTAAACCTGAAGTGAAGCGTTGGAATCTAAAACCGGTCACACAGGAAAGCTTCAAAAAATAGACAGTAAGAAGGGCCACTCTTCTTGTACTTGAGTCGGCATTATGCTTTTCTATTTAATTCCGATGCAATTTCTGTGTTTCGTCGTCAATAATAAGGTCAGAGGGATACAGTGAACCTGAAGTGAAGCATAGGAATCTATAACTAGTGTCACAGGAATGGTTCAAACATAGACAGTAAGAAGAGTAAGTTTCCATGTGCATAAGTCAGGATTGTACCTTTTCTATTTAATTCCGATGCAATTTCTGTGTTTCGTCGTCAATAAGAAGGTCCAAGGGTTACAGTAAACCTGTAGTGAAGCATCGGAATCTAAAACCTGTCTCACAGGAAAGGTTCAAAACATAGACAGTAAGAAGAGCCAGTCTTCTTGTACTAGAGTCGGCATTGTGCATTTTGTATTTAATTCCGATGCAATTTCTGTGTTTCATCGTAAAAAAGAAGGTCAGAGGGATACAGTAAACCTGAAGTGATGCATCGGAATCTATAAATAGTGTCACAGGAATGGTTCAAAACACAGACAGTAAGAAGAGTCTGATTCCTTGTACTTAAGTCGGCATTGTGGCTTTTGTATTTAATTCCGATGCAATTTCGGTGTTTCATCGTCAATAAGAACGTCAGAGTTAGACAGTAAACCTGAAGTGAAGCATCGGAATCTATAACAAGTGTCACAGGAATGGTTCAAAATATAGACAGTAAGAAGAGTAAGTTTACTTGTACTTAAGTCGGCATTGTGCCTTTTGTATTTAATTCCGATGCAATTTCTGTGTGTCATAGTCAATAAGAAGGCCAGAGGGATACAGTAAACCTGAAGTGAAGCATCGGAATCTATAACTAGTGTCACAGGAATGGTTCAAACATAGACATTAAGAAGAGTCAGTTTACTTGTACTTAAGTCGGCATTGTGCCTTTTGTATTTAGTTCCGATTCAATTTCTGTGTTTCACCGTCAATAAGAAAGTCAGAGGGATACAGTAAACCTGAAGTGAAGCATCGGGGCCTATAACTAGTGTCACAGGACTGGTTCAAAACATAGACAGTAAGAAGAGTCAGTTTTCTTGTACTTAAGTCGGCATTGTGCCTTTTGTATTTAATTCCGATGCAATTTCTGTGTGTCATCGTCAATAAGAAGGTCAGAGGGATACAGTAAAACTGAAGTGAAGCATCGGAATCTATAGCTAGTGTCACAGGAATGGTTCAAAACATAGACAGTAAGATGAGTCAGTTTACTTGTACTTCAGTCGGCATTGTGCCTTCTGTATTTAATTCCGATGCAATTTCTGTGTTTCATCGTCTATACGACGGTCAGAGGGATACAGTGAACCTGAAGTGAAGCATCGGAAACTATAACCACTGCCACTGGAATGGTTCAAAACATAGATAGTAAGAAGAGTCAGTCTTCTTGTACTTAAGTCGGCATTGTGCATTTTGTATTCAATTCCGATGCAATTTCTGTGTATCATCGTCAATATGATGGTCAGAGGGTTACAGGAAACCTGAAGTGAAGCATCGGAATCTATAACTAGTGTCACACAAATGGTTCAAATCATAGACAGTAAGAAGATTCAGTTTACTTGTACTTAAGTCGGCATTGTGCCTTTTGTATTTAATTCCGATGCAATATCTGTGTTTCATCGTCAATAAGAAGGTCACAGGTATACAGTTAACCTGAAGTGAAGCATCGGAATCTATAACTAGTGTCACAGGAATGGTTCAATGCATAGACAGTAAGAAGTGTCAGTTTTCTTATAATTAAGTCGGCATTGTGCCTTTTGTATTTAATTTCGATGCAATTTCTGTGTTTCATCGTCATTAAGACCGTCAGAGTGATACAGCAAACCTGAAGTGATGCATCGGAATCTACAACTAGTGTCACAGGAATGGTTCAAAACATAGACAGAAAGAAGAGTCAATTTTCTTGTACTTAAGTCGGCATTGTGCCTTTTCTATATAATCCCGATGCAATTTCTGTGTTTCGTCGTCAATAAGAAGGGCCAAGGGATACAATAAACCTGAAGTGAAGCATCGGTATCTAAAACCGGCCTCACAGGAAAGACACTAAGAAGAGCCAGTCTTCTTGTACTTGAGTAGGCATTGTGCCTTTTGTATTTAATTCCGATGCAATTTCTGTGTTTCATCGTCAATAAGAAGCTGAGAATGATACAGTAAACCTGAAGTGATGCATCGGAATCTATAACTAGTCTCACAGGAATGGTTCAAAACATAGAGAGTAAGAAGAGTCAGTTTTCTTGTACTTAAGTCGGCATTGTGGCTTTTTTAATTAATTCCGATGCAATTTCTGTGTTTCATCGTCAATAAGAAGGTCAGAGGGATACAGTAAACCTGAAATGAAGCATCGGAATCTATAACTAGTGTCACAGGAATGGTTCAAAACACAGACAGTAAGAAGAGGCAGTTTTCTTGTACTTAAGTCGGCATTGTGCCTTTTGTATTTAATTCCGATGCAATTTCTGTGTGTCATCGTGAATAAGAAGGTCAGAGGGATACAGTAAAACTGAAGTAAAGCATCGGAATCTATAGCTAGTGTCACAGGAATGGTTTAAAACATAGACAGTAAGAAGAGTCAGTTTACTTGTACTTCTGTCGGCATTGTGCCTTCTGTATTTAATTCCGATGCAATTTCTGTGTTTAATCGTCTATACGACGGTCAGACGGATACAGTGAACCTGAAGTGAAGCATCGGAATATATAACCACTGTCACAGGAATGGTTCAAAGCATAGACAGTAAGAAGAGTCAGTCTTCTTGTTCTGAAGTCGGCATTGGGCATTTTGTATTCAATTCCGATGCAATTTCTGTGTATCATCGTCAATAAGAAGGTCAGAGGGTTACAGTAAACCTGAAGTTAAGCATCGGAATCTGTAACTAGTGTCACACAAATGGTTCAAATCATAGACAGTAAGAAGAGTCAGTTTACTTGTACTTAAGTCGGCATTGTGCCTTTTGTATATAATTCCGATGCAATATCTGTGTTTCATCGTCAATAAGAAGGTCAGAGGTATACAGTTAACCTGAAGTGAAGCATCTGAATCTATAACTAGTGTCACAGGAATGGTTCAAAGCATAGACAGTAAGAAGAGTCAGTTTTCTTATAATTAAGTCGGCATTCTGCCTTTTGAATTTAATTCCGATGCAATTTCTGTGTTTCATCGTCATTAAGACGGTCAGAGTGATACAGCAAACCGCAAGTGAAGCATCGGAATCTATAACTAGTGTCACAGGAATGGTTCAAAAGATAGACAGTAAGAAGAGTCAATTTTCTTGTACTTAAGTCGGCATTGTGCCTTTTCTATATAATCCCATAGCAATTTCTGTGTTTCGTCGTCAATAAGAAGGGCCAAGGGATACAGTAAACCTGAAGTGATGCATCGGAATCTAAAACCGGTCTCAGAGGAAAGGTTCAAAACGTAGACAGTAAGAAGAGCCTGTCTTCTTGTACTTGAGTCGGCATTGTGCCTTTTGTATTTAATTCCGATGCAATATCTGTGTTTCATCGTCAATAAGAAGCTGAGAGGGATACAGTAAACATGAATTGATGCATCGGAAACTATAACTAGTGTCACAGGAATGGTTCAAACATAGACAGTAAGAAGAGTAAGTTTCCGTGTGCTTAAGTCGGCATTGTACCTTTTCTATTTAATTCCGATGCAATTTCTGTGTTTCGTCGTCAGTATGGAGGACCAAGGGATACAGTAAACCTGAAGTCAAGCATCGGAATCTAAAACTGGTCTCACGGGAAAGGTTCAAAACATAGACAGTTAGAAGAGCCAGTCTTCTTGCACTTGAGTGTGCATTGTGCCTTTTGTATTTAATTCCGATGCAATTTCTGTGTTTGATCGTCAATAAGAAGCTGAGAGGGATACAGTAAACCTGAAGTGATGCACCGGAATTTATAACTAGTCTCACAGGAATGGTTCAAAACATAGACAGTATGAAGAGTCAGTTTTCATGTACTTAAGTGGGCATTGTGCCTTTTCTATTTAATTCCGATGCAGTTTCTGTGTATCGTCGTCAATAATAAGGTCCAAGGGATATAGTAAACCTGAAGTGAAGCGTTGGAATCTAAAACCGGTCACACAGGAAAGCTTCAAAAAATAGACAGTAAGAAGGGCCACTCTTCTTGTACTTGAGTCGGCATTATGCTTTTCTATTTAATTCCGATGCAATTTCTGTGTTTCGTCGTCAATAATAAGGTCAGAGGGATACAGTGAACCTGAAGTGAAGCATAGGAATCTATAACTAGTGTCACAGGAATGGTTCAAACATAGACAGTAAGAAGAGTAAGTTTCCATGTGCATAAGTCAGGATTGTACCTTTTCTATTTAATTCCGATGCAATTTCTGTGTTTCGTCGTCAATAAGAAGGTCCAAGGGTTACAGTAAACCTGTAGTGAAGCATCGGAATCTAAAACCTGTCTCACAGGAAAGGTTCAAAACATAGACAGTAAGAAGAGCCAGTCTTCTTGTACTAGAGTCGGCATTGTGCATTTTGTATTTAATTCCGATGCAATTTCTGTGTTTCATCGTAAAAAAGAAGGTCAGAGGGATACAGTAAACCTGAAGTGATGCATCGGAATCTATAAATAGTGTCACAGGAATGGTTCAAAACACAGACAGTAAGAAGAGTCTGATTCCTTGTACTTAAGTCGGCATTGTGGCTTTTGTATTTAATTCCGATGCAATTTCGGTGTTTCATCGTCAATAAGAACGTCAGAGTTAGACAGTAAACCTGAAGTGAAGCATCGGAATCTATAACAAGTGTCACAGGAATGGTTCAAAATATAGACAGTAAGAAGAGTAAGTTTACTTGTACTTAAGTCGGCATTGTGCCTTTTGTATTTAATTCCGATGCAATTTCTGTGTGTCATAGTCAATAAGAAGGCCAGAGGGATACAGTAAACCTGAAGTGAAGCATCGGAATCTATAACTAGTGTCACAGGAATGGTTCAAACATAGACATTAAGAAGAGTCAGTTTACTTGTACTTAAGTCGGCATTGTGCCTTTTGTATTTAGTTCCGATTCAATTTCTGTGTTTCACCGTCAATAAGAAAGTCAGAGGGATACAGTAAACCTGAAGTGAAGCATCGGGGCCTATAACTAGTGTCACAGGACTGGTTCAAAACATAGACAGTAAGAAGAGTCAGTTTTCTTGTACTTAAGTCGGCATTGTGCCTTTTGTATTTAATTCCGATGCAATTTCTGTGTGTCATCGTCAATAAGAAGGTCAGAGGGATACAGTAAAACTGAAGTGAAGCATCGGAATCTATAGCTAGTGTCACAGGAATGGTTCAAAACATAGACAGTAAGATGAGTCAGTTTACTTGTACTTCAGTCGGCATTGTGCCTTCTGTATTTAATTCCGATACAATTTCTGTGTTTCATCGTCTATACGACGGTCAGAGGGATACAGTGTACCTGAAGTGAAGCATCGGAAACTATAACCACTGCCACTGGAATGGTTCAAAACATAGACAGTAAGAAGAGTCAGTCTTCTTGTACTTAAGTCGGCATTGTGCATTTTGTATTCAATTCCGATGCAATTTCTGTGTCTCATCGTCAATAAGAAGGTCAGAGGGTTACAGGAAACCTGAAGTGAAGCATCGGAATCTATAACTAGGAGTCACACAAATGGTTCAAATCATAGACAGTAAGAAGATTCAGGTTATTTGTACTTAAGTCGGCATTGTGCCTTTTGTATTTAATTCCGATGCAATATCTGTGTTTCATCGTCAATAAGAAGGTCACAGGTATACAGTTTACCTGAAGTGAAGCATCAGAATCTATAACTAGTGTCACAGGAATGGTTCAAAGCATAGACAGTAAGAAGTGTCAGTTTTCTTATAATTAAGTCGGCATTGTGCCTTTTGTATTTAATTCCGATGCTATTTCTGTGTTTCATCGTCATTAAGACCGTCTAAGTGATACAGCAAACCTGAAGTGATGCATCGGAATCTATAACTAGTGTCACAGGAATGGTTCAAAACATAGACAGAAAGAAGAGTCAATTTTCTTGTACTTAAGTCGGCATTGTGCCTTTTCTATATAATCCCGATGCAATTTCTGTGTTTCGTCGTCAATAAGAAGGGCCAAGGGATACAATAAACCTGAAGTGAAGCATCGGAATCTAAAACCGGCCTCACAGGAAAGACACTAAGAAGAGCCAGTCTTCTTGTACTTGAGTAGGCATTGTGCCTTTTGTATTTAATTCCAATGCAATTTCTGTGTTTCATCGTCAATAAGAAGCTGAGAGGGATAGAGTAAACCTGAAGTGATGCATCGGAATCTATAACAAGTATCACAGGAATGGTTCAAAACATACACAGTATGAAGAGTCAGTTTTCATGTACTTAAGTCGGCATTGTGCCTTTTCTATTTAATTCCGATGCAGTTTCTGTGTTTCGTCGTCAATATTAAGGTCCAAGGGATATAGTAAACCTGAAGTGAAGCATTGGAATCTGAAACCGGTCTCACAAGAAAGGATCAAAACACAGACAGTAAGAAGAGCGACTCTTCTTGTACTGGAGTCGACATTGTGCTTTTCTATTTAATTCCGATGCAATTTCTGTGTTTCGTCGTCACTAAGAAGGTCCAAGGGATACAGCAAACCTAAAGTCAAGCATCGGAATCTAAAACTGGTCTCACAGGAAAGGTTCAAAACATAGACAGTAAGAAGAGTCAGTTTTCATGTACTTAGGTCGGCATTGTGCCTTTTCTATTTAATTCCGATGCAGTTTCTGTGTTTCGTCGTCAATAAGAAGGTCCAAGGGATACAGCAAACCTAAAGTCAAGCATCGGAATCTAAAACTGGTCTCACAGGAAAGGTTCAAAGCATAGACAGTAAGAAGAGTCAGTTTTCATGTACTTAGGTCGGCATTGTGCCTTTTGTATTTAATTACGATGCAAATTCTGCGTTTCATGGTCAATTAGACGGTCAGAGGGATACAGTAAACCTGAAGTGAAGCATCGGAATCTATAACTAGTGTCACTGGAGTGGATCAAAACATAGTCAGTAAGAAGAGTCAGTTTTCTTGTACTTTAGTCGGCATTGTGCGTTTCTATTTAATTCCGATGCAATTTCTGTGATTCGTCGTTAATAAGGAGGTCCAAGGGATACAGTAAACCTGAAGTGAAGCATCGGAATCTATAACTAATGTCACAGGAATGGTTCAAAACATAGACAGTAAGAAGAGTCAGTTGTCATGTACTTAAGTTGGCATTGTGCCTTTTGTATTTAATTCTCATGCTATTTCTGTGTTTCATCGTCAATAAGAAGGTCAGAGGGATACAGTAAACCTGAAGTGAAGCATCGGAATCTATAAATAGTGTCACAGGAATGGTTCAAAACACAGACAGTAAGAAGAGTCTGATTCCTTGTACTTAAGTCGGCATTGTGCCTTTTGTATTTAATTCCGATGCAATTTCTGTGTGTCATCGTCAATAAGAAGGTCAGAGGGATACAGTAAACCTGAAGTAAAGCATCGGAATCTATAGCTAGTGGCACAGGAATGGTTCAAAACATAGACAGTAAGAAGAGTCAGTTTACTTGTACGTCAGTCGGCATTGTGCCTTCTGTATTTAATTCCGATGCAATTTCTGTGTTTCATCGTCTATACGACGGTCAGACGGATACAGTGAACCTGAAGTGAAGCATCGGAATATACAACCACTGTCACAGGAATGGTTCAAAACATAGACAGTAAGAAGAGTCAGTCTTCCTGTACTTAAGTCGGCATTGGGCATTTTGTATTCAATTCCGATGCAATTTCTGTGTATCATCGTCAATAAGAAGGTCAGAGGGTTACAGTAAACCTGAAGTGAAGCATCGGAATCTGTAGCTAGTGTCACACAAATATTTCAAATCATAGACAGTAAGAAGAGTCAGTTTACTTGTACTTAAGTCGGCATTGTGCCTTTTGTATATAATTCCGATGCAATATCTGTGTTTCATCGTCAATAAGAAGGTCAGAGGTAGTGTCACACAAATGGTTCAAATCATAGACAGTAAGAAGAGTCAGTTTACTTGTACTTAAGTCGGCATTGTGCCTTTTGTATATAATTCCGATGCAATATCTGTGTTTCATCGTCAATAAGAAGGTCAGAGGTATACAGTTTACCTGAAGTGAAGCATCTGAATCTATAACTAGTGTCACAGGAATGGTTCAAAGCATAGACAGTAAGAAGAGTCAGTTTTCTTATAATTAAGTCGGCATTCTGCCTTTTGAATTTAATTCCGATGCAATTTCTGTGTTTCATCGTCATTAAGACGGTCAGAGTGATACAGCAAACCGCAAGTGAAGCATCGGAATCTATAACTAGTGTCACAGGAATGGTTCAAAAGATAGACAGTAAGAAGAGTCAATTTTCTTGTACTTAAGTCGGCATTGTGCCTTTTCTATATAATCCCATAGCAATTTCTGTGTTTCGTCGTCAATAAGAAGGGCCAAGGGATACAGTAAACCTGAAGTGATGCATCGGATTCTAAAACCGGTCTCAGAGGAAAGGTTCAAAACGTAGACAGTAAGAAGAGCCAGTCTTCTTGTACTTGAGTCGGCATTGTGCCTTTTGTATTTAATTCCGATGCAATTTCTGTGTTTCATCGTCAATAAGAAGCTGAGAGGGATACAGTAAACATGAATTGATGCATCGGAATCTATAACTAGTGTCACAGGAATGGTTCAAACATAGACAGTAAGAAGAGTAAGTATCCGTGTGCTTAAGTCGTCATTGTACCTTTTCTATTTAACTCCGATGCAATTTCTGTGTTTCGTCGTCAGTATGGAGGACCAAGGGATACAGTAAACCTGAAGTCAAGCATCGGAATCTAAAACTGGTCTCACGGGAAAGGTTCAAAACATAGAGAGTTAGAAGAGCCAGTCTTCTTGTACTTGAGTGTGCATTGTGCCTTTTGTATTTAATTCCGATGCAATTTCTGTGTTTGATCGTCAATAAGAAGCTGAGAGGGATACAGTAAACCTGAAGTGATGCACCGGAATTTATAACTAGTCTCACAGGAATGGTTCAAAACATAGACAGTATGAAGAGTCAGTTTTCATGTACTTAAGTGGGCATTGTGCCTTTTCTATTTAATTCCGATGCAGTTTCTGTGTTTCGTCGTCAATAATAAGGTCCAAGGGATATAGTAAACCTGAAGTGAAGCGTCGGAATCTAAAACCGGTCACACAGGAAAGCTTCAAAAAATAGACAGTAAGAAGGGCCACTCTTCTTGTACTTGAGTCGGCATTGTGCTTTTCTATTTAATTCCGATGCAATTTCTGCGTTTCGTCGTCAATAATAAGGTCAGAGGGATACAGTGAACCTGAAGTGAAGCATAGGAATCTATAACTAGTGTCACAGGAATGGTTCAAACATAGACAGTAAAAAGAGTAAGTTTCCGTGTGCATAAGTCAGGATTGTACCTTTACTATTTAATTCCGATGCAATTTCTGTGTTTCGTCGTCAATAAGAAGGTCCAAGGGTTACAGTAAACCTGTAGTGAAGCATCGGAATCTAAAACCTGTCTCACAGGAAAGGTTCAAAACATAGACAGTAAGAAGTGCCAGTCTTCTTGTACTAGAGTCGGCATTGTGCATTTTGTATTTAATTCCGATGCAATTTCTGTGTTTCATCGTAAAAAAGAAGGTCAGAGGGATACAGTAAACCTGAAGTGAAGCATCGGAATCTATAAATAGTGTCACAGGAATGGTTCAAAACACAGACAGTAAGAAGAGTCTGATTCCTTGTACTTAAGTCGGCATTGTGCCTTTTGTACTTAATTCCGATGCAATTTCTGTGTTTCATCGTCAATAAGAACGTCAGAGGGATACAGTAAACCTGAAGTGAAGCATCGGAATCTATAACAAGTGTCACAGGAATGGTTCAAAATATAGACAGTAAGAAGAGTAAGTTTACTTGTACTTAAGTCGGCATTGTGCCTTTAGTATTTAATTCCGATGCAATTTCTGTGTGTCATAGTCAATAAGAAGGTCAGAGGGATACAGTAAACCTGAAGTGAAGCATCGGAATCTATAACTAGTGTCACAGGAATGGTTCAAACATAGACATTAAGAAGAGTCAGTTTACTTGTACTTAAGTCGGCATTGTGCCTTTTGTATTTAGTTCCGATTCAATTTCTGTGTTTCACCGTCAATAAGAAAGTCAGAGGGATACAGTAAACCTGAAGTGAAGCATCGGGGCCTATAACTAGTGTCACAGGACTGGTTCAAAACATAGACAGTAAGAAGAGTCAGTTTTCTTGTACTTAAGTCGGCATTGTGCCTTTTGTATTTAATTCCGATGCAATTTCTGTGTGTCATCGTCAATAAGAAGGTCAGAGGGATACAGTAAAACTGAAGTGAAGCATCGGAATCTATAGCTAGTGTCACAGGAATGGTTCAAAACATAGACAGTAAGATGAGTCAGTTTACTTGTACTTCAGTCGGCATTGTGCCTTCTGTATTTAATTCCGATGCAATTTCTGTGTTTCATCGTCTATACGACGGTCAGAGGGATACAGTGTACCTGAAGTGAAGCATCGGAAACTATAACCACTGCCACTGGAATGGTTCAAAACATAGACAGTAAGAAGAGTCAGTCTTCTTGTACTTAAGTCGGCATTGTGCATTTTGTATTCAATTCCGATGCAATTTCTGTGTCTCATCGTCAATAAGAAGGTCAGAGGGTTACAGGAAACCTGAAGTGAAGCATCGGAATCTATAACTAGGAGACACACAAATGGTTCAAATCATAGACAGTAAGAAGATTCAGGTTATTTGTACTTAAGTCGGCATTGTGCCTTTTGTATTTAATTCCGATGCAATATCTGTGTTTCATCGTCAATAAGAAGGTCACAGGTATACAGTTTACCTGAAGTGAAGCATCGGAATCTATAACTAGTGTCACAGGAATGGTTCAAAGCATAGACAGTAAGAAGTGTCAGTTTTCTTATAATTAAGTCGGCATTGTGCCTTTTGTATTTAATTCCGATGCTATTTCTGTGTTTCATCGTCATTAAGACCGTCAAAGTGATACAGCAAACCTGAAGTGATGCATCGGAATCTATAACTAGTGTCACAGGAATGGTTCAAATCATAGACAGAAAGAAGAGTCAATTTTCTTGTACTTAAGTCGGCATTGTGCCTTTTCTATATAATCCCGATGCAATTTCTGTGTTTCGTCGTCAATAAGAAGGGCCAAGGGATACAATAAAACTGAAGTGAAGCATCGGAATCTAAAACCGGCCTCACAGGAAAGACACTAAGAAGAGCCAGTCTTCTTGTACTTGAGTAGGCATTGTGCCTTCTGTATTTAATTCCGATGCAATTTCTGTGTTTCATCGTCAATAAGAAGCTGAGAGGGATAGAGTAAACCTGAAGTGATGCATCGGAATCTATAAAAAGTCTCACAGGAATGGTTCAAAACATACACAGTATGAAGAGTCAGTTTTCATGTACTTAAGTCGGCATTGTGCCTTTTCTATTTAATTCCGATGCAGTTTCTGTGTTTCGTCGTCAATATTAAGGTCCAAGGGATATAGTAAACCTGAAGTGAAGCATTGGAATCTGAAACCGGTCTCACAAGAAAGGATCAAAACATAGACAGTAAGAAGAGCGACTCTTCTTGTTCTGGAGTCGACATTGTGCTTTTCTATTTAATTCCGATGCAATTTCTGTGTTTCGTCGTCACTAAGAAGGTCAGAGGGATACAGTGAACCTGAAGTGAAGCATTGGAATCTATAACTAGTGTCACAGGAATGTTTTAAACATAGACAGTAAGAGGAGTAAGTTTCCGTGTGCTTAACTCAGGATTGTACCTTTTCTATTTAATTCCGATGCAATTTCTGTGTTTCGTCGTCAATAAGAAGGTCCAAGGGATACAGTAAACCTGTAGTAAAGCATCGGAAACTAAAACCTGTCTCACAGGAAAGGTTCAAAACATAGACAGTTAGAAGAGCCAGTCTTCTTGTACTAGAGTCGGCATTGTGCCTTTTGTATTTAATTCTGATGCAATTTCTGTGTTTCATCGTCAAAAAGAAGGTCAGAGGGATACAGTAAACCTGAAGTGATGCATCCGAATCTATAACTAGTCTCACAGGAATGGTTCAAAACATAGAGAGTAAGAAGAGTCAGTTTTCTTGTACTTAAGTCGGCATTGTGGCTTTTTTAATTATTTCCGATGCAATTTCTGTGTTTCATCGTCAATAAGAAGGTCAGAGGGATACAGTAAACCTGAAATGAAGCATCGGAATATATAACTAGTGTCACAGGAATGGTTCAAAACACAGACAGTAAGAAGAGGCAGTTTTCTTGTACTTAAGTCGGCATTGTGCCTTTTGTATTTAATTCCGATGCAATTTCTGTGTGTCATCGTGAATATGAAGGTCAGAGGGATACAGTAAAACTGAAGTAAAGCATCGGATTCTATAGCTAGTGTCACAGAAATGGTTTAAAACATAGACAGTAAGTAGAGTCAGTTTACTTGTACTTCTGTCGGCATTGTGCCTTCTGTATTTAATTCCGATGCAATTTCTGTGTTTCATCGTCTATACGACGGTCAGACGGATACAGTGAACCTGAAGTGAAGCATCGGAATATATAACCACTGTCACAGGAATGGTTCAAAACATAGACAGTAAGAAGAGTCAGTCTTCTTGTTCTGAAGTCGGCATTGGGCATTTTGTATTCAATTCCGATGCAATTTCTGTGTATCATCGTCAATAAGAAGGTCAGAGGGTTACAGTAAACCTGAAGTGAAGCATCGGAATCTGTAACTAGTGTCACACAAATGGTTCAAATCATAGACAGTAAGAAGAGTCAGTTTACTTGTACTTAAGTCGGCATTGTGCCTTTTGTATATAATTCCGATGCAATATCTGTGTTTCATCGTCAATAAGAAGGTCAGAGGTATACAGTTAACCTGAAGTGAAGCATCTGAATCTATAACTAGTGTCACAGGAATGGTTCAAAGCATAGACAGTAAGAAGAGTCAGTTTTCTTATAATTAAGTCGGCATTCTGCCTTTTGAATTTAATTCCGATGCAATTTCTGTGTTTCATCGTCATTAAGACGGTCAGAGTGATACAGCAAACCGCAAGTGAAGCATCGGAATCTATAACTAGTGTCACAGGAATGGTTCGAAAGATAGACAGTAAGAAGAGTCAATTTTCTTGTACTTAAGTCGGCATTGTGCCTTTTCTATATAATCCCATAGCAATTTCTGTGTTTCGTCGTCAATAAGAAGGGCCAAGGGATACAGTAAACCTGAAGTGATGCATCGGAATCTAAAACCGGTCTCAGAGGAAAGGTTCAAAACGTAGACAGTAAGAAGAGCCAGTCTTCTTGTACTTGAGTCGGCATTGTGCCTTTTCTATTTAATTCCGATGCAATTTCTGTGTTTCGTCGTCAGTATGGAGGACCAAGGGATACAGTAAACCTGAAGTCAAGCATCGGAATCTAAAACTGGTCTCACGGGAAAGGTTCAAAACATAGGCAGTTAGAAGAGCCAGTCTTCTTGTACTTGAGTGTGCATTGTGCCTTTTGTATTTAATTCCGATGCAATTTCTGTGTTTGATCGTCAATAAGAAGCTGAGAGGGATACAGTAAACCTGAAGTGATGCACCGGAATTTATAACTAGTCTCACAGGAATGGTTCAAAACATAGACAGTATGAAGAGTCAGTTTTCATGTACTTAAGTGGGCATTGTGCCTTTTCTATTTAATTCCGATGCAGTTTCTGTGTATCGTCGTCAATAATAAGGTCCAAGGGATATAGTAAACCTGAAGTGAAGCGTTGGAATCTAAAACCGGTCACACAGGAAAGCTTCAAAAAATAGACAGTAAGAAGGGCCACTCTTCTTGTACTTGAGTCGGCATTATGCTTTTCTATTTAATTCCGATGCAATTTCTGTGTTTCGTCGTCAATAATAAGGTCAGAGGGATACAGTGAACCTGAAGTGAAGCATAGGAATCTATAACTAGTGTCACAGGAATGGTTCAAACATAGACAGTAAGAAGAGTAAGTTTCCATGTGCATAAGTCAGGATTGTACCTTTTCTATTTAATTCCGATGCAATTTCTGTGTTTCGTCGTCAATAAGAAGGTCCAAGGGTTACAGTAAACCTGTAGTGAAGCATCGGAATCTAAAACCTGTCTCACAGGAAAGGTTCAAAACATAGACAGTAAGAAGAGCCAGTCTTCTTGTACTAGAGTCGGCATTGTGCATTTTGTATTTAATTCCGATGCAATTTCTGTGTTTCATCGTAAAAAAGAAGGTCAGAGGGATACAGTAAACCTGAAGTGATGCATCGGAATCTATAAATAGTGTCACAGGAATGGTTCAAAACACAGACAGTAAGAAGAGTCTGATTCCTTGTACTTAAGTCGGCATTGTGGCTTTTGTATTTAATTCCGATGCAATTTCGGTGTTTCATCGTCAATAAGAACGTCAGAGTTAGACAGTAAACCTGAAGTGAAGCATCGGAATCTATAACAAGTGTCACAGGAATGGTTCAAAATATAGACAGTAAGAAGAGTAAGTTTACTTGTACTTAAGTCGGCATTGTGCCTTTTGTATTTAATTCCGATGCAATTTCTGTGTGTCATAGTCAATAAGAAGGCCAGAGGGATACAGTAAACCTGAAGTGAAGCATCGGAATCTATAACTAGTGTCACAGGAATGGTTCAAACATAGACATTAAGAAGAGTCAGTTTACTTGTACTTAAGTCGGCATTGTGCCTTTTGTATTTAGTTCCGATTCAATTTCTGTGTTTCACCGTCAATAAGAAAGTCAGAGGGATACAGTAAACCTGAAGTGAAGCATCGGGGCCTATAACTAGTGTCACAGGACTGGTTCAAAACATAGACAGTAAGAAGAGTCAGTTTTCTTGTACTTAAGTCGGCATTGTGCCTTTTGTATTTAATTCCGATGCAATTTCTGTGTGTCATCGTCAATAAGAAGGTCAGAGGGATACAGTAAAACTGAAGTGAAGCATCGGAATCTATAGCTAGTGTCACAGGAATGGTTCAAAACATAGACAGTAAGATGAGTCAGTTTACTTGTACTTCAGTCGGCATTGTGCCTTCTGTATTTAATTCCGATACAATTTCTGTGTTTCATCGTCTATACGACGGTCAGAGGGATACAGTGTACCTGAAGTGAAGCATCGGAAACTATAACCACTGCCACTGGAATGGTTCAAAACATAGACAGTAAGAAGAGTCAGTCTTCTTGTACTTAAGTCGGCATTGTGCATTTTGTATTCAATTCCGATGCAATTTCTGTGTCTCATCGTCAATAAGAAGGTCAGAGGGTTACAGGAAACCTGAAGTGAAGCATCGGAATCTATAACTAGGAGTCACACAAATGGTTCAAATCATAGACAGTAAGAAGATTCAGGTTATTTGTACTTAAGTCGGCATTGTGCCTTTTGTATTTAATTCCGATGCAATATCTGTGTTTCATCGTCAATAAGAAGGTCACAGGTATACAGTTTACCTGAAGTGAAGCATCAGAATCTATAACTAGTGTCACAGGAATGGTTCAAAGCATAGACAGTAAGAAGTGTCAGTTTTCTTATAATTAAGTCGGCATTGTGCCTTTTGTATTTAATTCCGATGCTATTTCTGTGTTTCATCGTCATTAAGACCGTCTAAGTGATACAGCAAACCTGAAGTGATGCATCGGAATCTATAACTAGTGTCACAGGAATGGTTCAAAACATAGACAGAAAGAAGAGTCAATTTTCTTGTACTTAAGTCGGCATTGTGCCTTTTCTATATAATCCCGATGCAATTTCTGTGTTTCGTCGTCAATAAGAAGGGCCAAGGGATACAATAAACCTGAAGTGAAGCATCGGAATCTAAAACCGGCCTCACAGGAAAGACACTAAGAAGAGCCAGTCTTCTTGTACTTGAGTAGGCATTGTGCCTTTTGTATTTAATTCCAATGCAATTTCTGTGTTTCATCGTCAATAAGAAGCTGAGAGGGATAGAGTAAACCTGAAGTGATGCATCGGAATCTATAACAAGTATCACAGGAATGGTTCAAAACATACACAGTATGAAGAGTCAGTTTTCATGTACTTAAGTCGGCATTGTGCCTTTTCTATTTAATTCCGATGCAGTTTCTGTGTTTCGTCGTCAATATTAAGGTCCAAGGGATATAGTAAACCTGAAGTGAAGCATTGGAATCTGAAACCGGTCTCACAAGAAAGGATCAAAACACAGACAGTAAGAAGAGCGACTCTTCTTGTACTGGAGTCGACATTGTGCTTTTCTATTTAATTCCGATGCAATTTCTGTGTTTCGTCGTCACTAAGAAGGTCCAAGGGATACAGCAAACCTAAAGTCAAGCATCGGAATCTAAAACTGGTCTCACAGGAAAGGTTCAAAACATAGACAGTAAGAAGAGTCAGTTTTCATGTACTTAGGTCGGCATTGTGCCTTTTCTATTTAATTCCGATGCAGTTTCTGTGTTTCGTCGTCAATAAGAAGGTCCAAGGGATACAGCAAACCTAAAGTCAAGCATCGGAATCTAAAACTGGTCTCACAGGAAAGGTTCAAAGCATAGACAGTAAGAAGAGTCAGTTTTCATGTACTTAGGTCGGCATTGTGCCTTTTGTATTTAATTACGATGCAAATTCTGCGTTTCATGGTCAATTAGACGGTCAGAGGGATACAGTAAACCTGAAGTGAAGCATCGGAATCTATAACTAGTGTCACTGGAGTGGATCAAAACATAGTCAGTAAGAAGAGTCAGTTTTCTTGTACTTTAGTCGGCATTGTGCGTTTCTATTTAATTCCGATGCAATTTCTGTGATTCGTCGTTAATAAGGAGGTCCAAGGGATACAGTAAACCTGAAGTGAAGCATCGGAATCTATAACTAATGTCACAGGAATGGTTCAAAACATAGACAGTAAGAAGAGTCAGTTGTCATGTACTTAAGTTGGCATTGTGCCTTTTGTATTTAATTCTCATGCTATTTCTGTGTTTCATCGTCAATAAGAAGGTCAGAGGGATACAGTAAACCTGAAGTGAAGCATCGGAATCTATAAATAGTGTCACAGGAATGGTTCAAAACACAGACAGTAAGAAGAGTCTGATTCCTTGTACTTAAGTCGGCATTGTGCCTTTTGTATTTAATTCCGATGCAATTTCTGTGTGTCATCGTCAATAAGAAGGTCAGAGGGATACAGTAAACCTGAAGTAAAGCATCGGAATCTATAGCTAGTGGCACAGGAATGGTTCAAAACATAGACAGTAAGAAGAGTCAGTTTACTTGTACGTCAGTCGGCATTGTGCCTTCTGTATTTAATTCCGATGCAATTTCTGTGTTTCATCGTCTATACGACGGTCAGACGGATACAGTGAACCTGAAGTGAAGCATCGGAATATACAACCACTGTCACAGGAATGGTTCAAAACATAGACAGTAAGAAGAGTCAGTCTTCCTGTACTTAAGTCGGCATTGGGCATTTTGTATTCAATTCCGATGCAATTTCTGTGTATCATCGTCAATAAGAAGGTCAGAGGGTTACAGTAAACCTGAAGTGAAGCATCGGAATCTGTAGCTAGTGTCACACAAATATTTCAAATCATAGACAGTAAGAAGAGTCAGTTTACTTGTACTTAAGTCGGCATTGTGCCTTTTGTATATAATTCCGATGCAATATCTGTGTTTCATCGTCAATAAGAAGGTCAGAGGTAGTGTCACACAAATGGTTCAAATCATAGACAGTAAGAAGAGTCAGTTTACTTGTACTTAAGTCGGCATTGTGCCTTTTGTATATAATTCCGATGCAATATCTGTGTTTCATCGTCAATAAGAAGGTCAGAGGTATACAGTTTACCTGAAGTGAAGCATCTGAATCTATAACTAGTGTCACAGGAATGGTTCAAAGCATAGACAGTAAGAAGAGTCAGTTTTCTTATAATTAAGTCGGCATTCTGCCTTTTGAATTTAATTCCGATGCAATTTCTGTGTTTCATCGTCATTAAGACGGTCAGAGTGATACAGCAAACCGCAAGTGAAGCATCGGAATCTATAACTAGTGTCACAGGAATGGTTCAAAAGATAGACAGTAAGAAGAGTCAATTTTCTTGTACTTAAGTCGGCATTGTGCCTTTTCTATATAATCCCATAGCAATTTCTGTGTTTCGTCGTCAATAAGAAGGGCCAAGGGATACAGTAAACCTGAAGTGATGCATCGGATTCTAAAACCGGTCTCAGAGGAAAGGTTCAAAACGTAGACAGTAAGAAGAGCCAGTCTTCTTGTACTTGAGTCGGCATTGTGCCTTTTGTATTTAATTCCGATGCAATTTCTGTGTTTCATCGTCAATAAGAAGCTGAGAGGGATACAGTAAACATGAATTGATGCATCGGAATCTATAACTAGTGTCACAGGAATGGTTCAAACATAGACAGTAAGAAGAGTAAGTATCCGTGTGCTTAAGTCGTCATTGTACCTTTTCTATTTAACTCCGATGCAATTTCTGTGTTTCGTCGTCAGTATGGAGGACCAAGGGATACAGTAAACCTGAAGTCAAGCATCGGAATCTAAAACTGGTCTCACGGGAAAGGTTCAAAACATAGACAGTTAGAAGAGCCAGTCTTCTTGTACTTGAGTGTGCATTGTGCCTTTTGTATTTAATTCCGATGCAATTTCTGTGTTTGATCGTCAATAAGAAGCTGAGAGGGATACAGTAAACCTGAAGTGATGCACCGGAATTTATAACTAGTCTCACAGGAATGGTTCAAAACATAGACAGTATGAAGAGTCAGTTTTCATGTACTTAAGTGGGCATTGTGCCTTTTCTATTTAATTCCGATGCAGTTTCTGTGTTTCGTCGTCAATAATAAGGTCCAAGGGATATAGTAAACCTGAAGTGAAGCGTCGGAATCTAAAACCGGTCACACAGGAAAGCTTCAAAAAATAGACAGTAAGAAGGGCCACTCTTCTTGTACTTGAGTCGGCATTGTGCTTTTCTATTTAATTCCGATGCAATTTCTGTGTTTCGTCGTCAATAATAAGGTCAGAGGGATACAGTGAACCTGAAGTGAAGCATAGGAATCTATAACTAGTGTCACAGGAATGGTTCAAACATAGACAGTAAAAAGAGTAAGTTTCCGTGTGCATAAGTCAGGATTGTACCTTTACTATTTAATTCCGATGCAATTTCTGTGTTTCGTCGTCAATAAGAAGGTCCAAGGGTTACAGTAAACCTGTAGTGAAGCATCGGAATCTAAAACCTGTCTCACAGGAAAGGTTCAAAACATAGACAGTAAGAAGTGCCAGTCTTCTTGTACTAGAGTCGGCATTGTGCATTTTGTATTTAATTCCGATGCAATTTCTGTGTTTCATCGTAAAAAAGAAGGTCAGAGGGATACAGTAAACCTGAAGTGAAGCATCGGAATCTATAAATAGTGTCACAGGAATGGTTCAAAACACAGACAGTAAGAAGAGTCTGATTCCTTGTACTTAAGTCGGCATTGTGCCTTTTGTACTTAATTCCGATGCAATTTCTGTGTTTCATCGTCAATAAGAACGTCAGAGGGATACAGTAAACCTGAAGTGAAGCATCGGAATCTATAACAAGTGTCACAGGAATGGTTCAAAATATAGACAGTAAGAAGAGTAAGTTTACTTGTACTTAAGTCGGCATTGTGCCTTTAGTATTTAATTCCGATGCAATTTCTGTGTGTCATAGTCAATAAGAAGGTCAGAGGGATACAGTAAACCTGAAGTGAAGCATCGGAATCTATAACTAGTGTCACAGGAATGGTTCAAACATAGACATTAAGAAGAGTCAGTTTACTTGTACTTAAGTCGGCATTGTGCCTTTTGTATTTAGTTCCGATTCAATTTCTGTGTTTCACCGTCAATAAGAAAGTCAGAGGGATACAGTAAACCTGAAGTGAAGCATCGGGGCCTATAACTAGTGTCACAGGACTGGTTCAAAACATAGACAGTAAGAAGAGTCAGTTTTCTTGTACTTAAGTCGGCATTGTGCCTTTTGTATTTAATTCCGATGCAATTTCTGTGTGTCATCGTCAATAAGAAGGTCAGAGGGATACAGTAAAACTGAAGTGAAGCATCGGAATCTATAGCTAGTGTCACAGGAATGGTTCAAAACATAGACAGTAAGATGAGTCAGTTTACTTGTACTTCAGTCGGCATTGTGCCTTCTGTATTTAATTCCGATGCAATTTCTGTGTTTCATCGTCTATACGACGGTCAGAGGGATACAGTGTACCTGAAGTGAAGCATCGGAAACTATAACCACTGCCACTGGAATGGTTCAAAACATAGACAGTAAGAAGAGTCAGTCTTCTTGTACTTAAGTCGGCATTGTGCATTTTGTATTCAATTCCGATGCAATTTCTGTGTCTCATCGTCAATAAGAAGGTCAGAGGGTTACAGGAAACCTGAAGTGAAGCATCGGAATCTATAACTAGGAGACACACAAATGGTTCAAATCATAGACAGTAAGAAGATTCAGGTTATTTGTACTTAAGTCGGCATTGTGCCTTTTGTATTTAATTCCGATGCAATATCTGTGTTTCATGGTCAATAAGAAGGTCACAGGTATACAGTTTACCTGAAGTGAAGCATCGGAATCTATAACTAGTGTCACAGGAATGGTTCAAAGCATAGACAGTAAGAAGTGTCAGTTTTCTTATAATTAAGTCGGCATTGTGCCTTTTGTATTTAATTCCGATGCTATTTCTGTGTTTCATCGTCATTAAGACCGTCAAAGTGATACAGCAAACCTGAAGTGATGCATCGGAATCTATAACTAGTGTCACAGGAATGGTTCAAATCATAGACAGAAAGAAGAGTCAATTTTCTTGTACTTAAGTCGGCATTGTGCCTTTTCTATATAATCCCGATGCAATTTCTGTGTTTCGTCGTCAATAAGAAGGGCCAAGGGATACAATAAAACTGAAGTGAAGCATCGGAATCTAAAACCGGCCTCACAGGAAAGACACTAAGAAGAGCCAGTCTTCTTGTACTTGAGTAGGCATTGTGCCTTCTGTATTTAATTCCGATGCAATTTCTGTGTTTCATCGTCAATAAGAAGCTGAGAGGGATAGAGTAAACCTGAAGTGATGCATCGGAATCTATAAAAAGTCTCACAGGAATGGTTCAAAACATACACAGTATGAAGAGTCAGTTTTCATGTACTTAAGTCGGCATTGTGCCTTTTCTATTTAATTCCGATGCAGTTTCTGTGTTTCGTCGTCAATATTAAGGTCCAAGGGATATAGTAAACCTGAAGTGAAGCATTGGAATCTGAAACCGGTCTCACAAGAAAGGATCAAAACATAGACAGTAAGAAGAGCGACTCTTCTTGTTCTGGAGTCGACATTGTGCTTTTCTATTTAATTCCGATGCAATTTCTGTGTTTCGTCGTCACTAAGAAGGTCAGAGGGATACAGTGAACCTGAAGTGAAGCATTGGAATCTATAACTAGTGTCACAGGAATGTTTTAAACATAGACAGTAAGAGGAGTAAGTTTCCGTGTGCTTAACTCAGGATTGTACCTTTTCTATTTAATTCCGATGCAATTTCTGTGTTTCGTCGTCAATAAGAAGGTCCAAGGGATACAGTAAACCTGTAGTAAAGCATCGGAAACTAAAACCTGTCTCACAGGAAAGGTTCAAAACATAGACAGTTAGAAGAGCCAGTCTTCTTGTACTAGAGTCGGCATTGTGCCTTTTGTATTTAATTCTGATGCAATTTCTGTGTTTCATCGTCAAAAAGAAGGTCAGAGGGATACAGTAAACCTGAAGTGATGCATCCGAATCTATAACTAGTCTCACAGGAATGGTTCAAAACATAGAGAGTAAGAAGAGTCAGTTTTCTTGTACTTAAGTCGGCATTGTGGCTTTTTTAATTATTTCCGATGCAATTTCTGTGTTTCATCGTCAATAAGAAGGTCAGAGGGATACAGTAAACCTGAAATGAAGCATCGGAATATATAACTAGTGTCACAGGAATGGTTCAAAACACAGACAGTAAGAAGAGGCAGTTTTCTTGTACTTAAGTCGGCATTGTGCCTTTTGTATTTAATTCCGATGCAATTTCTGTGTGTCATCGTGAATATGAAGGTCAGAGGGATACAGTAAAACTGAAGTAAAGCATCGGATTCTATAGCTAGTGTCACAGAAATGGTTTAAAACATAGACAGTAAGTAGAGTCAGTTTACTTGTACTTCTGTCGGCATTGTGCCTTCTGTATTTAATTCCGATGCAATTTCTGTGTTTCATCGTCTATACGACGGTCAGACGGATACAGTGAACCTGAAGTGAAGCATCGGAATATATAACCACTGTCACAGGAATGGTTCAAAACATAGACAGTAAGAAGAGTCAGTCTTCTTGTTCTGAAGTCGGCATTGGGCATTTTGTATTCAATTCCGATGCAATTTCTGTGTATCATCGTCAATAAGAAGGTCAGAGGGTTACAGTAAACCTGAAGTGAAGCATCGGAATCTGTAACTAGTGTCACACAAATGGTTCAAATCATAGACAGTAAGAAGAGTCAGTTTACTTGTACTTAAGTCGGCATTGTGCCTTTTGTATATAATTCCGATGCAATATCTGTGTTTCATCGTCAATAAGAAGGTCAGAGGTATACAGTTAACCTGAAGTGAAGCATCTGAATCTATAACTAGTGTCACAGGAATGGTTCAAAGCATAGACAGTAAGAAGAGTCAGTTTTCTTATAATTAAGTCGGCATTCTGCCTTTTGAATTTAATTCCGATGCAATTTCTGTGTTTCATCGTCATTAAGACGGTCAGAGTGATACAGCAAACCGCAAGTGAAGCATCGGAATCTATAACTAGTGTCACAGGAATGGTTCGAAAGATAGACAGTAAGAAGAGTCAATTTTCTTGTACTTAAGTCGGCATTGTGCCTTTTCTATATAATCCCATAGCAATTTCTGTGTTTCGTCGTCAATAAGAAGGGCCAAGGGATACAGTAAACCTGAAGTGATGCATCGGAATCTAAAACCGGTCTCAGAGGAAAGGTTCAAAACGTAGACAGTAAGAAGAGCCAGTCTTCTTGTACTTGAGTCGGCATTGTGCCTTTTCTATTTAATTCCGATGCAATTTCTGTGTTTGATCGTCAATAAGAAGCTGAGAGGGATACAGTAAACCTGAAGTGATGCACCGGAATTTATAACTAGTCTCACAGGAATGGTTCAAAACATAGACAGTATGAAGAGTCAGTTTTCATGTACTTAAGTGGGCATTGTGCCTTTTCTATTTAATTCCGATGCAGTTTCTGTGTTTCGTCGTCAATAATAAGGTCCAAGGGATATAGTAAACCTGAAGTGAAGCGTTGGAATCTAAAACCGGTCACACAGGAAAGCTTCAAAAAATAGACAGTAAGAAGGGCCACTCTTCTTGTACTTGAGTCGGCATTGTGCTTTTCTATTTAATTCCGATGCAATTTCTGTGTTTCGTCGTCAATAATAAGGTCAGAGGGATACAGTGAACCTGAAGTGAAGCACAGGAATCTATAACTAGTGTCACAGGAATGGTTCAAACATAGACAGTAAGAAGAGTAAGTTTCCGTGTGCATAACTCAGGATTGTACCTTTTCTATTTAATTCCGATGCAATTTCTGTGTTTCGTCGTCAATAAGAAGGTCCAAGGGTTACAGTAAACCTGTAGTGAAGCATCGGAATCTAAAACCTGTCTCACAGGAAAGGTTCAAAACATAGACAGTAAGAAGAGCCAGTCTTCTTGTACTAGAGTCGGCATTGTGCATTTTGTATTTAATTCCGATGCAATTTCTGTGTTTCATCGTAAAAAAGAAGGTCAGAGGGATACAGTAAACCTGAAGTGAAGCATCGGAATCTATAAATAGTGTCACAGGAATGGTTCAATACACAGACAGTAAGAAGAGTCTGATTCCTTGTACTTAAGTCGGCATTGTGCCTTTTGTATTTAATTCCGATGCAATTTCTGTGTTTCATCGTCAATAAGAACGTCAGAGGGATACAGTAAACCTGAAGTGAAGCATCGGAATCTATAATAAGTGTCACAGGAATGGTTCAAAATATAGACAGTAAGAAGAGTAAGTTTACTTGTACTTAAGTCGGCATTGTGCCTTTTGTATTTAATTCCGATGCAATTTCTGTGTGTCATAGTCAATAAGAAGGTCAGAGGGATACAGTAAACCTGAAGTGAAGCATCGGAATCTATAACTAGTGTCACAGGAATGGTTCAAACATAGACATTAAGAAGAGTCAGTTTACTTGTACTTAAGTCGGCATTGTGCCTTTTGTATTTAGTTCCGATTCAATTTCTGTGTTTCACCGTCAATAAGAAGGTCAGAGGGATAAAGTAAACCTGAAGTGAAGCATCGGGGCCTATAACTAGTGTCACAGGACTGGTTCAAAACATAGACAGTAAGAAGAGTCAGTTTTCTTGTACTTAAGTCGGCATTGTGCCTTTTGTATTTAATTCCGATGCAATTTCTGTGTGTCATCGTCAATAAGAAGGTCAGAGGGATACAGTAAAACTGAAGTGAAGCATCGGAATCTATAGCTAGTGTCACAGGAATGGTTCAAAACATAGACAGTAAGATGAGTCAATTTACTTGTACTTCAGTCGGCATTGTGCCTTCTGTATTTAATTCCGATGCAATTTCTGTGTTTCATCGTCTATACGACGGTCAGAGGGATACAGTGTACCTGAAGTGAAGCATCGGAAACTATAACCACTGCCACTGGAATGGTTCAAAGCATAGACAGTAAGAAGAGTCAGTCTTCTTGTACTTAAGTCGGCATTGTGCATTTTGTATTCAATTCCGATGCAATTTCTGTGTCTCATCGTCAATAAGAAGGTCAGAGGGTTACAGGAAACCTGAAGTGAAGCATCGGAATCTATAACTAGGAGTCACACAAATGGTTCAAATCATAGACAGTAAGAAGATTCAGGTTATTTGTACTTAAGTCGGCATTGTGCCTTTTGTATTTAATTCTGATGCAATATCTGTGTTTCATCGTCAATAAGAAGGTCACAGGTATACAGTTTACCTGAAGTGAAGCATCGGAATCTATAACTAGTGTCACAGGAATGGTTCAAAGCATAGACAGTAAGAAGTGTCAGTTTTCTTATAATGAAGTCGGCATTGTGCCTTTTGTATTTAATTCCGATGCTATTTCTGTGTTTCATCGTCATTAAGACCGTCAAAGTGATACAGCAAACCTGAAGTGATGCATCCGAATCTATAACTAGTGTCACAGGAATGGTTCAAAACATAGACAGAAAGAAGAGTCAATTTTCTTGTACTTAAGTAGGCATTGTGCCTTTTCTATATAATCCCGATGCAATTTCTGTGTTTCGTCGTCAATAAGAAGGGCCAAGGGATACAATAAACCTGAAGTGAAGCATCGGAATCTAAAACCGGCCTCACAGGAAAGACACTAAGAAGAGCCAGTCTTCTTGTACTTGAGTAGGCATTGTGCCTTTTCTATTTAATTCCGATGCAGTTTCTGTGTTTCGTCGTCAATATTAAGGTCCAAGGGATATAGTAAACCTGAAGTGAAGCATTGGAATCTGAAACCGGTCTCACAAGAAAGGATCAAAACATAGACAGTAAGAAGAGCGACTCTTCTTGTACTGGAGTCGACATTGTGCTTTTCTATTTAATTCCGATGCAATTTCTGTGTTTCGTCGTCACTAAGAAGGTCAGAGGGATACAGTGAACCTGAAGTGAAGCATTGGAATCTATAACTAGTGTCACAGGAATGTTTACAAACATAGACAGTAAGAGGAGTAAGTTTCCGTGTGCTTAACTCAGGATTGTACCTTTTTCTATTTAATTCCGATGCAATTTCTGTGTTTCGTCGTCAATAAGAAGGTCCAAGGCATACAGTAAAACCTGTAGTAAAGCATCGGAAACTAAAACCTGTCTCACAGGAAAGGTTCAAAACATAGACAGTTAGAAGAGCCAGTCTTCTTGTACTAGAGTCGGCATTGTGCCTTTTGTATTTAATTCTGATGCAATTTCTGTGTTTCATCGTCAAAAAGAAGGTCAGAGGGATACAGTAAACCTGAAGTGATGCATCGGAATCTATAACTAGTCTCACAGGAATGGTTCAAAGCATAGACAGTAAGAAGAGTCAGTTTTCATGTAACTTAGGGTCGGCATTATGCCTTTTTCTATTTAATTCCGATGCAGTTTCTGTGTTTCGTCGTCAATAAGAAGGTCCAAGGGATACAGCAAACCTAAAGTCAAGCATCGGAATCTAAAACTGGTCTCACAGGAATAGGTTCAAAGCATAGACAGTAAGAAGAGTCAGCTTTTCCTATAATTAAGTCGGCATTGTGCCTTTTGTATTTATTTCCGATGCAAATTCTGCGTTTCATGGTCAATTAGACGGTCAGAGGGGATACAGTAAACCTGAAGTGAAGCATCGGAATCTATAACTAGTGTCACTGGAGTGGATCAAAACATAGTCAGTAAGAAGAGTCACGTTTTCTTGTACTTTAGTCGGCATTGTGCGTTCTAATTAATTCCGATGCAATTTCTGTGATTCGTCGTTAATAAGGAGGTCCAAGGGATACAGTAAACCTGAAGTGAAGCATCGGAATCTATAACTAATGTCACAGGAATGGTTCAAACATAGACAGTAAGAAGAGTCAGTTTTCTTGTACTTAAGTCGGCATTGTGGATTTTTAATTAATTCCGATGCAATTTATGTGTTTCATCGTCAATAAGAAGGTCAGAGGGTTGACAGTAAACCAGAAGTGAAGCATTGGAACCTATAACTAGTGTCACAGGAATGGTTCAAAACATAGACAGTAAGAAGAGTCAGTCTTCTTGTACTTAAGTCGGCATTGTGCCTTTTGTTTGTACTCCGATGCAATTTCTGTGTTTCATCGTCTATAAGAAGGTCAGAGGGATACAGTAAACCTGAGAGTGAAGCATCGGAATCTAAAACTAGTTTCACAGGAACGGTTGAAAACATAGACAGTAAGAAGAGTCAGTTTTCCTGTACTTAAGTCGGCATTGTGGCTTTTTTAATTAATTCCGATGTAATTTCTGTGTTTCATCGTCAATAAGAAGGTCAGAGGGATACAGTAAACCTGAAATGAAGCATCGGAGCTATAACTAGTGTCACAGGAATGGTTCAAAACATAGACAGTAAGAAGAGACTGTTGTCTTGTACTTAAGTCGGCATTGTGCCTTTAGGTATTTAATTCCGATGCAATTTCTGTGTGTCATCGTCAATAAGAAGGTCAGAGGGATACAGTAAACCTGAAGTGAAGCATCGGAATTTATAGCTAGTGTCACAGGAATGGTTCAAAACATAGACAGTAAGAAGAGTCAGTTTACTTGTACTTCAGTCGGCATTGTGCTTACTGTATTTAATTCCGATGCAATTTCTGTGTTTCATCGTCTATACGACGGTCAGAGGGATACAGTAAACCTGAAGTGAAGCATCGGAATCTATAACTAGTGTCACACAAATGGTTTCAAATCATAGACAGTAAGAAGAGTCAGTTTACTTGTACTTAAGTCGGCATTGTGCATTTTGTATTTAATTCCGATGCAATATCTGTGTTTCATCGTCAATAAGAAGGGTCAGAGGTATACAGTTAACCTGAAGTGAAGCATCGGAATCTATAACTAGTGTCACAGGAATGGTTCAATAGCATAGACAGTAAGAAGAGTCAGTTTTCTTATAATTAAGTCGGCATTGTGCCTTTTGAATTTAATTGCGAAGCAATTTCTGTGTTTCATCGTCATTAAGACGGTCAGAGTGATACAGGAAACCTGAAGTGAAGCATCGGAATTTATACTTGTGTCACAGGGAATGGTTCAAAACATAGATAGTAAGAAGAGTCAATTTTCTTGTACTTAAGTCGGCATTCTGCCTTTTCTATATAATCCCATAGGCAATTTCTGTGTTTCGTCGTCAATAAGAAGGTCCAAGGGATACAGTAAACCTGTAGTGAAGCATCGGAATCTAAAACCTGTCTCACAGGAAGGTTCAAAACAGAGACAGTAAGAAGAGCCAGTCTTCTTGTACTAGAGTCGGCATTGTGCCTTTGTATTTAATACCGATGCAATTTCTGTGTTTCATCGTCAAAAAGAAGGTCAGAGGGATACAGTAAACCTGAAGTGATGCATCGGAATCTATAACTAGTCTCACAGGAATGGTTCAAAACATAGACAGTAAGAAGAGTCAGTTTTCATGTACTTAAGTCGGCATTGTGCCTTTTCTATATAATTCCGATGCAGTTACTGTGTGTTTCATCGTCTATACGACGGTCAGAGGGATACAGTGAACCTGAAGTGAAGCATCGGAATCTATAACCACTCTCACAGGAATGGTTTCAAAACTATAGACAGTAAGAAGAGTCAGTCTTCTTGTACTAAAGTCGGCATTGTGCCTTTTGTATTTAATTCCGATGCAATATCTGTGTTTCATCGTCAATAAGAAGGTCACAGGTATACTGTTAACCTGAAGTGAAGCATCGGAATCTAGAACTAGTGTCACAGGAATGGTTCAAAACATAGACAGTAAGAAGAGTCAGTTTTTCTTATAATTAAGTCGGCATTGTGTCTTTTGAATTAATTCCGATGCAGTTTATGTGTTTCATCGTCATTAAGACGGTCAGGGTGATACAGAAAACCTGAAGTGAAGCATCGGAATCAAAACTAGTGTCACAGAATGGTTCAAAACACAGACAGTAAGAAGAGTCAATTTTCTTGTACTTAAGTCGGCATTGTGCCTTTTCTATATAATCCCAATGCAATTTCTGTGTTTCGTCGTCAATACGAAGGGCCAAGGCATACAGTAAACCAGAAGTGAAGCATCGGAATCTAAACCCGGTCTCAGAGGAAAGGGTTCAAAACATAGTCAGTAAGAAGAGCCAGTCTTCTTGTACCTGGAGTCGGCATTGTGCCTTTTTGTATTTAATTCCGATGCAATTTCTGTGTTTCATCGTCAATAAGAAGCTGAGAGGGATACAGTAAACCTGAAGTGATGCATCGGAATCTATAACTAGTTTCACAGGAATGGTTC
Organism: Schistocerca piceifrons; assembly: GCF_021461385.2. Taxonomy (NCBI): domain Eukaryota; kingdom Metazoa; phylum Arthropoda; class Insecta; order Orthoptera; family Acrididae; genus Schistocerca; species Schistocerca piceifrons. The sequence continues at coordinate 11,805,411 of NC_060146.1, read as the reverse complement.
AAAACATAGACAGTAAGAAGAGTCAGTTTTCTTGTACTTAAGTCGGCATTGTGCCTTTTTTATTTAATTCCGATGCAATTTTTGTGTTTCATCGTCTATAAGAAGGTCACAGGGGATACAGTAGAACCTGAAGTGAAGCATCGGAATCTATAAATAGTGTCACAGGAATGGTTCAAACACACGACAGTAAGAAGAGGTGGTTTCCTTGTACTTAAGTCGGCATTGTGCCCTTTTGTTTGTACTCCGATGCAATTCCTGTGTTTCATCGTCAACAAGAAGGTCAGAGGGATACAGTAAACCTGAAATGAAGCATCGGAATCTACAACTAGTGTCAACAGGAATGGTTTCAAAACATAGACAGTAAGATGAGTCAGTTTTCTTGTACTTAAGTCCGACATTGTGCCTTTTGTATTTAATTCCGATGCAATTTCTGTATGTCATCGTCAATAAGAAGTTCAGAGGGATACAGTAAACCTGAAGTGAAGCATCGGAACCTATAGCTAATGTCACAGGAATGGTTCAAAGCATAGACAGCAAGAAGAGTCAGTTTACTGAGTACTTCAGTCGGCATTGTGCTTCTGTATTTAAGTCCGATGCAATTTCTGTGTTTCATCGTCTATACGACGGTCAGAGGGATACAGTTACCTGAAGTGGAGCATCGGAATCTATAACCACTGTCACAGGTATGGTTCAAAACATAGACAGTAAGAAGAGTCAGTCTTCTTGTACTTAAGTCGGCATTGTGCATTTTGTATTCAACTTCCGACGCAATTTCTGTGTATCATCGTCCAATAAGAAGGTCAGAGGGTTACAGTAAACCTGAAGTGAAGCATCGGAATCTATAACTAGTCTCACAGGCACGGTTCAAATCATAGACAGTATGAAGAGTCAGTTTTCATGTACTTAAGTCGGCATTGTGCCTTTTCTATTTAATTCGATGCAGTTTCTGTGTTTCGTCGTCAATAAGAAGATCCAAGGGATGTAGTAAACCTGAAGTGAAGCATTGGAATCTAAAACCGGTCTCACAGGAAAGGTTCAAAGCATAGACAGTAAGAAGAGCCACTCTTCTTGTACTTGAGTCGGCATTGTGCTTTTCTATTTAATTCCGATGCAATTTCTGTGTTTCGTCGTCAATAATAAGGTCAGAGGGATACAGTGAACCTGAGTGAAGCATCGGAATCTATAACTAGTGTCACAGGAATGGGTTCAAACATAGACAGTAAGAAGAGTAAGTTTCCGTGTGCTTAAGCTCGGCATTGTACCTTTTCTATTTAATTCCGATGCAATTTCTGTGTTCTCGTCGTCAGTATGAAGGTCCAAGGGATACAGTAAACCTGAAGTCAAGCATCGGAATCTAAAACTGGTCTCACAGGAAAGGTTCAAAACATAGACAGTTAGAAGAGCCAGTCTTCTTGTACTTGAGTGTGCATTGTGCTTTTGTATTTAATTCCGATGCAATTTCTGTGTTTGATCGTCAATAAGAAGCTGAGAGGGATACAGTAAACCTGAAGTGATGCATCGGAATCTATAACTAGTTTCACAGGAATGGTTCAAAACATAGACAGTAAAGAAGAGTCAGTTTTCTTTGTACATTAGTCGGCATTGTGCCATTTTCATTTAATTCCGATGCAATTTTTGTGTTTCATCGTCTATAAGAAGGTCACAGGGATACAGTAAACCTTAAGTGAAGCATCGGAATCTATAACTAGTGTAACGGGAGTGGGTTCAAAACATTAACAGTAAGAAGCGTCAGAGTTCTTGTGCCTTTAGTATTTAATTCGGATGCAATTTCTGTGTTTCATCGTCAATAAGAAGGTCAGAGGGAAACAGTAAACCTGAAGTGAAGCATCGGAATCTATAAATAGTGTCACAGGAATGGTTCAAGAACACAGACAGTAAGAAGAGTCCGGTTTCCTTGTACTTAAGTCGGCATTGTGCATTTTGTATTTAATTCCGATGCAATATGTGTGTTTCATCGTCAATAAGAAGGTCAGAGGTATACAGTTAACATGAAGTGAAGTATCGGAATCTGTAGCTAGTGTCACAGGAATGGGTTCAAAACATAGACAGTAAGAAGAGTCAGTTTACTTGTACTTCAGTCGGCATTGTGCCTTCTGTATATAAATCGATGCACTTTCTGTGTTCATGGTCAATTAGACGGTCAGAGGGATACAGTAAACCTGAAGGAAGCATCGGAATCTATAACTAGTGTCACAGGAGTGGTTCAAAACATAGTCAGTAAGAAGAGCCAGTTTTCATTGTACATTATTCGGCATTGTGCGTTTCTATTTAATTCCGATGCAATTTCTGTGTTTCGTCGTTAATAAGGAGGTCCAAGGGATACAGTAAACCTGAAGTGAAGCATCGGAATCTATAACTAATGTCACAGAATGGTTCAAAACATAGACAGTAAGAAGAGTCAGTTTTCTTGTACTTAAGTCGGCATTGTGGCTTTTTTAATTAATTCCGATGCAATTTCTGTGTTTTATCGTCAATAGGAAGGTCAGAGGGATACAATAAACCGGAAGTGAAGCATCGGAATCTATAACTAGTGTCACTGGAATGGTTCAAAGCATACACAGTAAGATGAGTCAGTTCTCTTATAATTAAGTCGGCATTGTGCCTTTTGTATTTAATTCCGATGAAATTTCTGTGTTTCATCGTCCATAAGGAGGTCAGAGGGATAAAGTAAACCTGAAGTGAAGCATCGGAATCTATAACTAGTGTCACAGGAATGGTTAAAATCATAGACTGTAAGAAAAGTCAGTTTTCTTGTACTTAAGTCGGCATTGTGCCTTTTTTATATAATTCCGATGCAGTTACTGTGTTTCATCGTCTATACGACGGTCAGAGGGATACAGTGAACCTGAAGTGAAGCATCGGAATCTATAACCACTCTCACAGGAATGGTTCAAAACATAGACAGTAAGAAGAGTCAGTCTTCTTGTACTTAAGTCGGCATTGTGCCTTTTGTATTTAATACCGATGCAATTTCTGTGTTTCATCGTCAAAAAGAAGGTCAGAGGGATACAGTAAACCTGAAGTGATGCATCGGAATCTATAACTAGTCTCACAGGAATGGTTCAAAACATAGACAGTAAGAAGAGTCAGTTTTCATGTACTTAAGTCGGCATTGTGCCTTTTCTATATAATTCCGATGCAGTTACTGTGTTTCATCGTCTATACGACGGTCAGAGGGATACAGTGAACCTGAAGTGAAGCATCGGAATCTATAACCACTCTCACAGGAATGGTTCAAAACATAGACAGTAAGAAGAGTCAGTCTTCTTGTACTTAAGTCGGCATTGTGCCTTTTGTATTTAATTCCGATGCAATATCTGTGTTTCATCGTCAATAAGAAGGTCACAGGTATACTGTTAACCTGAAGTGAAGCATCGGAATCTAGAACTAGTGTCACAGGAATGGTTCAAAACATAGACAGTAAGAAGAGTCAGTTTTCTTATAATTAAGTCGGCATTGTGTCTTTTGAATTTAATTCCGATGCAGTTTATGTGTTTCATCGTCATTAAGACGGTCAGAGTGATACAGCAAACCTGAAGTGAAGCATCGGAATCAAAACTAGTGTCACAGGAATGGTTCAAAACACAGACAGTAAGAAGAGTCAATTTTCTTGTACTTAAGTCGGCATTGTGAGTTTTCTATATAATCCCAATGCAATTTCTGTGTTTCGTCGTCAATACGAAGGGCCAAGGCATACAGTAAACCAGAAGTGAAGCATCGGAATCTAAACCCGGTCTCAGAGGAAAGGTTCAAAACATAGTCAGTAAGAAGAGCCAGTCTTCTTGTACCTGAGTCGGCATTGTGCCTTTTGTATTTAATTCCGATGCAATTTCTGTGTTTCATCGTCAATAAGAAGCTGAGAGGGATACAGTAAACCTGAAGTGATGCATCGGAATCTATAACTAGTTTCACAGGAATGGTTCAAAACATAGACAGTAAGAAGAGTCAGTTTTCTTGTACTTAAGTCGGCATTGTGCCTTTTTTATTTAATTCCGATGCAATTTTTGTGTTTCATCGTCTATAAGAAGGTCACAGGGATACAGTAAACCTGAAGTGAAGCATCGGAATCTATAACTAGTGTCACAGGAGTGGTTCAAAACATAAACAGAAAGAAGCGTCAGAGTTCTTGTACTTAAGTCGGCATTGTGCCTTTTGCATTTAATTCCGATGCAATTTCTGTGTTTCATCGTCAATAAGAGGGTCAGAGGGATACAGTAAACCTAAAGTGATGCATCGGAATCTATAAATAGTGTCACAGGAATGGTTCAAAACACAGACAATAAGAAGAGGTGGTTTCCTTGTACTTAAGTCGGCATTGTGCCTTTTGTTTGTACTCCGATGCAAATCCTGTGTTTCATCGTCAACAAGAAGGTCAGAGGGATACAGTAAACCTGAAATGAAGCATCGTAATCTACAACTAGTGTCACAGGAATGGTTCAAAACATAGACAGTAAGATGAGTCAGTTTTCTTGTACTTATGTCGACATTGTGCCTTTTGTATTTAATTCCGATGCAATTTCTGTGTGTCATCGTCAATAAGAAGTTCAGAGCGATACAGTAAACCTGAAGTGAAGCATCGGAACCTATAGCTAATGTCACAGGAATGGTTCAAAGCATAGACAGTAAGAAGAGTCAGTTTACTGGTACTTCAGTCGGCATTGTGCCTTCTGTATTTAAGTCCGATGCAATTTCTGTGTTTCATCGTCTATACGACGGTCAGAGGGATACAGTTACCTGAAGTGAAGCATCGGAATCTATAACCACTGTCACAGGAATGGTTCAAAACATAGATACAGTAAGAAGAGTCAGTCTTTTTGTACTTATGTCGGCATTGTGCATTTTGTATTCAATTCCGACGCAATTTCTGTGTATCATCGTCAATAAGAAGGTCAGAGGGTTACAGTAAACCTGAAGTGAAGCATCGGAATCTATAACTAGTCTCACAGGCACGGTTCAAATCATAGACAGTATGAAGAGTCAGTTTTCATGTGCTTAAGTCGGCATTGTGCCTTTTCTATTTAATTCCGATGCAGTTTCTGTGTTTCGTCGTCAATAAGAAGATCCAAGGGATGTAGTAAACCTGAAGTGAAGCATTGGAATCTAAAACCGGTCTCACAGGAAAGGTTCAAAGCATAGACAGTAAGAAGAGCCACTCTTCTTGTACTTGAGTCGGCATTGTGCTTTTCTATTTAATTCCGATGCAATTTCTGTGTTTCGTCGTCAATAATAAGGTCAGAGGGATACAGTGAACCTGAAGTGAAGCATCGGAATCTATAACTAGCGTCACAGGAATGGTTCAAACATAGACAGTAAGAAGAGTAAGTTTCCGTGTGCTTAAGCCGGCATTGTACCTTTTCTATTTAATTCCGATGCAATTTCTGTGTTTCGTCGTCAGTATGAAGGTCCAAGGGATACAGTAAACCTGAAGTCAAGCATCGGAATCTAAAACTGGTCTCACAGAAAAGGTTCAAAACATAGACAGTTAGAAGAGCCAGTCTTCTTGTACTTGAGTGTGCATTGTGCTTTTTGTATTTAATTCCGATGCAATTTCTGTGTTTGATCGTCAATAAGAAGCTGAGAGGGATACAGTAAACCTGAAGTGATGCATCGGAATCTATAACTAGTTTCACAGGAATTTTTCAAAACATAGACAGTAAGAAGAGTCAGTTTTCTTGTACATTAGTCGGCATTGTGCCATTTTCATTTAATTCCGATGCAATTTTTGTGTTTCATCGTCTATAAGAAGGTCACAGGGATACAGTAAACCTTAAGTGAAGCATCGGAATCTATAACTAGTGTAACGGGAGTGGTTCAAAACATTAACAGTAAGAAGCGTCAGAGTTCTTGTGCCTTTAGTATTTAATTCGGATGCAATTTCAGTGTTTCATCGTCAATAAGAAGGTCAGAGGGAAACAGTAAACCTGAAGTGAAGCATCGGAATCTATAAATAGTGTCACAGGAATGGTTCAAAACACAGACAGTAAGAAGAGTCGGTTTCCTTGTACTTAAGTCGGCATTGTGCATTTTGTATTTAATTCCGATGCAATATCTGCGTTTCATCGTCAATAAGAAGGTCAGAGGTATATAGTTAACATGAAGTGAAGTATCGGAATCTATAGCTAGTGTCACAGGAATGGTTCAAAACATAGACAGTAAGAAGAGTCAGTTTACTTGTACTTCAGTCGGCATTGTGCCTTCTGTATATAAATCCGATGCAATTTCTGTGTTTCATGGTCAATTAGACGGTCAGAGGGATACAGTAAACCTGAAGGAAGCATCGGAATCTATAACTAGTGTCACAGGAGTGGTTCAAAACATAGTCCGTAAGAAGAGCCAGTTTTCTTGTACTTTATTCGGCATTGTGCGTTTCTATTTAATTCCGATGCAATTTCTGTGTTTCGTCGTTAATAAGGGGGTCCAAGGGATGCAGTAAACCTGAAGTGAAGCATCGGAATCTATAACTAATGTCACAGGAATGGTTCAAAACATAGACAGTAAGAAGAGTCAGTTTTCTTGTACTTAAGGCGGCATTGTGGCTTTTTTAATTAATTCCGATGCAATTTCTGTGTTTTATCGTCAATAGGAAGGTCAGAGGGATACAATAAACCGGAAGTGAAGCATCGGAATCTATAACTAGTGTCACTGGAATGGTTCAAAGCATACACAGTAAGATGAGTCAGTTTTCTTATAATTAAGTCGGCATTGTGCCTTTTGTATTTAATTCCGATGAAATTTCTGTGTTTCATCGTCCATAAGGAGGTCAGAGGGATAAAGTAAACCTGAAGTGAAGCATCGGAATCTATAACTAGTGTCACAGGAATGGTTAAAATCATAGACTGTAAGAAAAGTCAGTTTTCTTGTACTTAAGTCGGCATTGTGCCTTTTCTATTTAATTCCGATGCAACTTCAGTGTTTCGTCATCAGTAAGAAGGTCCAAGGGATACCGTAAACCTGAAGTGAAGCATCGGAATCTAAAACCGGTCTCACAGGAAAAGGTCAAATCATAGACAGTAAGAAGAGCCAGTCTTCCTGTACTTGAGTCGTCATTGTGCCTATTGTATTTAATTCCGGTGCAATTTCTGTGTTTCATCGTCAATAAGACGGTCAGAGGGTTACAGTAAACCTGAACAGAAGCATCGGAATCTATAACAAGTGTCACAGGAATGGTTCTAACATAGACTGTAAGAAGAGTCAGTCTTCTTGTACTTAAGTCGGCATTGTACCTTTTCTATTTATTTCCGATGCAATTTCTGTGTTTCGTCGTCAATAAGAAGGCCCAAGGGATACAGTAAACCTGAAGCGAAGCATCGGAATCTAAAACCGGTCTCACAGGAAAGGTTCAAAATATAGACAGTAAGAAGAGCCAGTCATCTTGTACTAGAGTCGGCATTGTGCCTTTTGTGTTTAATTCCGATGCAATTTCTGTGTTTCATCGTCAATAAGAAGGTCAGAGGGATACAGTAAACCTGAAGTGATGCATCGGAATCTATAACTAGTCTCACAGGAATGGTTCAAATCATAGACAGTAAGAAGAGTCAGTTTTCATGTACTTAAATCGGCATTGTGCTTTTTCTATTTAATTCCGATGCAGTTTCTGTGTTTCGTCGTCAATAAGTAGGTCCAAGGGATACAGTAAACCTGAAGTGATGCATTTAAATCTAAAGCCGGTCTCACAGGAAAGGATCAAAGCATAGAAAGTAAGAAGAGCCAGTCTTCTTGTACTTGTGTCGGCATTGTGCCTTTTCTATTTAAATCCGATGCAATTTCTGTGTTCCATCGTCAATAAGAAGGTCCAAGGGATACAGTAAACCTGAAGTCAAGCATCGGAATCTAAAACTGGTCTCACAGGAAAGGTTCAAAGCGTAGACAGTAAGAAGAGTCAGTTTTCCTATAATTAAGTCGGCATTGTGCGTTTTGTATTTAATTCCGGTGCAATTTCTGTGTTTCATGGTCAATTAGACGGTCAGAGGGATACAGTAAACCTGAAGTGAAGCATCGGAATCTATAACTAGTGTCACAGGAGTGGTTCAAAACATAGTCAGTAAGAAGAGCCAGTTTTCTTGTACTTTATTCGGCATTGTGCGTTTCTATTTAATTCCGATGCATTTTCTGTGTTTCGTCGTTAATATGGAGGTCCAAGGGATACAGTAAACCTGAATTGAAGCATCGGAATCTATAACTAATGTCACAGGAATGGTTCAAAACATAGACAGTAAGAAGAGTCAGTCTTCTTGTACTTAAGTCGGCATTGTGGCTTTTTTAATTAATTCAGATGCAATCTCTGTGTTTTATCGTCAATACGATGGTCAGAGGGATACAATAAACCGGAAGTGAAGCATCGGAATCTATAAGTAGTGTCACGGGAATGGTTCATACATACACAGTAAGATGAGACAGTTTTCTTATAATTAAGTTGGCATTGTGCCTTTTGTATTTAATTCCGATGCAATTTCTGTGTTTCATCGTCCATAAGGAGGTCGGAGGGATAAAGTAAACCTGAAGTGAAGCATCGGAATCTACAACCAGTGTCACAGGAATGGTTAAAATCATAGACTGTAAGAAAAGTCAGTTTTCTTGTACTTAAGTCGGCATTGTGCCTTTTCTATTTAATTCCGATGCAATTTCAGTGTTTCGTCATCAGTAAGAAGGTCCAAGGGATACAGTAAACCTGAAGTGAAGCATCGGAATCTAAAACTGGTCTCACAGGAAAGGTTCAAATCATAGACAGTAAGAAGAGCCAGTCTTCCTGTACTTGAGTCGTCATTGCGCCTATTGTATTTAATTCCGGTGCAATTTCTGTGTTTCATCGTCAATAAGACGGTCAAAGGGATACAGTAAACCTGAAGCGAAGCATCGGAATCTAAAACCGGTCTCACAGGAAAGGTTCAAAATATAGACAGTAAGAAGAGCCAGTCTTCTTGTACTAGAGTCGGCATTGTGCCTTTTGTATTTAATTTCGATGCAATTTCTGTGTTTCATCGTCAATAAGAAGGTCAGAAGGATACAGTAAACCTGAAGTGAAGCATCGGAATCTATAACAAGTGTCACAGAAATGGTTCAAAACATAGACAGTAAGAGCAGTCAGTTTTCGTGTGCTTATGTCGGCATTGTGTGTTTTCTATTTAATTCCGATGCAATTTCTGTGTTTCGTCGTCAATACGAAGGTCGGAGGGATACAGTAAACCTGAAGTGAAGCATCGGAATCTATAACTAGTGTCACGGGCATGGTTCAAAACATAGACCGTAAGAAGAGTCAGTTTTCTTGTACTTAAGTCGGCATTGTGCCTTTTGTATTTAATTCCGATGCAATTTCTGTGTTTCATCGTCAATACTAAGGTCCAAGGGATACATTAAACCTGAAGTCAAGTATCGGAATCTAAAACTGGTCTCACAGGACAGGTTCAAAAATAGACAGTAAGAAGAACCAGTCTTCTTGTACTTGCGTCGTTATTGTGCCTTTTGTATTTAATTCCGATGCTATTTCCGTGTTTGATCGTCAATACGAAGGTCAGAGGGATACAGTAAACCTGAAGTAAAGCATCGGAATCTATAACTAGTGTCTTAGGAATGGTTCAAAACATAGACAGTAAGAGGAGTCAGTTTCCGTGTACTTAAGTCGGCGTTGTGCCTTTTGTATTTAATCCCGATGCAATTTCTGTGTTTCATCGTCAATAAGAAGGTCAGAGGGATACAGTATACCTGAAGTGAGGCATCGGAATCTATAACTAGTGCCACAGGAGTGGTTCAAAACATAGATGGTAAGAAGAGTCAGTTATCTTGTACCTAAGTCGGCATTGTGCATATCTATTTAATTCCGATGCAATTTCTGTGTTTCATGGTCAATAAGACTTTCAGAGGGATACACTAAACCTGAAGTGAAGCATCGGAATCTATAACTAGCGTCACAGGAGTGGTTCAAAACATAGACAGTAAAAAGACTCAGTTTTCTTGTACTTAAGTAATCATTGTGCTTTTCTGTTTAATTCCGATGCAATTTCTGTATTTCGTCGTCAATCAATAAGAAGGTCCAAGGGATTCAGTTAACCTGAAGTGAAGCATCGGAATCTATAACTAGTGTCACAGGAATGTTTAAAAACATAGACAGTAGGAAGAATCAGTTTTCTTGTACTTATGTCGGCATTGTGCCTTTTGTATTTAATTCCGATGCAATTTCTGTGTTGCATCGACAATAAGAAGGTCTGAGGGATACAATAAACCTGAAGTGAAGCATCGCAATCTATAACTAATGTCACAGAATGTCTCAAAACATAGACAGTAAGAAGAGTCAGTTTTCTGTACTTAAGTCGCCATTGTGCCTTTTTTAATTAATTCCGATGCAATTTCTGTGTTTCATCGTCAATAAGAGCGTCAGAGGGATACAGTAAATTTGATGTGAAGCATCGGAATCTATAACTAGTGTCACAGGAATGGTTAAAGCCATAGACAGTATGAAGAGTCGGTTTTCTTGTACTTGAGTCGGCATTGTGCCTTTTTCTGTTTAATTCCGATGCAATTTCTGTGTTTCATCGTCAATAAGAATGTCGGAGGGGTACAGTAAACCTGAAGTGAAGCTTCGGAATATATAACTAGTGTCACAGGAATGGTTCAAAACATAGACAGTTAGAAGAGTCAGTTTTCTTGTACTTAAGTCTGCATTGTGCCTTTTGTATTTAATTCCGATGCAATTTCTGTGTTCCATCGTCAATAAGAACGTCCAAGGGATTCAGCAAACCTGAAGTCAAGCATCGGAATCTAAAACTGGCACACAGGAGAGGTTCAAAAATAGAGAGTAAGAAGAGCCAGTCTTCTTGCACTTGAGTCGTAATTGTGCCCTTTGTATTTAATTCCGATGCAATTTCTGTGTTCATTGTCAATAAGAAGGTCAGAGGGATACAGTAAACCTGAAGTGAAGCATCGGAATCTATAACTAGTGTCACAGGAATGGTTCAAAACATAGACAGTGAGAAGAGTCAGTTTTTCCATAATTAAGTCGGCATTGTGCCTTTTGTATTTAATTCCCATGCAATTTCTGTGTTTCATCGTCAATAAGAAGGTGAGAGGGATACAGTAAACCTGAAGTGAAGCATCGGAACCTATAACTAGTGTCACAGGAATGTTCAAATCGTAGACAGTAAGGAGAGTCAGTTTTCTTGTACTTAAGTCGACATTGTGCTTTTTCTGTGTTTCGTAGTCAATAAGAAGGTCCAAGGAATACAGTAAACCTGAAGTGAGCATCGGAATCTATAGCTAGTGTCACAGGAATGGTTAAAAACATAGACAGTAAGAAGACTCTGTTTTCTTGTACTTAAGTCGCCATTGTGCCTTTTTTAATTAATTCCGATGCAATTTCTGTGTTTCATGGTCAATAAGACGGTCATAGGGATACAGTAAACCTGTAGTGAAGCATCGGGATCCGTAAGTAGTGTCACAGGAATGGTCCAAAGCATAGACAGTAAGAAGAGCCAGTCTTCTTGTACTAAAGTCGGCATTGTGCATTTTGTATTTAATTCCGATGCAATTTCTGTGTTTCATCGTTAATAAGGTCAGAGGGATACAGTAAACCTGAAGTGAAGCATCGGAATCTATAACTAGTGTAACAGGAATGGTTCAAAGCATAGACAGTATGAAGAGTCAGTTTTCTTATAATTAAGTTGGCATTGTGCCTTTTGTATTTAATTCCGATGCAATTTCTGTGTTTCATCGTCAATAAGAAGGTGAGAGGGATACAGTAAACCTGAAGTGAAGCATCGGAATCTATAACTAGTGTCACATTAATGGTTCAAAACATAGACAGTAAGAAGAGTCAGGTTTCTTGTACTTTAGTCGACATTGTGCCTTTTCTATTTAATTCCGATGCAATTCAGTGTTTCGTCGTTAATACGAAGGTCCAAGGGATACAGTAAACCTGAAGTGAAGCATCGGAATCTATAACTAGTGTCTTAGGAATGGTTCAAAACATAGACAGTAAGAGGAGTCAGTTTCCGTGTACTTAAGTCGGCATTGTGCCTTTTGTATTTAATCCCGATGCAATTTCTGTGTTTCATCGTCAATAAGAAGGTCAGTGGGATACAGTAAACCTGAGGTGAACCATCGGAATCTATAACTAGTGTCACAGGAATGGCTCAAAGCATAGACAGTATGAAGAGTCAGTCTTCTTGTACTTAAGTCGGCATTGTGCCTTTTGCTTGTATTCGATGCAATTTCTGTGTTTCATCGTCAATAAGAAGGTCAGAGGGATACAGTAAACCTGAAGTGAAGCATCGGAATCTATAACTAGTGTCACAGGAATGATTCAAAACATAGACAGTAAGAAGAATCAGTTATCTTGTACTTAAGTCGGCATTGTGCCTTTTGTATTTAATTCCGATGCAATTTCTGTGTTGCATCGTCAATAAAAAGGTCAGAGGGATACAGTAAACCTGAAGTGAAGCATCGGAATCTATAACTAATGTCACAGGAATGGTTCAAAGCATAGACAGTAAGGAGAGTCAGTTTTCTGTACTTATTCGCCATTGTGCGTTTTTTAATTAATTCCTATGCAATTCTGTGTTTCATCTTCCATAAGAGGGTCACAGGGATACAGTAAACCTGAAGTGAAGCATCGGAATCTATAACTAGTGTCACAGGAATGGTTAAAACCATTGACAGTAAGAAGAGTCAGTTTTCTTGTACTTAAGTCGGCATTGTGCCTTTTCTGTTTAATTCCGATGCAATTCCTGTGTTTCATCATCAATAAGAAGGTCGGAGGGGTACAGTAAACCTGAAGTGAAGCATCGGAATCTATAACTAGTGTCACAGGAATGATTCAAAACAAAGACAGTAAGAAGAGTCAGTTTTCTTGTACTTAAGTCTACATTGTGCCTTTTGTATTTAATTCCGATGCAATATCTGTGTTGCATCGTCAATAAGAAGGTCAGAGGGATACAGTAAACCTGAAGTGAAGCATGGGAATCTATAACTAATGTCACTGGAATGGTTCAAAACATAGACAGTAAGAAGAATCAGTTTTCTTGTACTTAAGTCGACATTGTGCCTTTTGTATTTAATTCCGATGCAATATCTGTGTTGCATCGTCAATAAGAAGGTCAGAGGGATACAGTAAACCTGAAGTGAAGCATGGGAATCTATAACTAATGTCACAGGAATGGTTCAAAACATAGACAGTAAGGAGAGTCAGTTTTCTGTACTTAAGTCGCCATAGTGCCTTTTTTAATTAATTCTGATGCAATTTCTGTGTTTCATCGTCAATAAGAGGGTCAGAGGATACAGTAAACCTGATGTGAAGCATCGGAATCTATAACTACTGTCACAGGAATGGTTAAAACCATAGTCAGTATGAAGAGTCAGTTTTCTTGTACTTAAGTCGGCATTGTGCCTTTTCTGTTTAATTCCGATGCAATATCTGTGTTTCATCGTCAATAAGAATGTCGGAGGGGTACAGTGGACCTGAAATGAAGCTTCGGAATCTATAACTAGTGTCACAGGAATGGTTCAAAACATAGACAGTTAGAAGAGTCAGTTTTCTTGTTCTTAAGTCTGCATTGTGCCTTTTGTATCTAATTCCGATGCAATTTCTGTGTTCCATCGTCAATAAGAGGGTCCAAGGGATTCAGCAAACCTGAAGTCAAGCATCGGAATCTAAAACTGGTTTCACAGGAACGGTTCAAAAATAGACAGTAAGAAGAGCCAGTCTTCTTGTACTTGAGTCGTTATTGTGCCCTTTGTATTGAATTCCGATGCAATTTCTGTGTTTCATCGTCAATAAGAAGGTCCAAGGGATACAGTAAACCTGAAGCGAAGCATCGGAATCTATAACCGGTCTCACAGGAAAGGTTCAAAATATAGACAGTAAGTAGAGCCAGTCTTCTTGTACTAGAGACGGCATTGTGCCTTTAGTATATAATTTCGGTGCAATTTCTGTGTTTCATCGTCAATAAGAAGGTCAGAGGGATACAGTAAACCTGAAGTGAAGCATCGGAATCTATAACTAGTGTCACAGGAATGTTTCATTTATAGACAGTAAGAAGAGTCAGTTTTCTTGTACTTATGTCGGCATTGTGCCTTTTGTATTTAATTCCGATGCAATTTCTGTGTTTCATCGTCAATAAGAAGGTCACAGGGATACACAAAACCTGAAGTCAAGCATCGGAATCTAAAACTGGTCTCACAGGAGAGGTTCAAATCATAGACACTAAGAAGAGTCAGTTTTCTTGTACTTAAGTCGGCATTGTGCTTTTCTATTTAATTCCGATGAAATTTCTGTGTTTCGTCGTCAATAAAACGTCCAAGGGCTACAGTAAACTTGAAGTGAGCATCGGAATCTATAACTAGTGTCACAGGAGTGGTTAAAACGTAGACAGTAAGAAGAATCGGTTTTCTTGTACTTGAGTCGGCATTGTGCATTTTGTATTTAATTCCGATGCAATTTCTGTGTTTCATTGTTAATAAGATTGTCAGAGAGATACAGTAAACCTGAAGTGAAGCATCGGAATTTATAACTAGTGTCACAGAATGGTTCAAAGCATAGACAGTATGAAGAGTCAGTTTTCTTATAATTAAGTCGGCATTGTGCCTTTTGTATTTAATTCCGATGCAATTTCTGTGTTTCATCGTCCAATAAGAAGGTGACAGGGATACAGAAAATCTGAAGTGAAGCATCGGAATCTATAACTAGTGTCACAGGAATGGTTCAAAACGTAGAAAGTAAGGAGAGTCAGTTTTCTTGTACTTAAGTGGACATTGTGCCTTTTTTATTCAATTCCGATGCAATTTCAGTGTTTCGTCGTCAATAAGAAGCTCCAAGGGATACAGAAAAACCTGAAGTGAAGCATCGGAATCTAAAACCGGTCTCACAGGAAAGGTTCAAATCATAGACAGTAAGAAGAGCCAGACTTCTTGTACTTGAGTCGGCATTGTGCCTTTTGTATTTAATTCCGGTGCAATTTCTGTGTTTCATCGTCAATAAGCCGGTCAGAGGGATACAGTAAACCTGAAGTGAAGCATCGGAATCTATAACTAGTGTCACAGGAATGTTTCAAACATAGACAGTAAGAAGAGTCAGTTTTCTTGTACCTAAGTCGGCATTGTACATTTTCTATTTAATTCCGATGCAATTTCTGTGTTTCGACGTCTATAAGAAGGTCCAAGGGATACAGTAAACCTGAAGCCGAGCATCGGAATCTAAAATCGGTCTCACAGGAAAGGTTCAAAATATAGACAGTAAGAAGAGCCAGTCTTCTTGTACTAGAGTCGGCATTGTGCCTTTTGTATTTAATTTCGATGCAATTTCTGTGTTTCATCGTCAATAAGAAGGTCAGAGGGATACAGTAAACCTGAAGTGAAGCATCGAAATCTATAACTAGTGTCACAGGAATGATTCAAAACATCGACAGAAGGAAGAGTCAGTTTTCTTGTACTTAACTCGCCATTGTGCCTTTTTTAATTAATTCCTGTGCAAAATCTGTGTTTCATCGCCCATAAGAGGGTCAGAGGGATACAGTAAACCTGAAGTGAAGCATCGGAATCTATAACTAGTGTCACAGGAATGGTTAAAACCATCGGACAGTACGAAGAGTCAGTTTTCTTGTACTTAAGTGGGCATTGTGCCTTTTCTGTTTAATTCCGATGCAATTTCTGTGTTTCATCATCAATAAGAAGGTCGGAGGGGTACAGTAAACCTAAAGTGAAGCATCGGAATCTATAACTAGTGTAACAGGAATGGTTCAAATCATAGACAGTAAGAAGAGTCAGTTTTCTTGTAGTTTAGTCGGCATTGTGCCTTTTGTATTTAATTCCGATGCAATTACTGTGTTTCATCGTCAATAAGAAGGTGAGAGGGATACAGTAAACCTGAAGTAAAGCATCGGAATCTATAACTAATGTCACAGGAATGGTTCAAAACATAGACAGTAAGAAGAGTCAGTTTTCTTGTACTTAAGTCGGCATTGTGTGTTTTGTAATTAATTCCGATGCAATTTCTGTGGTTCATCGTCAATAAGAAGGTCAGAGGGATACAGTAAACCTGGAGTGAAGAATCGGAATCTATAACTAGTGTCATAGGAATGGATCAAAACATAGACAGAAAGAGAAGTCAGTTTCCGTGTACTTAAGTCGGCATTGTGCCTTTTGTATTTACTTCCGATGCAATATCTGTGTTTCATGGTCAATATGACTGTCAGAGTGATACAGTATACCTGAAGTGAAGCATCGGAATCTATAACTAGTGTCACAGGAGTAGTTCAAAAACATAGACAGTAAGAAGAGTCAGTATTCTTGTACTTAATTGGGCATTGTGCTTTTCTATTTAATTCCGATGCAATTTCTGTGTTTCATGGTCAATAAGACGGTCAGAAGGATAGAGTAAACCTGAAATGAAGCAGCGGAATCTATAACTAGTGTCACAGGAGTGGTTCAAAACATAGACAGTGAGAAGAGTCAGTCTTCTTGTACTTAAGTCGGCATTGTGCTTTTCTAATCAATTCCGATGCAATTTCTGCCTTTCGTCGTCAATAAGAAGGTCCAAGGGATAGAGTATACCTGAAGTGTGCATCGGAATCTATAACTAGTGTCACAGGAATGGATAAAAACATAGACAGTAAGAAGAATCAGTTTTCTTGTACTTAAGTCGGCATTGTGCCTTTTGTATTTAATTCCGATGCAATATCTGTGTTTCATCGTCAATAAGAAGGTAAGACGGATACAGTAAATCTGAAGTGAAGCATCGGAATCTATAACAAATGTCACAGGAATGGTTCAATACATAGACAGTAAGAAGAGTCAGTTATCTGTACTTAAGTCGCCATTGTGCCTTTTTTAGTTAATTCCGATGCAATTTCTGTGTATCATCGTCAATAAGAGGGTCAGAGGGATACAGTAAACCTGAAGTGAAGCATAGGAATCTATAACTAGTGTCACAGGAATGGTTAAAACCATAGACAGTAAGGAGAGTCAGTTTTTCTTGTACTTAAGTCGGCATTGTGTCTTTTGTAATTAAATCCGATCCAATATCTGTGGTTCATCGTCAATAAGAAGGTCTGAGGGATACAGTAAACCTGAAGTGAAGCATCGGAATCTATAACTAGTGTCACAGGAATGGTTAAAAGCATAGACAGTAAGAAGAGTCAGTTTTCTTGTACTTAAGTCGGTATTGTGCCTTTTGTATTTAATTCCGATGCAATTTCTGTGTTTCATCGTCAATTAGAAGGCCCAAGGGATACATTATACCTGAAGTCAAGCATCGGAATCTAAAACTGGTCTCACATTAGAGGTTCAAAACATAGACAGTAAGAAGAGCCAGTCTTCTTGTACTTGAGTCGTTATTGTGCCTTTTGTATTTAATTCCGATGCAATTTCCGTGTTTTGTCGTCAATAAGAAGGTCCAAGGGATACAGTATACCTGAAGGGAAGCATCGGAATCTATAACTAGTGTCACAGGAATTGTTAAAAACATAGACAGTAAGAAAAATCAGTTTTCTTGTACTTAAGTCGGCATTGTGCCTTTTGTATTTAATTCCGATGCACTTTCTCTGTTTCATCGTCAATAAGAAGGTGACAGGGATACAGTAAACCTGAAGTGAAGCATCGGAATCTATAACTAGTGTCACAATAATGGTTCAAAACATAGACAGTAAGAAGAGTCAGTTTTCTTGTACTTAAGTCGACATTGTGCCTTTTCTATTTAATTCCGATGCAATTTCAGTGTTTCGTCGCCAATAAGAAGGTCCAAGGGATACAGTAAACCTGAAGCGAAGCATCGGAATCTAAAACCGGTCTCACAGGAAAGGTTCAGAATATAGACAGTAAGAAGAGCCAGTCTTCTTGTACTAGATTCGGCATTGTGCCTTTTGTATTTAAATCCGATGCAATTTCTGTGTTTCATCGTCAATAAGAAGGTCAGAGGGATACAGTAAACCTGAAGTGAAGCATCGGAATCTATAACTATTGTCACAGGAATGGTTCAAACATAGACAGTAAGAAGAGTCAGTTTTCTTATACTTAAGTCGGCATTGTGTCTTTTGTAATTAATTCCGATCTAATATCCGTGGTTCATCGTCAATAAGAAGGTCAGAGGGATACAGTAAACCTGAAGTGAAGCATCGGAATCTATAACTAGTGTCACAGGAATGGTTCAAAACATAGACAGTAAGAAGAGTCAGTTTGCTTGTACTTAAGTCGGCATTGTGTCTTTTGTAATTAAATCCGATCCAATATCTGTGGTTCATCGTCAATAAGAAGGTCTGAGGGATACAGTAAACCTGAAGTGAAGCATCGGAATCTATAACTAGTGTCACAGGAATGGTTAAAAGCATAGACAGTAAGAAGAGTTAGTTTTCTTGTACTTAAGTCGGTATTGTGCCTTTTGTATTTAATTCCGATGCAATTTCTGTGTTTCATCGTCAATTAGAAGGTCCAAGGGATACATTATACCTGAAGTCAAGCATCGGAATCTAAAACTGGTCTCACATTAGAGGTTCAAAACATAGACAGTAAGAAGAGCCAGTCTTCTTGTACTTGAGTCGTTATTGTGCCTTTTGTATTTAATTCCGATGCAATTTCCGTGTTTTGTCGTCAATAAGAAGGTCCAAGGGATACAGTATACCTGAAGGGAAGCATCGGAATCTAAAACCGGTCTCATAGGAAATGTTCAAATCATAGACATTAAGAAGAGCCAGTCTTCTTGTACTTGAGGCGTCATTGTGCCTTTTGTATTTACTTCCGGTGCGATTTCTGTGTTTCATCGTCAATAAGACGGTCAGTGGGATACAGTAAACCTGAAGTGAAGCATCGGAATCTAAAACCGGTCTCACAGGAAAGGTTCAAAAATAGACAGTAAGAAGAGCCAGTCTTCTTGTACTACAGTCGGCATTATGCCTTTTGTATTTAATTTCGATCCAATTTCTGTGTTTCTTCGTCAATACGAAGGTCAGAGGGATACAGTAAACCTAAAGTGAAGCATCGGGATCTATAACAAATGTCACAGGAATGGTTCAAAACATAGACAGAAAGAAGAGTCAGTTTCCGTGTGCTTCAGTCGGCATTGTGGCTTTTCTATTTAATTCCGATGCAATTTCTGTGTTTCGTCGTCAATAGGAAGGTCAGAAGGATACAGTAAACCTAAAGTGAAGCATCGGAATCAATTACTAGTGTCACAGGAATGGTTCAAAGCATAGACAGTAAGAAGAGTCAGTTTTCTTGATCTTAAGTCGGCATTGTGCCTTTGTATTTAATTCCGATGCAATTTCTGTGTTTCATCGTCAATAAGAAGGTCCAAGGGATACATTAAACCAGAAGTCAAGCATCGGAATCTAAAACTGGTCTCACAGGAGAGATTCAAAACATAGACAGTAAGAAGAGCCAGTCTTCTTGTACTTGAGTCGTTATTGTACCTTTTGTATTTAATACCGATGCAATTTCCGTGTTTCATCGTCAATAAGATGGTCAGAGGGAAACAGAAAACCTGAAGTGAAGCAACGGAATCTATAATTAGTGTCACAGGAATTATTCAAAGCATAGACAGTAAGAAGAGTCAGTTTCCGTGTACTTAGGTCGGCATTGTGCATTTTGTATTTAATTCCGATGCAATTTCTGTGTTTCATCGTCAATATGAAGGTCAGAGGGATATAGTAAACCTGAAGTGAACCATCGGAATCTATAACGAATGTCACAGGAATGGTTCATAACATAGACTTTAAGAAGAGTCAGTCTTCTTGTACTTAAGTCGGCATTGTGCCTTTTCTATTTAATTCCGATGCAATGTCTGTGTTTCATCGTCAATAAGAAGGTCGGAGGGATACAGTAAACCTGAAGTGAAGCATCGGAATCTAAAACTAATGTCACAGCAATGGTTCAAAGCATAGACAGAAAGAGGAGTCAGTTATCTGTACTAAAGTCGCCATTGTGCCTTTTTTAATAAATTCCGATGCAATTTCTGTGTTTCATTGTCAATAAGATGGTCAGAGGGATACAGTAAACCTGATGTGAAGCATCGGAATCTATAACTAGTGTCACAATAATGGTTAAAACCGTAGACAGTTTGAAGAGTCAGTTTTCTTGTACTTAAGTCGGCATTGTGCCTTTTCTGTTTAATTCCGATGCAATTTCTGTGTTTCATCATCAATAAGGAGGTCGGAGGGGTCCAGTAAACTTGAAGTGAAGCATCGGAATCTATAACTAGTGTCACAGGAATGGTTCAAAACATAGACAGTGAGAAGAGTCAGTTTTCTTGTACTTATGTCAGCATTGTGCCTTCTGTATTTAATTCCGATGCAATTTCTGTGTTCCATCGTCAATAAGAAGGTCCAAGGGATTCAGTAAATCTGAAGTCAAGCATCGGAATCTAAAACTGGTCTCACAGGAAAGGTTCAAAACATAGACGCTAAGAAGAGCCAGTCTTCTTTTACTTGAGTCGTTATTGTGCCTTTTGTATTTAATTCCGCTGCAATTTCTGTGTTTTATCGTCAATAAGAAGGTCAGAGGGATATAGTAAACCCGAAGTGAAGCACCGGAATCTATAACTAGTGTCACAGGAATGGTTCAAAGCATACACAGTAAGGAGAGTCAGTTTTCATATAATTAAGTCGGCATTGTGCCTTTTGTATTTAATTCCGAAGCAATATCTATGTATCATCGTCAATAAGAAGGTGGGAGGGATACAGTAAACCTGAAGTGAAGCATCGGAATCTATAACTAGTGTCACAGGAATGGTTCAAAACATAGACAGTAAGAAGAGTCAGTTTTCTTGTACTTAAGTCGACATTGTGCTTTCTCTATTTAATTCCGATGCAATTTCTGTGATTCGTCGTCAGTAAGAAGGTCCAACGGATACAGTAATCCTGAAGCGAAGCATCGGAATCTAAAACCGGTCTCACAGGAAAGGTTCAAAATATAGACAGTAAGAAGAGTCAGTCTTCTTGTACTAGAGTCGGCATTGTGCCTTTAGTATTTAATTTCGATGCAATTTCTGTGTTTCATCGTCAGTAAGAAGGTCCGAGGGATACAGTAAACCTGAAGTGAACCATCGGAATCTATAACTAATGTCACAGGAATGGTTCAAAACATAGACTTTAAGAAGGGTCAGTCTTCTTGTACTTAAGTCGGCATTGTGCTTTTCTATTCAATTCCGATGCAATTTCTGTCTTTCGTCGTCAATAAGAAGCTCCAAGGGATACAGTATACCTGAAGTGTGCATCGGAATCTATAACTAGTGTCACAGGAATGGATAAAAACATAGACAGTAAGAAGAATCAGTTTTCTTGTACTTAAGTCGGCATTGTGCCTTTTTTGTTTAATTCCGATGAAATTTCTGTGTTTCATCATCAATAAGAAGGTCGGAGGGGTACAGTAAACCTGAAGTGAAGCATCGGAATCTATAACTAGTGTCACAGGAATGGTTCAAAACATAGACAGTAAGAAGAGTCAGTTTTCTTGTACTTGAGTTTGCATTGTGCCTTTTGTATTTAATTCCGATGCAATATCTGTGTTCCATCGTCAATAAGAAGGTCCAAGGGATTCAGTAAACCTGAAGTCAAGCATCGGAACCTTAAACTGATCTCACAGGAAAGGTTCAAAACATAGACAGTAAGAAGAGCCAGTCTTCTTGTACTAAAGTCGGCATTGTGCCTTTTGTATTTAATACCGGTGCAATTTCAGTGTTTCATCGTCAATGAGAATGTCAGAGGGATACAGTAAACCTGAAGTGAAGCATCGGAATCTATAACTAGTGTCACAGGAGTGGTTCAAAACATAGACAGTAAGAAGAGTCAGTCTTCTTGTACTTAAGTCGGCATTGTGGTTTTCTTTTCAATTCCGATGCAATTTCTGTGTTTCCTCGTCAATAAGAAGCCCCAAGGGATACAGTAAACCTGAAGTGAGCATCGGAATCTATAACTAGTGTCACAGGAATGGTTAAAAACATAGACAGTAAGAAAAATTAGTTTTCTTGTACTTCAGTCGGTATTGTGCCTTTTGTATTTAATTCCGATGCACTTTCTGTGTTTCATCGCCAATAAGAAGGTGACAGGGATACAGTAAAACTGAAGTGAAGCATCGGAATGTATAACTAGTGTCACAATAATGGTTCAAAACATAGACAGTAAGAGAAGTCAGTTTCCGTGTACATAAGTCGGCATTGTGCCTTTTCTATTTAATTCCGATGCAACTTCTGTGTTTCGTCGTCAATAAGATGGCCCAAGGGATTCAGTAAACCTGAAGTGAAGCATCGGAATCTAAAACCGGTCTCACAGGAAAGGTTCAGAATATAGACAGTAGGAAGAGCCAGTCATCTTGTACTAGAGTCGGCATTGTGCCTTTTGTATTTAAATCCGATGCAATTTCTGTGCTTCATCGTCAATAAGAAGGTCAGAGGGATACAGTAAACCTGAAGTGAAGCATCGGAATCTATAACTATTGTCACAGGAATGGTTCAAACATAGACAGTAAGAAGAGTCAGTTTTCTTATACTTAAGTCGGCATTGTGTCTTTTGTAATTAATTCCGATCTAATATCTGTGGTTCATCGTCAATAAGAAGGTCAGAGGGATACAGTAAACCTGAAGTGAAGCATCGGAATCTACAACTAGTGTCACAGGAATGGTTAAAAGCATAGACAGTAAGATGAGTCAGTTTCCTTGTACTTAAGTCGGCATTGGGCGTTTTCTATTTAATTCTGATGCTATTTCTGTGTTTCATCGTCA
This sequence comes from Schistocerca piceifrons, assembly GCF_021461385.2. NCBI lineage: Eukaryota > Metazoa > Arthropoda > Insecta > Orthoptera > Acrididae > Schistocerca > Schistocerca piceifrons. Next base: position 11,782,700 of record NC_060146.1, on the reverse strand, counting down.
ATTCGAAGGTCGGAGGGATACAGTAAACCTGAAGTGAAGCATCGGAATCTATAACTAGTGTCACGGGAATGGTTCATATCATAGACAGTAAGAAGAGACAGTTTTCTTGTACTTAAGTCGGAATTGTGCCTTTTGTATTTAATTCCGATGCAATTTCCGTGTTTTGTCGTCAATAAGAAGGTCCAAGGGATACAGTAAACCTGAAGTGAAGCATGGGAATCTAAAACCGGTCTCACAGGAAAGGTTCAAATCATAGACAGTAAGAAGAGCCAGTCTTCTTGTACTTGAGTCGTCATTGTGCCTTTTGTATTTACTTCCGGTGCGATTTCTGTGTTTCATCGTCAATAAGACGGTCAGAGGGATACAGTAAGCCTGATGTGAACAATCGGAATCTATAACTAATGTCACAGGAATGGTTCAAAACATAGACTTTAAGAAGGGTCAGTCTTCTTGTACTTAAGTCGGCATTGTGCTTTTCTATTCAATTCCGATGCAATTTCTGTCTTTCGTCGTCAATAAGAAGGTCCAAGGGATACAGTATACCTGAAGTAGGCATCGGAATCTATAACTAGTGTCACAGGAATGGTTCAAACATAGACAGTAAGAAGAGCCAGTCTTCTTGTACTTGAGTCGTCATTGTGCCTTTTGTATTTACTTCTGGTGCGATTTCTGTGTTTCATCGTCAAGGAGACGGTCAGAGGGATACAGTAAACCTGAAGAGAAGCGTCGGAATCTATAACTAGTGTCACAGGAATGATTCAAACATAGACAGTAAGAAGAGTCAGTTTTCTAGTACTTAAGTCGGCATTGTACCTTTTGTATTTAATTCCGATGCAATTTCCGTGTTTTGCCGTCAATAAGAGGGTCAGAGGGATACAGTAAACCCGAAGTGAAGCATCGGAATCTATAACTAGTGTCACAGGAATGGTTAAAACCATAGACAGTAAGAAGAGTTAGTTTTCTTGTACTTAAGTCGGCATTGTACCTTTTCTCTTTAGTTCCGATGAAATTTCTGTGTTTCATCATCAATAAGAAGGTCGGAGGGGTACAGTAAACCTGAAGTGAAGCATCGGAATCTATAACTAGTGTCACAGGAATGGTTCAAAACATAGACAGTAAGAAGAGTCAGTTTTCTTGTACTTGAGTCTGCATTGTGCCTTTTGTATTTAATTCCGATGCAATATCTGTGTTCCATCGTCAATAAGATGGTCCAAGGGATTCAGTTAACCTGAAGTCAAGCATCGGAATCTTAAACTGGTCTCACAGGAAAGGTTCAAAACATAGACAGTAAGAAGAGAATGTCTTCTTGTACTAAAGTCGGCATTGTGCCTTTTGTATTTAATTCCGGTGCAATTTCTGTGTTTCATCGTCAATAAGAAGGTCAGAGGGATACAGTAAACCTGAAGTGAAACATCGGAATCTATAACTAGTGTCACAGGAGTGGTTCAAAACATAGACAGTAAGAAGAGTCAGTTTTCTTGTACTTAAGTCGACATTGTGCCTTTTCTATTTAATTCGGATGCAATTTCAGTGTTTCGTCGCCAATAAGAAGGTCCAAGGGATACAGTAAACCTGAAGTTAAGCATCGGAATCTAAAACCGGTCTTACAGGAAAGGTTCAAATCATAGACAGTAGAAGAGCCCGACTTCTTGTACTTGAGTCGGCATTGTGCCTTTTGTATTTAATTCCGGTGCAATTTCCGTGTTTCATCGTCAATGAGCCGGTCACAGGGATACAGTAAACCTGAAGTGAAGCATCGGAATCTATAACTAGTGTCACAGGAATGGAACAAAACATAGACAGTAAGAGAAGTCAGTTTCCGTGTACTTAAGTCGGCATTGTGCCTTTTCTATTTAATTCCGATGCAATTTCTGTGTTTCGTCGTCAATAAGAAGGTCCAAGGGATACAGTAAACCTGTAGTGAAGCATCCGAATCTAAAACCGGTCTCACAGGAAAAGTTCAAAACATAGACAGTAAGAAGAGCCAGTCTTCTTGTACTAAAGTCGGCATTGTGCCTTTTGTATTTAATTCCGATGCAATTTCTGTGTTTCATCGTCAATAAGAAGGTCATAGGGATACAGTAAAACTGAAGTGAACCATCGGAATCTATAACTAGTGTCACAGGAATGGTTCAAAACATAGACAGTAAGAAGTTTCAGTCTTCTTGTACTTAAGTCGGCATTGTGCCTTTTGCTTGTATTCCGATGCAATATCTGTGTTTCATCGTCATTAAGAACGTCAGAGCGATACAGTATACCTGAAGTGAAGCATCGGAATCTGTAACTAGTGTCACAGGAATGGTTCAAACATAGACAGTAAGAAGAGTCAGTTTTCTTGTACTTAAGTCGGCATTGTGCCTTTTCTATTTAATTCCGATGTAATATCTGTGTTTCGTCGTCAATAAGAATGTCCAAGGGATACAGTAAACCTGAAGCGAAGCATCGGAATCTAAAACCGGTCTCACAGGAGAGCTTCAAAACATAGACAGTAAGAAGAGCCAGTCTTCTTGTACTTGAGTCGTTATTGTACCTTTTGTATTTAATTCCGATGCAATTTCCGTGTTTCATCGTCAATAAGATGGTCAGAGGGAAACAGTAAACCTGAAGTGAAGCAACGGAATCTATAACTATTGTCACAGGAATGGTTCAAAACATAGACAGTAAGAGGAGTCAGTTTCCGTGTACTTAGGTCGGCATTGTGCATTTTGTATTTAATTCCGATGCAATTTCTGTGTTTCATCGTCAATAAGAAGGTCAGAGGGATACAGTAAACCTGTAGTGAAGCATCGGAATCTAAAACTAATGTCACAGCAATGGTTCAAAGCATAGACAGAAAGAGGAGTCAGTTTTCTGTACTAAAGTCTTCATTGTGCCTTTTTTTAATAAATTCCGATTCAATTTCTGTGCTTCAATGTCAATAAGATGGTCAGAGGGATACAGTAAACCTGATGTGAAGCATCGGAATCTATAACAAACGTCACAGGAATGGTTCAAAACATAGACAGTAAGAAGAGTCAGTTTCCGTGTGCTTCAGTCGGCATTGTGGCTTTTCTATTTAATTCCGATGCAATTTCTGTGTTTCGTCGTCAATACGAAGGTCGGAAGGATACAGTAAACCTAAAGTGAAGCATCGGAATCAATAACTAGTGTCACAGGAATGGTTCAAAGCATAGACAGTAAGAAGACTCAGTTTTCTTGATCTTAAGTCGGCATTGTGCCTTTTGTATTTAATTCCGATGCAATTTCTGTGTTTCGTCGTCAATAAGAAGGTCCAAGGGATACAGTAAACCTGTAGTGAAGCATCGGAATCTAAAACTAATGTCACAGCAATGGTTCAAAGCATAGACAGAAAGAGGAGTCAGTTTCCGTGTACTTAGGTCGGCATTGTGCATTTTGTATTTAATTCCGATGCAATTTCTGTGTTTCATCGTCAATAAGAAGGTCAGAGGGATACAGTAAACCTGAAGTGAACCATCGGAATCTATAACTAATGTCACAGGAATGGTTCATAACATAGACTATAAGAAGAGTCAGTCTTCTTGTACTTAAGTCGGCATTGTGCCTTTTCTATTTAATTCCGATGCAATTTCTGTGTTTCGTCGTCAATAAGAAGGTCCAAGGGATACAGTAAACCTGTAGTGAAGCATCGGAATCTAAAACTAATGTCACAGCAATGGTTCAAAGCATAGACAGAAAGAGGAGTCAGTTTTCTGTACTAAAGTCTTCATTGTGCCTTTTTTTAATAAATTCCGATTCAATTTCTGTGTTTCAATGTCAATAAGATGGTCAGAGGGATACAGTAAACCTGATGTGAAGCATCGGAATCTATAACTAGTGTCACAGGAATGGTTCAAAACATAGACAGTAAGGAGAGTCAGTTTTCTTGTACTTATGTCAGCATTGTGCCTTCTGTATTTAATTCCGATGCAATTTCTGTGTTCCATCGTCAATAAGAAGGTCCAAGGGATTCAGTAAACCTGAAGTCAAGCATCGGAATCTAAAACTGGTCTCACAGGAAAGGTTCAAAACATAGACGGTAAGAAGAGCCAGTCTTCTTGTACTTGAGTCGTTATTGTGCCTTTTGTATTTAATTCCGATGCAATTTCTGTTGTTCATCGTCAATAAGAAGGTCAGAGGGATATAGTAAACCCGAAGTGAAGCATCGGAATCTATAACTAGTGTCACAGGAATGGTTCAAAGCATACACAGTAAGGAGAGTCAGTTTTCATATAATTAAGTCGGCATTGTGCCTTTTGTATTTAATTCCGAAGCAATATCTGTGTATCATCGTCAATAAGAAGGTGGGAGGGATACAGTAAACCTGAAGTGAAGCATCGGAATCTATAACTAGTGTCACAGGAATGGTTCAAAACATAGACAGTAAGGAGAGTCAGTTTTCTTGTACTTAAGTCGACATTGTGCTTTCTCTATTTAATTCCGATGCAATTTCTGTGTTTCGTCGTCAGTAAGAAGGTCCAGCGGATACAGTAATCCTGAAGCGAAGCATCGGAATCTAAAACCGGTCTCACAGGAAAGGTTCAAAATATAGACAGTAAGAACAGTCAGTCTTCTTGTACTTGAGTCGGCATTGTGCCTTTAGTATTTAATTTCGATGCAATTTCTGTGTTTCATCGTCAATAAGAAGTTCAGAGGGATACAGTAACCCCGAAGTGAAGCATCGGAATCTATAACAAATGTCACAGGAATGGTTCAATACATAGGCAGTAAGAAGAGTCAGTTATCTGTACTTAAGTCGCCATTGTGCCTTTTTTAATTAATTCCGATGCAATTTCTGTGTTTCATCGTCAATAAGAGGGTCAGAGGGATACAGTAAATCTGAAGTGAAGCATAGGAATCTATAACTAGTGTCACAGGAATGGTTAAAACCATAGACAGTAAGAAGAGTCAGTTTTCTTATACTTCAGTCGGCATTGTGCCTTTTTTGTTTAATTCCGATGCAATTTCTGTGTTTCATCATCAATAAGATGGTCGGAGGGGTACAGTAAACCTGAAGTGAAGCATCGGAATCTATAACTAGTGTCACAGGAATGGTTCAAAACATAGACATTAAGAAGAGTCAGTTTTCTTGTACTTGAGTTTGCATTGTGCCTTTTGTATTTAATTCCGATGCAATATCTGTGTTCCATCGTCAATAAGAAGGTCCAAGGGATTCAGTAAACCTGAAGTCAAGCATCGGAACCTTAAACTGGTCTCACAGGAAAGGTTCAAAACATAGACAATAAGAAGAGCCAGTCTTCTTGTACTAAAATCGGCATTGTGCCTTTTGGTATTTAATACCGGTGCAATTTCTGTGTTTCATCGTCAATGAGAAGGACAGAGGGATACAGTAAACCAGAAGTGAAGCATCGGAATCTATAACTAGTGTCACAGGAGTGGATCAAAACATAGACAGTAAGAAGAGTCAGTCTTCTTGTACTTAAGTCGGCATTGTGCTTTTCTTTTCAATTCCGATGCAATTTCTGTGTTTCCTCGTCAATAAGATGCTCCAAGGGATACAGTAAACCTGAAGTGAGCATCGGAATCTATAACTAGTGTCACAGGAATGGTTAAAAACATAGACAGTAAGAAAAATTAGTTTTCTTGTACTTCAGTCGGCATTGTGCCTTTTGTATATAATTAAGATGCACTTTCTGTGTTTCATCGCCAATAAGAAGGTGACAGGGATACAGTAAAACTGAAGTGAAGCATCGGAATCTATAACTAGTGTCACAATAATGGTTCAAAACATAGACAGTAAGAGAAGTCAGTTTCCGTGTACTTAAGTCCGCATTGTGCCTTTTCTATTTAATTCCGATGCAACTTCTGTGTTTCATCGTCAATAAGAAGGCCCAAGGGATACAGTAAACCTGAAGCGAAGCATCGGAATCTAAGACCGGTCTCACAGGAAAGGTTCAGAATATAGACAGTAAGAAGAGCCAGTCATCTTGTACTAGAGTCGGCATTGTGCCTTTTGTATTTAAATCCGATGCAATTTCTGTGTTTCATCGTCAATAAGAAGGTCAGAGGGATACAGTAAAACTGAAGTGAAGCATCGGAATCTATAACTATTGTCACAGGAATGGTTCAAACATAGACAGTAAGAAGAGTCAGTTTTCTTATACTTAAGTCGGCATTGTGTCTTTTGTAATTAATTCCGATCTAATATCTGTGGTTCATCGTCAATAAGAAGGTCAGAGGGATACAGTAAACCTGAAGTGAAGCATCGGAATCTACAACTAGTGTCACAGGAATGGTTAAAAGCATAGACAGTAAGATGAGTCAGTTTCCTTCTACTTAAGTCGGCATTGGGCGTTTTCTATTTAATTCTGATGCTATTTCTGTGTTTCATCGTCAATTCGAAGGTCGGAGGGATACAGTAAACCTGAAGTGAAACATCGGAATCTATAACTAGTGTCACGGGAATGATTCATATCATAAACAGTAAGAAGAGTCAGTTTTCTTGGACTTAAGTCGGCATTGTGCCTTTTGTATTTAATACCGAGCAATTTCTGTGTTTCATCGTCAATAAGAAGGTCCAAGGGATACATTAAACCTGAAGTCAAGCATCGGAATCTAAAACTGGTCTCACAGGAGAGGTTCAAAACATAGACAGTAAGAAGAGCCAGTCTTCTTCTACTTGAGTCGTTATTGTGCCTTTTGTATTTAATTCCGATGCAATTTCCGTGTTTTGTCGTCAATAAGAAGGTCCAAGGGATACAGTAAACCTGAAGTGAAGCATAGGAATCAAAAACCGGTCTCACAGGAAAGGTTCAAATCATAGACAGTAAGAAGAGCCAGTCTTCTTGTACTTGAGTCGTCATTGTGCCTTTTTTATTTACTTCCAGTGCGATTTCTGTGTTTCATCGTCAATATGACGGTCAGAGGGATACAGTAAATCTGAAGTGAAGCATCGGAATCTATAACAAATGTCACAGGAATGGTTCAATACATAGACAGTAAGAAGAGTCAGTTATCTGTACTTAAGTCGCCATTGTGCCTTTTTTAATTAATTCCGATGCAATTTCTGTGTTTCATCGTCAATAAGAGGGTCAGAGGGATACAGTAAACCTGAAGTGAAGCATAGGAATCTATAACTAGAGTCACAGGAATGGTTAAAACCATAGACAGTAAGAAGAGTCAGTTTTCTTATACTTAAGTCGGCATTGTGCCTTTTTTGTTTAATTCCGATGCAATTTCTGTGTTTCATCATCAATAAGAAGGTCGGAGGGGTACAGTAAACCTGAAGTGAAGCATCGGAATCTATAACTAGTGTCGCAGGAATGGTTCAAAACATAGACAGTAAGAAGAGTCAGTTTTCTTGTACTTGAGTTTGCATTGTGCCTTTTGTATTTAATTGCGATGCAATATCTGTGTTCCATCGTCAATAAGAAGGTCCAAGGGATTCAGTAAACCTGAAGTCAAGCATCGGAACCTTAAACTGGTCTCACAGGACCTTTTGTATTTAAATCCGATGCAATTTCTGTGTTTCATCGTCAATAAGAAGGTCAGAGGGATACAGTAAACCAGAAGTGAAGCATCGGAATCTATAACTATTGTCACAGGAATGGTTCAAAACATAGACAGTAAGAAGAGCCAGTCTTCTTGTACTAAAGTTGCCATTGTGCCTTTTGTATTTAATTCCGGTGCAATTTCTGTGTTCCATCGTCAATGAGGAGGTCAGAGGGATACAGTAAACCTGAAGTGAAGCATCGGAATCTATAACTAGTGTCACAGGAGTGGTTCAAAACATAGACAGTAAGAAGAGTCAGTCTTCTTGTACTTAAGTCGGCATTGTGCTTTTCTTTTCAATTCCGATGCAATTTATGTGTTTCCTCGTCAATAAGAAGCTCCAAGGGATTCAGTAAACATGAAGTGAGCATCGGAATCTATAACTAGTGTCAGAGGAATGGTTAAAAACATAGACAGTAAGAAAAATTAGTTTTCTTGTACTTAAGTCGGCATTGTGCCTTTTGTATTTAATTCCGATGCACTTTCTGTGCACTTTCATCGCCAATAAGAAGGTGACAGGGATACAGTAAAACTGAAGTGAAGCATCGGAATCTATAACTAGTGTCACAATAATGGTTCAAAACATAGACAGTAAGAGAAGTCAGTTTCCGTGTACTTAAGTCGGCATTGTGCCTTTTCTATTTAATTCCGATGCAACTTCTGTGTTTCGTCGTCAATAAGAAGGCCCAAGGGATACAGTAAACCTGAAGCGAAGTATCGGAATCTAAAACCGGTCTCACAGGAAAGGTTCAGAATGTAGACAGTAAGAAGAGCCAGTCTTCTTCTACTTGAGTCGGCATTGTGCCTTTTGTATTCAAATCCGATGCAATTTCTGTGTTTCATCGTCAATAAGAAGGTCAGAGGGATACAGTAAACCTGAAGTGAAGCATCGGAATCTATAACTAGTGTCACGGGAATGGTTCATATCATAGACAGTAAGAAGAGTCAGTTTTCTTGTACTTAAGTCGGCATTGTGCCTTTTGTATTTAATACCGATGCAATTTCTGTGTTTCATCGTCAATAAGAAGGTCCAAGGGATACATTAAACCTGAAGTCAAGCATCGGAATCTAAAACTGGTCTCACAGGAGAGGTTCGAAACATAGACAGTAAGAAGAGCCAGTCTTCTTCTACTTGAGTCTTTATTGTGCCTTTTGTATTTAATTCCGATGCAATTTCCGTGTTTTGTCGTCAATAAGAAGGTCCAAGGGATACAGTAAACCTGAAGTGAAGCATAGGAATCCAAAACCGGTCTCACAGGAAAGGTTCAAATCATAGACAGTAAGAAGAGCCAGTCTTCTTGTACTTGAGTCGTCATTGTGCCTTTTGTATTTACTTCCGGTGCGATTTCTGTGTTTCATCGTCAATAAGACGGTCAGAGGGATACAGTAAACCTGAAGAGAAGCATCGGAATCTATAACTAGTGTCACAGGAATGATTCAAACATAGACTGTAAGAAGAGTCAGATTTCTTGTACTTAAGTCGGCATTGTACCTTTTGTATTTAATTCCGATGCAATTTCCGTGTTTTGCCGTCAATAAGAGGGTCAGAGGGATACAGTAAACCTGAAGTGAAGCATCGGAATCTATAACTAATGTCACAGGAATAGTTCAAAACATAGACAGTAAGAAGAGTCAGTTTTCTTGTACTTGAGTCTGCACTGTGCCTTTTGTATTTCATTCCGATGCAATATCTGTGTTCCATCGTCAATAAGAAGGTCCAAGGGATTCAGTTAACCAGAAGTCAAGCATCGGAATCTTAAACTGGTCTCACAGGAAAGGTTCAAAACATAGACAGTAAGAAGGTCCAGTCATCTTGTACTAGACTCGGCATTGTGCCTTGTGTATTTAATGCCGATGCAATTTCTGTGTTTCATCGTCAATAAGAAGGTCAGAGGGATACAGTAAACCTGAAGTGAAGCATCGGAATCTATAACTAGTGTCACAGGAATGGTTCAAAACATAGACAGTAAGAAGAGTCAGTTTACTTGTACTTAAGTCGGCATTGTGTCTTTTGTAATTAATTCCGATCCAATATCCGTGGTTCATCGTCAATAAGAAGGTCTGACGGATACAGTAAACCTGAAGTGAAGCATCGGAATCTATAACTAGTGTCACAGGAATGGTTAAAAGCATAGACAGTTAGAAGAGTCAGTTCCCTTCTACTTAAGTCGGCATTGTGCCTTTTCTATTTAATTCCGATGCAATTTCTGTGTTTCATCGTCAATTCGCAGGTCTGAGGGATACAGTAAACCTGAAGTGAAGCATCGGAATCTATAACTAGTGTCACGGGAATGGTTCAAAACATAGACAGTAAGAAGAGTCAGTTTTCTTGTACTTAAGTCGGCATTGTGCCTTTTGTATTTAATTCCGATGCAATTTCTGTGTTTCATCGTCAATAAGAAGGTCCAAGGGATACATTAAACCTGAAGTCAAGCATCGGAATCTAAAACTGGTCTCACAGGAGAGGTTCAAAACATAGACAGTAAGAAGAGCCAGTCTTCTTGTACTTGAGTCGTTATTGTGCCTTTTGTATTTAATTCCGATGCAATTTCCGTGTTTTGTCGTCAATAAGAAGGTCCAAGGTATACAGTAAACCTGAAGGGAAGCATTGGAATCTAAAACCGGTCTCACAGGAAATGTTCAAATCATAGACGTTAAGAAGAGCCAGTCTCCTTGTACTTGAGGCGTCATTGTGCCTTTTGTATTTACTTCCGGTGCGATTTCTGTGTTTCATCGTCAATAAGACGGTCAGTGGGATACAGTAAACCTGAAGTGAAGCATCGGAATCTATAACAAATGTCACAGGAATGGTTCAAATCATAGACAGTAAGAAGAGTCAGTTTCCGTGTGCTTCAGTCGGCATTGTGGCTTTTCTATTTAATTCCGATGCAATTTCTGTGTTTCGTCGTCAATACGAAGGTCGGAAGGATAGAGTAAAGCTAAAGTGAAGCATCGGAATCAATAACTAGTGTCACAGGAATGGTTCAAAGCATAGACAGTAAGAAGAGGCAGTTTTCTTGATCTTAAGTCGGCATTGTGCCTTTTGTATTTAATTCCAATGCAATTTCTGTGTTTCATCGTCAATAAGAAGGTCCAAGGGATACATTAAACCTGAAGTCAAGCATCGGAATCGAAAAGTGGTCTCACAGGAGGGGTTCAAAACATAGACAGTAAGAAGAGCCAGTCTTCTTGTACTTGAGTCGTTATTGTGCCTTTTGTATTTAATTCCGATGCAATTTCCGTGTTTCATCGTCAATCAGATGGTCAGAGGGAAACAGTAAACCTGAAGTGAAGCAACGGAATCTATAACTAGTGTCACAGGAATGGTTCAAAACATAGACAGAAAGAGGAGTCAGTTTCCGTGTACTTAAGTCGGCATTCTGCCTTTTGTATTTAATTCCGATGCAATTTCTGTGTTTCATCGTCAATAAGAATGTCAGAGGGATACAGTAAACCTGAAGTGAACCATCGGAATCTATAACTAATGTCACAGGAATGGTTCAAAACATAGACATTAAGAAGAGTCAGTCTTCTTGTACTTAAGTCGGCATTGTGCCTTTTCTATTTAATTCCGATGCAATTTCTGTGTTTCGTCGTCAATAAGAAGGTCCAAGGGATACAGTAAACCTGTAATGAAGCATCGGAATCTAAAACTAATGTCACAGCAATGGTTCAAAACATAGACAGAAATAGGAGTCAGTTTTCTGTACTAAAGTCGCCATTGTGCCTTTATAATTAATTCCGATGCAATGTCTGTGTTTCATTGTCAATAAGATGGTCAGAGGGATACAGTAAACCTGATGTGAAGCATTGGAATCTATAACTAGTGTCACAGGAATAATTAAAACCGTAGACAGTATGAAGAGTCAGTTGTCTTGTACTTGAGTCGGCATTGTGCCTTTTCTTTTTAATTCCGATGCAATTTCTGTGTTTCATCATCAATAAGGAGGTCGGAGGGGTACAGTAAACTTGAAGTGAAGCATCGGAATCTATAACTAGTGTCACAGGAATGGTTCAAAACATAGACAGTAAGAAGAGTCAGTTTTCTTGTACTTATGTCTGCATTGTGCCTTCTGTATTTAATTCCGATGCAATTTCTGTGTTCCATCGTCAATAAGAAGGTCCAAGGGATTCAGTAAACCTGAAGTCAAGCATCGGAATCTAAAACTGGTCTCACAGGAAAGGTTCAAAACATAGACGGTAAGAAGAGCCAGTCTTCTTGTACTTGAGTCGTTATTGTGCCTTTTGTATTTAATTCCGATGCAATTTCTGTGTTTCAACGTCAATAAGAAGGTCAGAGGTATATAGTAAACCCTAAGTGAAGCATCGGAATCTATAACTAGTGTCACAGGAATGGTTCAAAGCATAGACAGTAAGAAGAGTCAGTTTTCTTATAATTAAGTCGGCATTGTGCCTTTTGTATTTAATTCCGAAGCAAAATCTGTGTATCATCGTCAATAAGAAGGCGGGAGGGATACAGTAAACCTGAAGTGAAGCATCGGAATCTATAACTAGTGTCACAGGAATGGTTCAAAACATAGACAGTAAGGAGAGTCAGTTTTCTTGTACTTAAGTCGACATTGTGCTTTTCTATTCAATTCCGATGCAATTTCTGTCTTTCGTCGTAAATACGAAGGTCCAAGGGATACAGTATACCTGAAGTGTGCATCGTAATCTATAACTAGTGTCACAGGAATGGATAAAAACATAGACAGTAGGAAGAATCAGTTTTCTTGTACTTAAGTCGGCATTGTGAATTTTGTATTTAATTCCGATGCAATATCTGTGTTTCATCGTCAATAAGAAGGTCAGACGGATACAGTAAATCTGAAGTGAAGCATCGGAATCTATAACAAATGTCACAGGAATGGTTCAATACATAGACAGTAAGAAGAGTCAGTTATCTGTACTTAGGTCGCCATTGTGCCTTTTTTAATTATTTCCGATGCAATTTCTGTGTTTCAGCGTCTATAAGAAGGTCAGAGGGATACAGTAAACCTGAAGTGAAGCATCGGAATCTATAACTAGTGTCACAGGAGTGGTTCAAAACATAGACAGTAAGGTCAGTCTTCTTGTACTTAAGTCGGCATTGTGCTTTTCTATTCAATTCCGATGCAATTTCTGTGTTTCGTCGTCAATAAGAAGGTCCAAGGGATACAGTAAACCTGAAGTGAGCATCGGAATCTATAACTAGTGTCACAGGAATGGTTAAAAACATAGACAGTAAGAAAAATCAGTTTTCTTGTACTTAAGTCGACATTGTGCCTTTTCTATTTAATTCCGATGCAATTTCAGTGTTTCGTCGCCAATAAGAAGGTCCAAGGGATACAGTAAACCTGAAGCGAAGCATCGGAATCTAATACCGGTCTCACAGGAAAGGTTCAGAATATAGACAGTAAGAAGAGCCAGTCTTCTTGTACTAGAGTCGGCATTGTGCCTTTTGTTTGTATTCCGATGCAATATCTGTGTTTCATCGTCATTAAGAAGGTCAGAGGGATACAGTAAACTTGAAGTGAAGCATCAGAATCTATAACTAGTGTCATAGGAATGGTTCAAAGCATAGACAGTAAGATGAGTCAGTTTTCTTATAATTAAGTCGGCATTGTGCTTTTGTATTTAATTCCGATGCAATTTCTGTGTTTCATCGTCAATAAGAAGGTGAGAGGGATACAGTAAACCCGAAGTGAAGCATCGGATTCTATAACTAGTGTCTCAGGAATGGTTCAAACATAGACAGTAAGAAGAGTCAGTTTTCTTATAATTGAGAAGGCATTGTACCTTTTGTATTTAATTCCGATGCCATTTCTGTATTTCATCGTCAATAAGAAGGTGAGAGGGATACAGTAAACCTGAAGTGAAGCATTGGAATCTATAACTAGTGTCACTGAAATGGTTCAAAGCATTGACTGTAAGAAGAGCCAGTTTTCTTGTACTTAAGTCGACATTGTGCCTTTTCTATTTAATTCCGATGCAATTTCTGTGTTTAATCGTCAATAAGAAGGTGAGAGGGATACAGTAAACCTGAAGTGAAGCATCGGAATCTTAAACTAGTCTCACAGGAAAGGTTCAAAACATTGACAGTAAGATGAGCCAGTCTTCTTGTACTAAAGTCGGCATGGTGCCTTTTGTATGTAATTCCGATGCATTTTCTGTGTTTCATCGTTAATAAGATGGTCAGAGGGATACAGTAAACTTGAAGTAAAGCATCAGAATCTATAACTAGTGTCATAGGAATGGTTCAAAGCATAGACAGTAAGATGAGTCAGTTTTCTTATAATTAAGTCGGCATTGTGCTTTTGTATTTAATTCCGATGCAATTTCTGTGTTTCATCGTCAATAAGAAGGTGAGAGGGATACAGTAAACCCGAAGTGAAGCATCGGATTCTATAACTAGTGTCACAGGAATGGTTCAAAACATAGAGAGTAAGAAGAGTCAGTTTTCTTGTACTTATGTCGACATTGTGCCTTTTCTATTTAATTCCGATGCAATTTCAGTGTTTCGTCGTCAATAAGATGGTGGAAGGGATACAGTAAACGTGAGGTGAAGCATCGGAATCTAAAGCCGGTCTCACAGGAAAGGTTCAAATCATAGACAGTAAGACGAGCCAGACTTCTTGAACTAGAGTTGGCTTGTGCCTTTTGTAATTAAATCCGGTTCAATATCTGTGTTTCATCGTCAATAAGCCGGTCTGAGGGATACAGTAAACCAGAAGTGAAGCATCGGAATCTATAACTAGTGTCACAGGAATGGTTCAAACATATACAGTAAGAAGATTCAGTTTTCTTGTACTTAAGTCGGCTTTGTACCTTTCCTATTTAATTCCGATGCAATTCCTGTGTTTCGACGTCTATAAGAAGGTCCAACGGATACATTAAGCCTGAAGTCAAGCATCGGAATCTAGAACTGGTCTCACAGGAGAGGTTCAAAACATAGACAATAAGAAGAGCCAGTCTTCTTGTACTTGAGTCGTTATTGTGCCTTTTGTATTTAATTCCGATGCAATTTCTGTGTTTCATCGTCAATAAGAACGTCAGTGGGATACAGTAAACCTGAAGTGAGGCATCGGAATCTGTAACTAATGTCACAGGAATGGTTCAAAACATAGACTGTAAGAAGAGTCAGTTTTCTTGAACTTAAGTCGGCATTGTGTCTTTAGTAATTAATTCCGATGCAATTTCTGTGGTTCATCGTCATTAAGAAGGTCAGAGGGATACATTTAACCTGAAGTGAAGCATCGGAATCTATAACTAGTGTCACAGGAACATTTAAAATCATAGACAGTAAGAAGAGTCAGTTTTCTTGTACTTCAGTCGGCATTGTGCCTTTTCTATTTAATTCCGATACAATTTCTGTGTTTCATCGTCAATAAGAAAGTCGGAGGGATACAGTAAACCTGAAGTGAAGCATCAGAATCTATAACTAGCGTCACGGGAATGGTTCAAATCATAGACAGTAAGAGGAGTCAGTGTTCTTGTACTTATGTCGGCATTGTGCTTTTTGTATTTAATTCCGATGCAATTTCTGTGTTTCGTCGTCAATAAGAAGGTCCAACGGATACAATAAACCTGAAGTCAAGCATCGGAATCTAAAACTGGTCTCACAGGAGAGGTTCAAAACATAGACAATAAGAAGTGCTACTCTTCTTGTACTTGAGTCGTTATTGTGCTTTTTGTATTTAATTCCGATTCAATTCTGTGTGTCATCGTCAATAAGAAGGTCAGAGGGATACAGTAAACCTGAAGTGAAGCATCGGAATCTATAACTAGTGTCACAGGAATGGATCAAAACATAGACTGTAAGAGAGGTCAGTTTCCGTGTACTTAAGTCGGCATTGTGCCTTTTGTATTTAATTCCGATGCAATTTCTGTGTTTCATGGTAAAGAAGACGGTCAGAGGGATACAGTAAACCCGAAGTGAAGCATCGTAATCTATAACTAATGTCACAGGAGTAGTTAAAAACGTAGACAGTAAGAAGAGCCAGTTTTCTTGTACTTAAGTCGGCATTGTGCTCTTCTGTTTAATTCCGATGCAATTTCTGTGTTTCATGGTCAATAAGACGGTCATAGGGATGCAGTAAACCTGAAGTGAAGCATCGGAATCTGTAACTAGTGTCACAGGAGTGGTTCAAACATTGACAGTAAGAAGAGTCCGTTATCTTGTACTTATGTCGGCATTGTGCTTTTCTGTTTTATTCCGATGCAATTTCTGTGTTTCATCATCAATAAGAAGGTCGGAGGGGTACAGTAAACCTGAAGTGAAGCATCGGAATCTATAACTAGTGTCACAGGAATGGTCCAAAACATAGACAGTAAGAAGAGTCAGTTTTCTTGTACTTGAGTCCGCATTGTGCCTTTTGTATTTAATTCCGATGCATTATCTGTGTACCATCGTCAATAAGAAGGTCCTAGGGATTCAGTAAACCTGAAGTCAAGCATCGGAATCTTAAACTGGTCTCACAGGAAAAGTTCAAAACATAGACAGTAAGAAGAGCCAGTCTTCTTGTACTAAAGTGGGCATTGTGCCTTTTGTATGTAATTTAGATGCAATTTCTGTGTTTCATCGTTAATAAGATGGTCAGAGGGATACAGTAATCCTGAAGTGAAGCATCGGAATCTATAACTAGTTTTACAGGAATGGTTCAAAGCATAGAGAGTAAGAGGAGTCAGTTTTCTTGTACTTAAGTCGGCATTGTGCTTTTCTATTTAATTCCGTTGCAATTTCTGTGTTTCATGGTCAATAAGACGGTCAGAGGGATACAGTAAACCTGAAGTGAAGCATCGTAATCTATAACTAGTGTCACAATAGTGGTTCAAAACATAGACAGTAAGAAGAGTCAGTTTTCTTGTACTTGAGTCTGCATTATGCCTTTTGTATTTAATTCCTATGCAATATCTGTCTTTAATCGTCAATAAGAAGGTCCAAGGGATTCAGTAAACCTGAAGTCAAGCATCGGAATCGTAAACTGGTCTCACAGGATAGGTACAAAGCGTAGACACTAAGAAGAGCAAGTCTTCTTGTACTAAAGTCGGCATTGTGCCTTTTGTATTTAATTCTTATGCAATTTCTGTGTTTCATCGTTAATAAGAAGGTCAGTAGGATACAGTAAAGCTGAAGTGAAGCATCGGAATCTATAACTAGTGTCACAGGAATGGTTCAAAGCATAGACAGTAAGAAGAGTCAGTTTTCTTATAATTAAGTCGGCATTGTGCCTTTTGTATTTCATTCCGATGCAATTTTTGTGTTTCATCGTCAATAAGAGGGTGAGAGGGATACAGTAAACTTGAAGTGAAGCATCGGAATCTATAACTAGTGTCACAGGAATGGTTCAAAACATAGACAGCAACAAGAGTCAGTTTTCTTGTACTTAAGTCGACATTGGGCCTTTTCCATCTAATTCCGATGCAGTTTCAGTGTTTCGTCGTCAATAAGAAGGTCCAAGGGATACAGTAAACCTGAAGTGAAGCATCGGAGTCTAAAACCGGTCTCACAGGAAAGGTTCAAATCATAGACAGTAAGAAGAGCCAGACTTCTTGTACTTGAGTCGGCATTGAGCCTTTTGAATTTAATTCCGATGCAATTTCTGTGTTTCATCGTCAATAAGCCGATCAGAGGGATACAGTAAACCTGAAGTGAAGCATCGGAATCTATAACTAGCGTCACAGGAATGGTTCAAAGATAGACAGTAAGAAGAATCTGTTTTCTCGTACTTAAGTTGGCATTGTACCTTTTCTATTTAATTCCGATGCAATTTCTGAGTTTCATCGTCAATAAGAAGGTCAGAGGGATACAGTAAACCTGAAGTGAACCATCGGAATCTATAACTAGTTTCACAGAAATGGTTCAAAACATAGACAGTATGAAGATTCAGTCTTCTTGTACTTAAGTCGGCATTGTGCCTTTTGTTTGTATTCCGATGCAATATCTGTGTTTCATCGTCATTAAGAAGGTCAGAGGGATACAGTAAACTTGAAGTGAAGCATCAGAATCTATAACTAATGTCATAGGAATGGTTCAAAGCATAGACAGTAAGATGAGTCAGTTTTCTTATAATTAAGTCGGCATTGTGCTTTTGTATTTAATTCCGATGCAATTTCTGTGTTTCATCGTCAATAAGAAGGTGAGAGGGATACAGTAAACCCGAAGTGAAGCA
Source organism: Schistocerca piceifrons (assembly GCF_021461385.2). Lineage (NCBI taxonomy): Eukaryota > Metazoa > Arthropoda > Insecta > Orthoptera > Acrididae > Schistocerca > Schistocerca piceifrons. Next base: position 11,765,040 of record NC_060146.1, on the reverse strand, counting down.
TCGGATTCTATAACTAGTGTCTCAGGAATGGTTCAAACATAGACAGTAAGAAGAGTCAGTTTTCTTATAATTGAGAAGGCATTGTACCTTTTGTATTTAATTCCGATGCCATTTCTGTATTTCATCGTCAATAAGAAGGTGAGAGGGATACAGTAAACCTGAAGTGAAGCATTGGAATCTATAACTAGTGTCACTGAAATGGTTCAAAGCATTGACTGTAAGAAGAGCCAGTTTTCTTGTACTTAAGTCGACATTGTGCCTTTTCTATTTAATTCCGATGCAATTTCTGTGTTTAATCGTCAATAAGAAGGTGAGAGGGATACAGTAAACCTGAAGTGAAGCATCGGAATCTTAAACTAGTCTCACAGGAAAGGTTCAAAACATTGACAGTAAGAAGAGCCAGTCTTCTTGTACTAAAGTCGGCATGGTGCCTTTTGTATGTAATTCCGATGCATTTTCTGTGTTTCATCGTTAATAAGATGGTCAGAGGGATACAGTAAACTTGAAGTAAAGCATCAGAATCTATAACTAGTGTAATAGGAATGGTTCAAAGCATAGACAGTAAGATGAGTCAGTTTTCTTATAATTAAGTCGGCATTGTGCTTTTGTATTTAATTCCGATGCAATTTCTGTGTTTCATCGTCAATAAGAAGGTGAGAGGGATACAGTAAACCCGAAGTGAAGCATCGGATTCTATACCTAGTGTCACAGGAATGGTTCAAAACATAGAGAGTAAGAAGAGTCAGTTTTCTTGTACTTATGTCGACATTGTGCCTTTTCTATTTAATTCCGATGCAATTTCAGTGTTTCGTCGTCAATAAGATGGTGGAAGGGATACAGTAAACCTGAGGTGAAGCATCGGAATCTAAAGCCGGTCTCACAGGAAAGGTTCAAATCATAGACAGTAAGACGAGCCAGACTTCTTGAACTAGAGTTGGCTTGTGCCTTTTGTAATTAAATCCGGTTCAATATCTGTGTTTCATCGTCAATAAGCCGGTCTGAGGGATACAGTAAACCAGAAGTGAAGCATCGGAATCTATAACTAGTGTCACAGGAATGGTTCAAACATATACAGTAAGAAGATTCAGTTTTCTTGTACTTAAGTCGGCTTTGTACCTTTCCTATTTAATTCCGATGCAATTCCTGTGTTTCGACGTCTATAAGTAGGTCCAACGGATACATTAAGCCTGAAGTCAAGCATCGGAATCTAGAACTGGTCTCACAGGAGAGGTTCAAAGCATAGACAATAAGAAGAGCCAGTCTTCTTGTACTTGAGTCGTTATTGTGCCTTTTGTATTTAATTCCGATGCAATTTCTGTGTTTCATCGTCAATAAGAACGTCAGTGGGATACAGTAAACCTGAAGTGAGGCATCGGAATCTGTAACTAATGTCACAGGAATGGTTCAAAACATAGACAGTAAGAAGAGTCAGTTTTCTTGTACTTAAGTCGGCATTGTGTCTTTAGTAATTAATTCCGATGCAATTTCTGTGGTTCATCGTCATTAAGAAGGTCAGAGGGATACATTTAACCTGAAGTGAAGCATCGGAATCTATAACTAGTGTCACAGGAACGTTTAAAATCATAGACAGTAAGAAGAGTCAGTTTTCTTGTACTTCAGTCGGCATTGTGCCTTTTCTATTTAATTCCGATACAATTTCTGTGTTTCATCGTCAATAAGAAAGTCGGAGGGATACAGTAAACCTGAAGTGAAGCATCAGAATCTATAACTAGCGTCACGGGAATGGTCCAAATCATAGACAGTAAGAGGAGTCAGTGTTCTTGTACTTATGTCGGCATTGTGCTTTTTGTATTTAATTCCGATGCAATTTCTGTGTTTCGTCGTCAATAAGAAGGTCCAACGGATACAATAAACCTGAAGTCAAGCATCGGAATCTAAAACTGGTCTCACAGGAGAGGTTCAAAACATAGACAATAAGAAGAGCTACTCTTCTTGTACTTGAGTCGTTATTGTGTTTTTTGTATTTAATTCCGATTCAATTCTGTGTGTCATCGTCAATAAGAAGGTCAGAGGGATACAGTAAACCTGAAGTGAAGCATCGGAATCTATAACTAGTGTCACAGGAATGGATCAAAACATAGACAGTAAGAGAGGTCAGTTTCCGTGTACTTAAGTCGGCATTGTGCCTTTTGTATTTAATTCCGATGCAATTTCTGTGTTTCATGGTAAAGAAGAGGGTCAGAGGGATACAGTAAACCCGAAGTGAAGCATCGTAATCTATAACTAATGTCACAGGAGTGGTTAAAAACGTAGACAGTAAGAAGAGCCAGTTTTCTTGTACTTAAGTCGGCATTGTGCTCTTCTGTTTAATTCCGATGCAATTTCTGTGTTTCATGGTCAATAAGACGGTCATAGGGATGCAGTAAACCTGAAGTGAAGCATCGGAATCTGTAACTAGTGTCACAGGAGTGGTTCAAACATTGACAGTAAGAAGAGTCCGTTTTCTTGTACTTATGTCGGCATTGTGCTTTTCTGTTTTATTCCGATGCAATTTCTGTGTTTCATCATCAATAAGAAGGTCGGAGGGGTACAGTAAACCTGAAGTGAAGCATCGGAATCTATAACTAGTGTCACAAGAATGGTCCAAAACATAGACAGTAAGAAGAGTCAGTTTTCTTGTACTTAAGTCGGCATTGTGTCTTTAGTAATTAATTCCGATGCATTATCTGTGTCCCATCGTCAATAAGAAGGTCCTAGGGATTCAGTAAACCTGAAGTCAAGCATCGGAATCTTAAACTGGTCTCACAGGAAAAGTTCAAAACATAGACAGTAAGAAGAGCCAGTCTTCTTGTACTAAAGTGGGCATTGTGCCTTTTGTATGTAATTTAGATGCAATTTCTGTGTTTCATCGTTAATAAGATGGTCAGAGGGATACAGTAATCCTGAAGTGAAGCATCGGAATCTATAACTAGTTTTACAGGAATGGTTCAAAGCATAGAGAGTAAGAGGAGTCAGTTTTCTTGTACTTAAGTCGGCATTGTGCTTTTCTATTTAATTCCGTTGCAATTTCTGTGTTTCATGGTCAATAAGACGGTCAGAGGGATACAGTAAACCTGAAGTGAAGCATCGTAATCTATAACTAGTGTCACAATAGTGGTTCAAAACATAGACAGTAAGAAGAGTCAGTTTTCTTGTACTTGAGTCTGCATTATGCCTTTTGTATTTAATTCCTATGCAATATCTGTCTTTAATCGTCAATAAGAAGGTCCAAGGGATTCAGTAAACCTGAAGTCAAGCATCGGAATCGTAAACTGGTCTCACAGGATAGGTACAAAGCGTAGACACTAAGAAGAGCAAGTCTTCTTGTACTAAAGTCGGCATTGTGCCTTTTGTATTTAATTCTTATGCAATTTCTGTGTTTCATCGTTAATAAGAAGGTCAGAGGGATACAGTAAAGCTGAAGTGAAGCATCGGAATCTATAACTAGTGTCACAGGAATGGTTCAAAGCATAGACAGTAAGAAGAGTCAGTTTTCTTATAATTAAGTCGGCATTGTGCCTTTTGTATTTCATTCCGATGCAATTTTTGTGTTTCATCGTCAATAAGAGGGTGAGAGGGATACAGTAAACCTGAAGTGAAGCATCGGAATCTATAACTAGTGTCACAGGAATGGTTCAAAACATAGACAGCAACAAGAGTCAGTTTTCTTGTACTTAAGTCGACATTGTGCCTTTTCTATCTAATTCCGATGCAGTTTCAGTGTTTCGTCGTCAATAACAAGGTCCAAGGGACACAGTAAACCTGAAGTGAAGCATCGGAGTCTAAAACCGGTCTCGCAGGAAAGGTTCAAATCATAGACAGTAAGAAGAGCCAGACTTCTTGTACTTGAGTCGGCATTGAGACTTTTGAATTTAATTCCGGTGCAATTTCTGTGTTTCATCGTCAATAAGCCGATCAGAGGGATACAGTAAACCTGAAGTGAAGCATCGGAATCTATAACTAGCGTCACAGGAATGGATCAAACATAGACAGTAAGAAGAATCTGTTTTCTTGTACTTAAGTCGGCATTGTACCTTTTCTATTTAATTCCGATGCAATTTCTGAGTTTCATCGTCAATAAGAAGGTCAGAGGGATACAGTAAACCTGAAGTGAACCATCGGAATCTATGACTAGTTTCACAGATATGGTTCAAAACATAGGCAGTATGAAGATTCAGTCTTCTTGTACTTAAGTCGGCATTGTGCCTTTTGTTTGTATTCCGATGCAATATCTGTGTTTCATCGTCATTAAGAAGGTCAGAGCGATACTGTATACCTGAAGTGAAGCATCGGATTCTGTAACTAGTGTCTCAGGAATGGTTCAAACATAGACAGTAAGAAGAGTCAGTTTTCTTGTACTTAAGTCGGCATTGTGCCTTTTCTTTTTAATTCCGATGCAATTTCTGTGTTTCGTCATCAATAAGAAGGTCCAAGGGAGACAGTAAACCTGAAGTGAAGCATCGTAATCTATATCTAGTGTCACAGGAATGGTTAAAAGCATAGACTGTAAGAAGAGTCAGTTTTCTTGTACTTAAGTCGGCATTGTGCTTTTCTATTTAATTTCGATGCAATTACTGTGTTTCATCGTCAATAAGAAGGTCGGAGGGATACAGTAAACCTGAAGTGAAGCATCGGAATCTATAACTAGTGTCACGGGAATTGTTCAAATCATAGACAGTAAGAAGAGTCAGTTTTCTTGTACTTATGTCGGCATTGTGCCTTTTGTATTTAATTCCGATGCAATTTCTGTGTTTCATCGTCAATGAGAAGGTCCAACGGATACATTAAACCTGAAGTCAAGCATCGGAATCTAAAACTGGTCTCACAGGAGATGTTCAAAATATAGACAATAAGAAGAACCAGTCTTCTTGTACTTGAGTCGTTATTGTGCCTTTGGTATTTAATTCCGATGCAATTTCTGTGTTTCATCGTCAATAAGAAGGTCAGAGGGATACAGTAAACCTGAAGTGAAGCATCGGAATCTATAACTAGTGTCACAAGAATGGATCATAACATAGACAGTAAGAGAAGTCAGTTTCCGTGTACTTAAGTAGTCATTGTGCCTTTTGTTTTAATTCCGATGCAATATCTGTCTTAAATCGCCAATAAGAAGGTCCTAGGGATTCAGTAAACCTGAAGTCAAGCATCGGAATCTAAAACTGGTCTCACAGGATAGGTTCAAAGCATAGACACTAAGAAGAGCGTGTCTCCTTGTACTAAAGTCGGCATTGTACCTTTTGTATTTAATTCTGATGCAATTTCTGTGTTTCATCGTTAATAAGAAGGTCAGAGGGATACAGTAAACCTGAAATGAAGAATCGGAATCTATAACTAGTGTCACAGGAATGGTTCAAAACATAGACAGTAAGAAGAGTCAGTTTCCTTATAATTAAGTCGGCATTGTGCCTTTTGTATTAAATTCCGATGCGATTTCTGTGTTTCATCGTCAATAAGAAGGTGAGAGGTATACAGTAAACCTGAAGTGAAGCATCGGAATCTATAACTAGTGTCACAGGAATGGTTCAAAACATAGACAGTAACAAGAGTCAGTTTTCTTGTACTTAAGTCGACATTGTGCCTTTTCTATCTAATTCCGATGCAGTTTCAGTGTTTCGTCGTCAATAAGAAGGTCCAAGGGATACAGTAAACCTGAAGTGAAGCATCGGAGTCTAAAATCGGTCTCACAGGAAAGGTTCAAATCATAGACAGTAAGAAGAGCCAGACTTCTTGTACTTGAGTCGGCATTGAGCCTTTTGAATTTAATTCCGGTGCAATTTCTGTGTTTCATCGTCAATAAGCCGGTCAGAGGGATACAGTAAACCTGAAGTGAAGCATCGGAATCTATAACTAGTGTCACAGGAATAGTTCAAACATAGACAGTATGAAGAGTCTGTTTTCTTGTACTTAAGTCGGCATTGTGTCTTTTTTAATTAATTCCGATGCAATTTCTGTGGTTCATCGTCATTACGAAGGTCAGAGGGATACAGTAAACCTGAAGTGAAGCATCGTAATCTATATCTAGTGTCACAGGAATGGTTAAAAACATAAACTGTAAGAAGAGTCAGTTTTCTTGTACTTAAGCCGGCATTGTGCCTTTTCTATTTCATTCCGATGCAATTACTGTGATTCCCTCGTCAATAAGAAGGTCGGAGGCATACAGTAAACCTGAAGTGAAGCATCGGAATCTATAACTAGTGTCACGGGAATGGTTCAAATCATAGACAGTAAGAAGAGTCAGTTTTCTTGTACTTATGTCGGCATTGTGCTCTTCTATTTAATTCCGATGGAATCTCTGTGGTTCATGGTCAATAAGACGGTCAGAGGGATACAGTAAACCTGAAGTGAAGCATCGGAATCTATAACTAGTGTCACAGGAGTGGTTCAAAATATAGACAGTAAGGAGAGTCAGTGTTCTTGTACTTAAGTCGGCATTGTACTTTTTCTATTTAATTCCGATGCAATTTCTGTGTTTCGTCGTCAATAAGGAGGTCCAAGGGATACAGTAAACCTGATGTGAGCATCGGAATCTATAACTAGTGTCACAGGAATAGTTCAAACATAGACAGTATGAAGAGTCAGTTTTCTTGTACTTAAGTCGGCATTGTGCCTTTTCTATTTAATTCCGATGCAATTTCTGTGTTTCGTCGTCAATAAGAAGGTCCAAGGGATACAGTAAACCTGAAGCGAAGCATCGGAATCTAAAACCGGCCTCACAGGAAAGGTTCAAAATATAGACAGTAAGAAGAGCCAGTCTACTTGCACTAGAGTCGGCATTGTGCCTTCTGTATATAATTTCGATGCAATTTCTGTGTTTCATCGTCAATAAGATGGTCAGAGGGATACAGTAAACCTGAAGTGAAGCATCGGAATCTATAACTAGTGTCACAGGAGTGGTTCAAAACATAGACAGTAAGAAGAGTCAGTTTTCTTGTACTTAAGTCGACATTGTGCTCTTCTATTTAATTCCGATGGAATCTCTGTGTTTCATGGTCAATAAGACGGTCAGAGGGATACAGTAAACCTGAAGTGAAGCATCGGAATCTATAACTAGTGTCACAGGAGTGGTTCAAAATATAGACAGTAAGGAGAGTCAGTGTTCTTGTACTTAAGTCGGCATTGTGCTTTTTCTATTTAATTCCGATGCAATTTCTGTGTTTCGTCGTCAATAAGGAGGTCCAAGGGATACAGTAAACCTGAAGTGAGCATCGGAATCTATAACTAGTGTCACAGGAATGGTTAAAAACATAGACAGTAAGAAGAATCAGTTTTCTTGTACTTAAGTCGGCATTGTGCATTTTGTATTTAATTCCGATGCAATTTCTGTGTTTCATCGTCAATAAGAAGGTCAGATGGATACAGTAAACCTGAAGTGAAGCATCGGAATCTATAACTAATGTCACAGGAATGGTTCAAAACATAGACACTAAGAAGAGTAAGTTTTCTGTACTTATGTCGCCATTGTGCCTTTTGTAATTAATTCCTATGCAATTTCGGTGTATCATCGTCAACAAGAGTGTCAGAGGGATACAGTAAACCTGAAGTGAAGCATCGGAATCTATAACTAGTGTCACAGGAATGGTTCAAAACATAGACAGTAAGAAGAGTCAGTTTTCTTGTACTTGAGTCTGCATTGGGCCTTTTGTATTTAATACCGGTGCAATATCTGTGTTCCGTCGTCAATAAGAAGGGCCAAGGGATTCAGTAAACCTGAAGTGAAGCATCGGAATCTATAACTAGTGTCACAGGAATGGTTCAAAACATAGACAGTAAGAAGAGTCAGTTTTCTTATAATTGAGTCGGCATTGTACCTTTTGTATTTAATTCCGATGCCATTTCTGTGTTTCATCGTCAATAAGAAGGTGAGAGGGATACAGTAAACCTGAAGTGAAGCATTGGAATCTATAACTAGTGTCACTGGAATGGTTCAAAGCATAGACAGTAAGAAGAGCCAGTTTTCTTGTACTTAAGTCGACATTGTGCCTTTTCTATTTAATTCCGATGCAATTTCAGTGTTTCATCGTCAATAAGAAGGTGAGAGGGATTCAGTAAACCTGAAGTGAAGCATCGGAATCTTAAACTGGTCTCACAGGAAAGGTTCAAAACATTGACAGTAAGAAGAGCCAATCTTCTTGTACTAAAGTCGGCATGGAGCCTTTTGTATGTAATTCCGATGCAATTTCTGTGTTTCATCGTTAATAAGATGGTCAGAGGGATACAGTAAACCTGAAGTGAAGCATCAGAATCTAATACTATTGTCACAGGAATGGTTCAAAGCATAGACAGTAAGATGAGTCAGTTTTCTTATAATTAAGTCGGCATTGTGCCTTTTGTATTTAATTCGGATGCAATTTCCGTGTTTCATCGTCTATAAGAAGGTGAGAGGGATACAGTAAACCTGAAGTGAAGCATCGGATTCTATAACTAGTGTCACAGGAATGGTTCAAAACATAGAGAGTAAGAAGAGTCAGTTTTCTTGTACTTATGTCGACATTGTGCCTTTTCTATTTAATTCCGATGCAATTTCAGTGTTTCGTCGTTAATAAGAAGGTCCAAGGGATACAGTAAACCTGAGGTGAAGCATCGGAATCTAAAGCCGGTCTCACAGGAAAGGTTCAAATCATAGACAGTAAGACGAGCCAGACTTCCTGAACTAGAGTCGGCTTGTGCCTTTTGTAATTAATTCCGGTGTAATTTCTGTGTTTCATCGTCAATAAGCCGGTCAGAGGGATACAGTAAACCTGAAGTGAAGCTTCGGAATCTATAACTAGTGTCACAGGAATGGTTCAAACATATACAGTAAGAAGATTCAGTTTTCTTGTACTTAAGTCGGCTTTGTACCTTTTCTATTTAATTCCGATGCAATTCCTGTGTTTCGACGTCTATAAGAAGGTCCAACGGATACATTAAACCTGAAGTCAAGCATCGGAATCTGAAACTGGTCTCACAGGAGAGGTTCAAAGCATAGACAATAAGAAGAGCCACTCTTCTTGTACTTGAGTCGTTATTGGGCTTTTTGAATTTAATTCCGATTCAATTTCGGTGTTTCATCGTCAATAAGAAGGTCAGAGGGATACAGTAAACCTGAAGTGAAGCATCGTAATCTATAACTAGTGTCACAGAAGTGGTTCAAAACATAGACAGTAAGAAGAGTCAGTTTTCTTGTACTTAAGTCGGCATTGTGCTCTTCTGTTGAATTCCGATGTAATTTCTGTGTTTCATGGTCAATCAGACGGTCATAGGGATACAGTAAACCTGAAGTGAAGCATCGGAAACTGTAACTAGTGTCACATGAGTGGTTCCAACATTGACAGTAAGAATAGTCAGTTTTCTTGTACTTATGTCGGCATTGTGCTTTTCTGTTTTATTCCGATGCAATTTCTGTGTTTCATCATCAATAAGAAGGTCGGAGGGGTACAGTAAACCTGAAGTGAAGCATCGGAATCCATAACTAGTGTCACAGGAATGGTTCAAAACATAGACAGTAAGAAGAATCAGTTTTCTTGTACTTGAGTCTGCATTGTGCCTTTGGAATTTAATTCCGATGCAATATCTGTGTTCCATCGTCAATAAGAAGGTCCAAGGGATTCAGTAAACCTGAAGTCAAGGATCGGAATCTTAAACTGATCTCACAGGAAAAGTTCAAAACATAGACAGTAAGTAGAGCCAGTCTTCTTGTACTAAAGTGGGCATTGTGCCTTTTGTATGTAATTCCGATGCAATTTCTGTGTTTCATCATCAATAAGAAGGTCAGAGGGATACAGTAAACCGGAAGTGAAGCATCGTAATCTATAACTAGTGTCACAGAAGTGGTTCAAAACATAGACAGTAAGAAGAGTCAGTTTTCTTGTACTTAAGTCGGCATTGTGCTCTTCTGTTGAATTCCGATGTAATTTCTGTGTTTCATGGTCAATCAGACGGTCATAGGGATACAGTAAACCTGAAGTGAAGCATCGGAATCTATAACTAGTTTTACAGGAATGGTTCAAAGCATAGACAGTAAGAAGAGTCAGTTTTCTTGTACTTAAGTCGACATTGTGCCTTTTCTATCTGATTCCAATGCAATTTCAGTGTTTCGTCGTCAAAAAGAAAGTCCAAGGGATACAGTATGCCTGAAGTGAAGCATCGGAATCTAAAACCGGTCTCACAGGAAAGGTTTCAAATCATAGACAGTAAGACGAGCCAGACTTCCTGTACTTGAGTCGTTATTGTGCCTTTTGTATTTAATTCCGATGCAATTTCTGTGTTTCACCTTCAATAAGAAGGTCAGAGGGATACAGTAAACCTGAAGTGAACCATCGGAATCTATAACTAATGTCACAGGAATGGTTCAAAACATAGATGGTAAGAAGAGTCAGTTTTCTTGTACTTCAGTCGGCATTGTGTCTTTAGTAATTAATTCTGATGCAATTTCTGTGGTTCATCCTCATTAAGAAGGTCAGAGGGATACAGTAAACCTGAAGTGAAGCATCGGAATCTATAACTAGTGTCACAGGAGTCGTTCAAAGCATAGACAGTAAGAAGAGTCAGTTTTCTTGTACTTAAGTCGGCATTGTGCTCTTCTATTTAATTCCGATGGAATCTCTGTGTTTCATGGTCAATAAGACGGTCAGAGGGATACAGTAAACCTGAAGTGAAGCATCGGAATCTATAACTAGTGTCACAGGAGTGGTTCAAAATATAGACAGTAAGGAGAGTCAGTGTTCTTGTACTTAAGTCGGCATTGTGCTTTTTCTATTTAATTCCGATGCAATTTCTGTGTTTCGTCGTCAATAAGCAGATCCAAGGGATACAGTAAACTTGAAGTGATCATCGGAATCTATAACTAGTGTCACAGGAATGGTTAAAAACATAGACAGTAAGAAGAATCAGTTTTCTTGTACTTATGTCGGCATTGTGCATTTTGTATTTAATTCCGATGCAATTTCTGTGTTTCATCGTCAATAAGAAGGTCAGATGGATACAGTAAACCTGAAGTGAAGCATCGGAATCTATAACTAATGTCACAGGAATGGTTCAAAACATAGACACTAAGAAGAGTAAGTTTTCTGTACTTATGTCGCCATTGTGCCTTTTGTAATTAATTCCGATGCAATTTCGGTGTATCATCGTCAACAAGAGGGTCGGGGGGTAGAGTAAACCTGAAGTGAAGCATCGGAATCTATAACTAGTGTCACAGGAATGGTTCACAACATAGACAGTAAGAATAGTCAGTTTTCTTATAATTGAGTCGGCATTGTACCTTTTGTATTTAATTCCGATGCCATTTCTGTGTTTCATCGTCAATAAGAAGGTGAGAGGGATACAGTAAACCTGAAGTGAAGCATTGGAATCTATAACTAGTGTCACTGGAATGGTTCAAAGCATAGACAGTAAGAAGAGCCAGTTTTCTTGTACTTAAGTCGACATTGTGCCTTTTCTATTTAATTCCGATGCAATTTCTGTGTTTCATCGTCAATAAGAAGGTGAGAGGGATACAGTAAACCTGAAGTGAAGCATCGGAATCTTAAACTGGTCTCACAGGAAAGGTTCAAAACATTGACAGTAAGAAGAGCCAATCTTCTTGTACTAAAGTCGGCATGGTGCCTTTTGTATGTAATTCCGATGCAATTTCTGTGTTTCATCGTCAATAAGCCGGTCAGAGGGATACAGTAAACCTGAAGTGAAGCTTCGGAATCTATAACTAGTGTCACAGGAATGGTTCAAACATATACAGTAAGAAGATACAGTTTTCTTGTACTTAAGTCGGCTTTGTACCTTTTCTATTTAATTCCGATGCAATTCCTGTGTTTCGACGTCTATAAGAAGGTCCAACGGATACATTAAACCTGATGTCAAGCATCGGAATCTAAAACTAGTCTCACAGGAGAGGATCAAAACATAGACAATAAGAAGAGCCACTCTTCTTGTACTTGAGTCGTTATTGTGCTTTTTGAATTTATTTCCGATTCAATTTCTGTGTTTCATCGTCAATGAGAAGGTAAGAGGGATACAGTAAACCTGAAGTGAAGCATCGTAATCTATAACTAGTGTCACAGAAGTGGTTCAAAACATAGACAGTAAGAAGGGTCAGTTTTCTAGTACTTAAGTCGGCATTGTGCTCTTCTGTTTAATTCCGATGTAATTTCTGTGTTTCATGGTCAATAAGACGGTCATAGGGATACAGTAAACCTGAAGTGAAGCATCGGAATCTGTAACTAGTGTCACAGGAGTGGTTCCAACGTTGACAGTAAGAATAGTCAGTTTTCTTGTTCTTATGTCGGCATTGTGCTTTTCTGTTTTATTCCGATGCAATTTCTGTGTTTCATCATCAATAAGAAGGTCGGAGGGGTACAGTAAACCTGAAGTGAAGCATCGGAATCTATAACTAGTGTCACAGGAATGGTTCAAAACATAGACAGTAAGAAGAGTCAGTTTTCTTATACTTGAGTCTGCATTGGGCCTTTTGTATTTAATACCGATGCAATTTCTGTGTTCCGTCGTCAATAAGAAGGTCCAAGGGATTCAGTAAACCTGAAGTGAAGCATCGGAATCTATAACTAGTGTCACAGGAATGGTTCAAAACATAGACAGTAAGAAGAGTCAGTTTTCTTATAATTGAGTCGGCATTGTACCTTTTGTATTTAATTCCGATGCCATTTCTGTGTTTCATCGTCAATAAGAAGGTGAGAGGGTTACAGTAAACCTGAAGTGAAGCATTGGAATCTATAACTAGTGTCACTGGAATGGTTTAAAGCATAGACAGTAAGAAGAGCCAGTTTTCTTGTACTTAAGTCGACATTGTGCCTTTTCTATTTAATTCCGATTCAATTTCTGTGTTTCATCGTCAATAAGAAGGTCAGAGGGATACAGTAAACCTGAAGTGAAGCATCGTAATCTATAACTAGTGTCACAGAAGTGGTTCAAAACATAGACAGTAAGAAGAGTCAGTTTTCTTGTACTTAAGTCGGCATTGTGCTCTTCTGTTTAATTCCGATGTAATTTCTGTGTTTCATGGTCAATAAGACGGTCATAGGGATACAGTAAACCTGAAGTGAAGCATCGGAATCTGTAACTAGTGTCACAGGAGTGGTTCCAACATTGACAGTAAGAATAGTCAGTTTTCTTGTACTTATGTCGGCATTGTGCTTTTCTGTTTTATTCCGATGCAATTTCTGTGTTTCATCATCAATAAGAAGGTCGGAAAGGTACAGTAAACCTGAAGTGAAGCATCGGAATCTATAACTAGTGTCACAGGAATGGTTCAAAACATAGACAGTAAGAAGAGTCAGTTTTCTTGTACTTGAGTCTGCATTGGGCCTTTTGTATTTAATACCGATGCAATATCTGTGTTCCGTCGTCAATAAGAAGGTCCAAGGGATTCAGTAAACCTGAAGTGAAGCATCGGAATCTATAACTAGTGTCACAGGAACGGTTCAAAACATAGACAGTAAGAAGAGTCAGTTTTCTTATAATTGAGTCGGCATTGTACCTTTTGTATTTAATTCCGATGCCATTTCTGTGTTTCATCGTCAATAAGAAGGTGAGAGGGATACAGTAAACCTGAAGTGAAGCATTGGAATCTATAACTAGTGTCACTGGAATGGTTCAAAGCATAGACAGTAAGAAGAGCCAGTTTTCTTGTACTTAAGTCGACATTGTGCCTTTTCTATTTAATTCCGATGCAATTTCTGTGTTTCATCGTCAATAAGAAGGTGAGAGGGATACAGTAAACCTGAAGTGAAGCATCGGAATCTTAAACTGGTCTCACAGGAAAGGTTCAAAACATTGACAGTAAGAAGAGCCAATCTTCTTGTACTAACGTCGGCATGGTGCCTTTTGTATGTAATTCCGATGCAATTTCTGTGTTACATCGTTAATAAGATGGTCAGATGGATACAGTAAACCTGAAGTGAAGCATCGGATTCTATAACTAGTGTCACAGGAATGGTTCAAAACATAGAGAGTAAGAAGAGTCAGTTTTCTTGTACTTATGTCGACATTGTGCCTTTTCTATTTAATTCCGATGCAATTTCAGTGTTTCGTCGTCAATAAGAAGGTCCAAGGGATACAGTAAACCTGAGGTGAAGCATCGGAATCTATAGCCGGTCTCACAGGAAAGGTTCAAATCATAGACAGTAAGACGAGCCAGACTTCTTGAACTAGAGTCGGCTTGTGCCTTTTGTAATTAATTCCGGTGCAATTTCTGCGTTTCATCGTCAATAAGCCGGTCAGAGGGATACAGTAAACCTGAAGTGAAGCTTCGGAATCTATAACTAGTGTCACAGGAATGGTTCAAACATATACAGTAAGAAGATTCAGTTTTCTTGTACTTAAGTCGGCTTTGTACCTTTTCTATTTAATTCCGATGCAATTCCTGTGTTTCGACGTCTATAAGAAGGTCCAACGGATACATTAAACCTGAAGTCAAGCATCGGAATCTGAAACTGGTCTCACAGGAGAGGTTCAAAGCATAGACAATAAGAAGAGCCACTCTTCTTGTACTTGAATCGTTATTGTGCTTTTTGAATTTAATTCCGATTCAATTTCGGTGTTTCATCGTCAATAAGAAGGTCAGAGGGATACAGTAAACCTGAAGTGAAGTATCGTAATCTATAACTAGTGTCACAGAAGTGGTTCAAAACATAGACAGTAAGAAGAGTCAGTTTTCTTGTACTTAAGTCGGCATTGTGCTCTTCTGTTGAATTCCGATGTAATTTCTGTGTTTCATGGTCAATCAGACGGTCATAGGGATACAGTAAACCTGAAGTGAAGCATCGGAATCTGTAACTAGTGTCACAGGAGTGGTTCCAACATTGACAGTAAGAATAGTCAGTTTTCTTGTACTTATGTCGGCATTGTGCTTTTCTGTTTTATTCCGATGCAATTTCTGTGTTTCATCATCAATAAGAAGGTCGGAGGGGTACAGTAAACCTGAAGTGAAGCATCGGAATCCATAACTAGTGTCACAGGAATGGTTCAAAACATAGACAGTAAGAAGAGTCAGTTTTCTTGTACTTGAGTCTGCATTGTGCCTTTGGAATTTAATTCCGATGCAATTTCTGTGTTTCACCTTCAATAAGAAGGTCAGAGGGATACAGTAAACCTGAAGTGAACCATCGGAATCTATAACTAATGTCACAGGAATGGTTCAAAACATAGACACTAAGAAGAGTAAGTTTTCTGTACTTATGTCGCCATTGTGCCTTTTGTAATTAATTCCGATGCAATTTCGGTGTATCATCGTCAACAAGAGGGTCGGGGGGTACAGTAAACCTGAAGTGAAGCATCGGAATCTATAACTAGTGTCACAGGAATGGTTCACAACATAGACAGTAAGAATAGTCAGTTTTCTTATAATTGAGTCAGCATTGTACCTTTTGTATTTAATTCCGATGCCATTTCTGTGTTCCATCGTCAATAAGAAGGTCCCAGGGATTCAGTAAACCTGAAGTCAAGGATCGGAATCTTAAACTGGTCTCACAGGAAAAGTTCAAAACATAGACAGTAAGTAGAGCCAGTCTTCTTGTACTAAAGTGGGCATTGTGCCTTTTGTATGTAATTCCGATGCAATTTCTGTGTTTCATCGTTAATAAGATGGTCAGAGGGATACAGTAAACCTGAAGTGAAGCATCGGAATCTATAACTAGTTTTACAGGAATGGTTCAAAGCATAGACAGTAAGAAGAGTCAGTTTTCTTGTACTTAAGTCGACATTGTGCCTTTTCTATCTGATTCCAATGCAATTTCAGTGTTTCGTCGTCAAAAAGAAAGTCCAAGGGATACAGTATGCCTGAAGTGAAGCATCGGAATCTAAAACCGGTCTCACAGGAAAGGTTTCAAATCATAGACAGTAAGACGAGCCAGACTTCTTGTACTTGAGTCGTTATTGTGCCTTTTGTATTTAATTCCGATGCAATTTCTGTGTTTCACCTTCAATAAGAAGGTCAGAGGGATACAGTAAACCTGAAGTGAACCATCGGAATCTATAACTAATGTCACAGGAATGGTTCAAAACATAGATGGTAAGAAGAGTCAGTTTTCTTGTACTTCAGTCGGCATTGTGTCTTTAGTAATTAATTCTGATGCAATTTCTGTGGTTCATCCTCATTAAGAAGGTCAGAGGGATACAGTAAACCTGAAGTGAAGCATCGGAATCTATAACTAGTGTCACAGGAGTCGTTC
Source organism: Schistocerca piceifrons (assembly GCF_021461385.2). Classification (NCBI taxonomy): domain Eukaryota; kingdom Metazoa; phylum Arthropoda; class Insecta; order Orthoptera; family Acrididae; genus Schistocerca; species Schistocerca piceifrons. Next base: position 11,748,880 of record NC_060146.1, on the reverse strand, counting down.
AAAGCATAGACAGTAAGAAGAGTCAGTTTTCTTGTACTTAAGTCGGCATTGTGCTCTTCTATTTAATTCCGATGGAATCTCTGTGTTTCATGGTCAATAAGACGGTCAGAGGGATACAGTAAACCTGAAGTGAAGCATCGGAATCTATAACTAGTGTCACAGGAGTGGTTCAAAATATAGACAGTAAGGAGAGTCAGTGTTCTTGTACTTAAGTCGGCATTGTGCTTTTTCTATTTAATTCCGATGCAATTTCTGTGTTTCGTCGTCAATAAGGAGATCCAAGGGATACAGTAAACTTGAAGTGATCATCGGAATCTATAACTAGTGTCACAGGAATGGTTAAAAACATAGACAGTAAGAAGAATCAGTTTTCTTGTACTTAAGTCGGCATTGTGCATTTTGTATTTAATTCCGATGCAATTTCTGTGTTTCATCGTCAATAAGAAGGTCAGATGGATACAGTAAACCTGAAGTGAAGCATCGGAATCTATAACTAATGTCACAGGAATGGTTCAAAACATAGACACTAAGAAGAGTAAGTTTTCTGTACTTATGTCGCCATTGTGCCTTTTGTAATTAATTCCGATGCAATTTCGGTGTATCATCGTCAACAAGAGGGTCGGGGGGTACAGTAAACCTGAAGTGAAGCATCGGAATCTATAACTAGTGTCACAGGAATGGTTCACAACATAGACAGTAAGAATAGTCAGTTTTCTCATAATTGAGTCGGCATTGTACCTTTTGTATTTAATTCCGATGCCATTTCTGTGTTTCATCGTCAATAAGAAGGTGAGAGGGATACAGTAAACCTGAAGTGAAGCATTGGAATCTATAACTAGTGTCACTGGAATGGTTCAAAGCTTAGACAGTAAGAAGAGCCAGTTTTCTTGTACTTAAGTCGACATTGTGCCTTTTCTATTTAATTCCGATGCAATTTCTGTGTTTCATCGTCAATAAGAAGGTGAGAGGGATACAGTAAACCTGAAGTGAAGCATCGGAATCTTAAACTGGTCTCACAGGAAAGGTTCAAAACATTGACAGTAAGAAGAGCCAATCTTCTTGTACTAAAGTCGGCATGGTGCCTTTTGTATGTAATTCCGATGCAATTTCTGTGTTTCATCATCAATAAGCCGGTCAGAGGGATACAGTAAACCTGAAGTGAAGCTTCGGAATCTATAACTAGTGTCACAGGAATGGTTCAAACATATACAGTAAGAAGATACAGTTTTCTTGTACTTAAGTCGGCTTTGTACCTTTTCTATTTAATTCCGATGCAATTCCTGTGTTTCGACGTCTATAAGAAGGTCCAACGGATACATTAAACCTGATGTCAAGCATCGGAATCTAAAACTGGTCTCACAGGAGAGGATCAAAACATAGACAATAGGAAGAGCCACTCTTCTTGTACTTGAGTCGTTATTGTGCTTTTTGAATTTATTTCCGATTCAATTTCTGTGTTTCATCGTCAATGAGAAGGTAAGAGGGATACAGTAAACCTGAAGTGAAGCATCGTAATCTATAACTAGTGTCACAGAAGTGGTTCAAAACATAGACAGCAAGAAGAGTCAGTTTTCTAGTACTTAAGTCGGCATTGTGCTCTTCTGTTTAATTCCGATGTAATTTCTGTGTTTCATGGTCAATAAGACGGTCATAGGGATACAGTAAACCTGAAGTGAAGCATCGGAATCTGTAACTAGTGTCACAGGAGTGGTTCCAACATTGACAGTAAGAATAGTCAGTTTTCTTGTTCTTATGTCGGCATTGTGCTTTTCTGTTTTATTCCGATGCAATTTCTGTGTTTCATCATCAATAAGAAGGTCGATGGGGTACAGTAAACCTGAAGTGAAGCATCGGAATCTATAACTAGTGTCACAGGAATGGTTCAAAACATAGACAGTAAGAAGAGTCAGTTTTCTTATACTTGAGTCTGCATTGGGCCTTTTGTATTTAATACCGATGCAATTTCTGTGTTCCGTCGTCAATAAGAAGGTCCAAGGGATTCAGTAAACCTGAAGTGAAGCATCGGAACTATAACTAGTGTCACAGGAATGGTTCAAAACATAGACAGTAAGAAGAGTCAGTTTTCTTATAATTGAGTCGGCATTGTACCTTTTGTATTTAATTCCGATGCCATTTCTGTGTTTCATCGTCAATAAGAAGGTGAGAGGGTTACAGTAAACCTGAAGTGAAGCATTGGAATCTATAACTAGTGTCACTGGAATGGTTTAAAGCATAGACAGTAAGAAGAGCCAGTTTTCTTGTACTTAAGTCGACATTGTGCCTTTTCTATTTAATTCCGATTCAATTTCTGTGTTTCATCGTCAATAAGAAGGTCAGAGGGATACAGTAAACCTGAAGTGAAGCATCGTAATCTATAACTAGTGTCACAGAAGTGGTTCAAAACATAGACAGTAAGAAGAGTCAGTTTTCTTGTACTTAAGTCGGCATTGTGCTCTTCTGTTTAATTCCGATGTAATTTCTGTGTTTCATGGTCAATAAGACGGTCATAGGGATACAGTAAACCTGAAGTGAAGCATCGGAATCTGTAACTAGTGTCACAGGAGTGGTTCCAACATTGACAGTAAGAATAGTCAGTTTTCTTGTACTTATGTCGGCATTGTGCTTTTCTGTTTTATTCCGATGCAATTTCTGTGTTTCATCATCAATAAGAAGGTCGGAAAGGTACAGTAAACCTGAAGTGAAGCATCGGAATCTATAACTAGTGTCACAGGAATGGTTCAAAACATAGACAGTAAGAAGAGTCAGTTTTCTTGTACTTGAGTCTGCATTGGGCCTTTTGTATTTAATACCGATGCAATATCTGTGTTCCGTCGTCAATAAGAAGGTCCAAGGGATTCAGTAAACCTGAAGTGAAGCATCGGAATCTATAACTAGTGTCACAGGAATGGTTCAAAACATAGACAGTAAGAAGAGTCAGTTTTCTTATAATTGAGTCGGCATTGTACCTTTTGTATTTAATTCCGATGCCATTTCTGTGTTTCATCGTCAATAAGAAGGTGAGAGGGATACAGTAAACCTGAAGTGAAGCATTGGAATCTATAACTAGTGTCACTGGAATGGTTCAAAGCATAGACAGTAAGAAGAGCCAGTTTTCTTGTACTTAAGTCGACATTGTGCCTTTTCTATTTAATTCCGATGCAATTTCTGTGCTTCATCGTCAATAAGAAGGTGAGAGGGATACAGTAAACCTGAAGTGAAGCATCGGAATCTTAAACTGGTCTCACAGGAAAGGTTCAAAACATTGACAGTAAGAAGAGCCAATCTTCTTGTACTGAAGTCGGCATGGTGCCTTTTGTATGTAATTCCGATGCAATTTCTGGGTTACATCGTTAATAAGATTGTCAGATGGATACAGTAAACCTGAAGTGAAGCATCAGAATCTATAACTATTGTCACAGGAATGGTTCAAAGCATAGACAGTAAGATGAGTCAGTTTTCTTATAATTAAGTCGGCATTGTGCCTTTTGTATTTAATTCGGATGCAATTTCCGTGTTTCATCGTCAATAAGAAGGTGAGAGGGATACAGTAAACCTGAAGTGAAGCATCGGATTCTATAACTAGTGTCACAGGAATGGTTCAAAACATAGAGAGTAAGAAGAGTCAGTTTTCTTGTACTTATGTCGACATTGTGCCTTTTCTATTTAATTCCGATGCAATTTCAGTGTTTCGTCGTCAATAAGAAGGTCCAAGGGATACAGTAAACCTGAGGTGAAGCATCGGAATCTATAGCCGGTCTCACAATAAAGGTTCAAATCATAGACAGTAAGACGGGCCAGACTTCTTGAACTAGAGTCGGCTTGTGCCTTTTGTAATTAATTCCGGTGCAATTTCTGCGTTTCATCGTCAATAAGCCGGTCAGAGGGAAACAGTAAACCTGAAGTGAAGCTTCGGAATCTATAACTAGTGTCACAGGAATGGTTCAAACATATACAGTAAGAAGATTCAGTTTTCTTGTACTTAAATCGGCTTTGTACCTTTTCTATTTAATTCCTATGCAATTCCTGTGTTTCGACGTCTATAAGAAGGTCCAACGGATACATTAAGCCTGAAGTCAAGCATCGGAATCTAGAACTGGTCTCACAGGAGAGGTTCAAAACATAGACAATAAGAAGAGCCAGTCTTCTTGTACTTGAGTCGTTATTGTGCCTTTTGTATTTAATTCCGATGCAATTTCTGTGCTTCATCGTCAATAAGAACGTCAGTGGGATACAGTAAACCTGAAGTGAGGCATCGGAATCTATAACTAATGTCACAGGAATGGTTCAAAACATAGACAGTAAGAAGAGTCAGTTTTCTTGTACTTAAGTCGGCATTGTGTCTTTAGTAATTAATTCCGATGCAATTTCTGTGGTTCATCGTCATTAAGAAGGTCAGAGGGATACATTTAACCTGAAGTGAAGCATCGGAATCTATAACTAGTGCCACAGGAACGTTTAAAATCATAGACAGTAAGAAGAGTCAGTTTTCTTGTACTTCAGTCGGCATTGTGCCTTTTCTATTTAATTCCGATACAATTTCTGTGTTTCATCGTCAATAAGAAAGTCGGAGGGATACAGTAAACCTGAAGTGAAGCATCAGAATCTATAACTAGCGTCACGGGAATGGTTCAAATCATAGACAGTAAGAGGAGTCAGTGTTCTTGTACTTATGTCGACATTGTGCTTCTTGTATTTAATTCCGATGCAATTTCTGTGTTTCGTCGTCAATGAGAAGGTCCAACGGATACATTAAACCTGAAGTCAAGCATCGGAATCTAAAACTGGTCTCACAGGAGAGGTTCAAAACATAGACAATAAGAAGAGCTACTCTTCTTGTACTTGAGTCGTTATTGTGCTTTTTGTATTTAATTCCGATTCAATTCTGTGTGTCATCGTCAATAAGAAGGTCAGAGGGATACAGTAAACCTGAAGTGAAGCATCGGAATCTATAACTAGTGTCACAGGAATGGATCAAAACATAGACAGTAAGAGAGGTCAGTTTCCGTGTACTTAAGTCGGCATTGTGCCTTTTGTATTTAATTCCGATGCAATTTCTGTGTTTCATGGTAAAGAAGACGGTCAGAGGGATACAGTAAACCTGAAGTGAAGCATCGTAATCTATAACTAATGTCACAGGAGTGGTTAAAAACGTAGACAGTAAGAAGAGTCAGTTTTCTTGTACTTAAGTCGGCATTGTGCTCTTCTGTTTAATTCCGATGCAATTTCTGTGTTTCATGGTCAATAAGACGGTCATAGGGATACAGTAAACCTGAAGTGAAGCATCGGAATCTGTAACTAGTGTCACAGGAGTGGTTCCAACATTGACAGTAAGAATAGTCAGTTTTCTTGTACTTATGTCGGCATTGTGCTTTTCTGTTTTATTCCGATGCAATTTCTGTGTTTCATCATCAATAAGAAGGTCGGAGGGGTACAGTAAACCTGAAGTGAAGCATCGGAATCCATAACTAGTGTCACAGGAATGGTTCAAAACATAGACAGTAAGAAGAGTCAGTTTTCTTGTACTTGAGTCTGCATTGTGCCTTTGGAATTTAATTCCGATGCAATATCTGTGTTCCATCGTCAATAAGAAGGTCCAAGGGATTCAGTAAACCTGAAGTCAAGGATCGGAATCTTAAACTGGTCTCACAGGAAAAGTTCAAAACATAGACAGTAAGTAGAGCCAGTCTTCTTGTACTAAAGTGGGCATTGTGCCTTTTGTATGTAATTCCGATGCAATTTCTGTGTTTCATCGTTAATAAGAAGGTCAGAGGGATACAGTAAACCTGAAGTGAAGCATCGGAATCTATAACTAGTTTTACAGGAATGGTTCAAAGCATAGACAGTAAGAAGAGTCAGTTTTCTTGTACTTAAGTCGACATTGTGCCTTTTCTATCTGATTCCAATGCAATTTCAGTGTTTCGTCGTCAAAAAGAAAGTCCAAGGGATACAGTATGCCTGAAGTGAAGCATCGGAATCTAAAACCGGTCTCACAGGAAAGGTTTCAAATCATAGACAGTAAGACGAGCCAGACTTCTTGTACTTGAGTCGTTATTGTGCCTTTTGTATTTAATTCCGATGCAATTTCTGTGTTTCACCTTCAATAAGAAGGTCAGAGGGATACAGTAAACCTGAAGTGAACCATCGGAATCTATAACTAATGTCACAGGAATGGTTCAAAACATAGATGGTAAGAAGAGTCAGTTTTCTTGTACTTCAGTTGGCATTGTGTCTTTAGTAATTAATTCTGATGCAATCTCTGTGGTTCATCCTCATTAAGAAGGTCAGAGGGATACAGTAAACCTGAAGTGAAGCATCGGAATCTATAACTAGTGTCACAGGAGTCGTTCAAAGCATACACAGTAAGAAGAGTCAGTTTTCTTGTACTTAAGTCGGCATTGTGCTCTTCTATTTAATTCCGATGGAATCTCTGTGTTTCATGGTCAATAAGACGGTCAGAGGGATACAGTAAACCTGAAGTGAAGCATCGGAATCTATAACTAGTGTCACAGGAGTGGTTCAAAATATAGACAGTAAGGAGAGTCAGTGTTCTTGTACTTAAGTCGGCATTGTGCTTTTTCTATTTAATTCCGATGCAATTTCTGTGTTTCGTCGTCAATAAGGAGATCCAAGGGATACAGTAAACTTGAAGTGATCATCGGAATCTATAACTAGTGCCACAGGAATGGTTAAAAACATAGACAGTAAGAAGAATCAGTTTTCTTGTACTTAAGTCGGCATTGTGCATTTTGTATTTAATTCCGATGCAATTTCTGTGTTTCATCGTCAATAAGAAGGTCAGATGGATACAGTAAACCTGAAGTGAAGCATCGGAATCTATAACTAATGTCACAGGAATGGTTCAAAACATAGACACTAAGAAGAGTAAGTTTTCTGTACTTATGTCGCCATTGTGCCTTTTGTAATTAATTCCGATGCAATTTCGGTGTATCATCGTCAACAAGAGGGTCGGGGGGTACAGTAAACCTGAAGTGAAGCATCGGAATCTAAAACTAGTGTCACAGGAATGGTTCACAACATAGACAGTAAGAATAGTCAGTTTTCTTATAATTGAGTCGGCATTGTACCTTTTGTATTTAATTCCGATGCCATTTCTGTGTTTCATCGTCAATAAGAAGGTGAGAGGGATACAGTAAACCTGAAGTGGAGCATTGGAATCTATAACTAGTGTCACTGGAATGGTTCAAAGCATAGACAGTAAGAAGAGCCAGTTTTCTTGTACTTAAGTCGACATTGTGCCTTTTCTATTTAATTCCGATGCAATTTCTGTGTTTCATCGTCAATAAGAAGGTGAGAGGGATACAGTAAACCTGAAGTGAAGCATCGGAATCTTAAACTGGTCTCACAGGAAAGGTTCAAAACATTGAAAGTAAGAAGAGCCAATCTTCTTGTACTAAAGTCGGCATGGTGCCTTTTGTATGTAATTCCGATGCAATTTCTGTGTTTCATCGTCAATAAGCCGGTCAGAGGGATACAGTAAACCTGAAGTGAAGCTTCGGAATCTATAACTAGTGTCACAGGAATGGTTCAAACATATACAGTAAGAAGATTCAGTTTTCTTGTACTTAAGTCGGCTTTGTACCTTTTCTATTTAATTCCGATGCAATTCCTGTGTTTCGACGTCTATAAGAAGGTCCAACGGATACATTAAACCTGATGTCAAGCATCGGAATCTAAAACTGGTCTCACAGGAGAGGATCAAAACATAGACAATAAGAAGAGCCACTCTTCTTGTACTTGAGTCGTTATTGTGCTTTTTTAATTTATTTCCGATTCAATTTCTGTGTTTCATCGTCAATGAGAAGGTAAGAGGGATACAGTAAACCTGAAGTGAAGCATCGTAATCTATAACTAGTGTCACAGAAGTGGTTCAAAACATAGACAGTAAGAAGAGTCAGTTTTCTAGTACTTAAGTCGGCATTGTGCTCTTCTGTTTAATTCCGATGTAATTTCTGTGTTTCATGGTCAATAAGACGGTCATAGGGATACAGTAAACCTGAAGTGAATCATCGGAATCTGTAACTAGTGTCACAGGAGTGGTTCCAACATTGACAGTAAGAATAGTCAGTTTTCTTGTTCTTATGTCGGCATTGTGCTTTTCTGTTTTATTCCGATGCAATTTCTGTGTTTCATCATCAATAAGAAGGTCGGAGGGGTACAGTAAACCTGAAGTGAAGCATCGGAATCTATAACTAGTGTCACAGGAATGGTTCAAAACATAGACAGTAAGAAGAGTCAGTTTTCTTATACTTGAGTCTGCATTGGGCCTTTTGTATTTAATACCGATGCAATTTCTGTGTTCCGTCGTCAATAAGAAGGTCCAAGGGATTCAGTAAACCTGAAGTGAAGCATCGGAATCTATAACTAGTGTCACAGGAATGGTTCAAAACATAGACAGTAAGATGAGTCAGTTTTCTTATAATTGAGTCGGCATTGTACCTTTTGTATTTAATTCCGATGCCATTTCTGTGTTTCATCGTCAATAAGAAGGTGAGAGGGTTACAGTAAACCTGAAGTGAAGCATTGGAATCTATAACTAGTGTCACTGGAATGGTTTAAAGCATAGACAGTAAGAAGAGCCAGTTTTCTTGTACTTAAGTCGACATTGTGCCTTTTCTATTTAATTCCGATTCAATTTCTGTGTTTCATCGTCAATAAGAAGGTCAGAGGGATACAGTAAACCTGAAGTGAAGTATCGTAATCTATAACTAGTGTCACAGAAGTGGTTCAAAACATAGACAGTAAGAAGAGTCAGTTTTCTTGTACTTAAGTCGGCATTGTGCTCTTCTGTTTAATTCCGATGTAATTTCTGTGTTTCATGGTCAATAAGACGGTCATAGGGATACAGTAAACCTGAAGTGAAGCATCGGAATCTGTAACTAGTGTCACAGGAGTGGTTCCAACATTGACAGTAAGAATAGTCAGTTTTCTTGTACTTATGTCGGCATTGTGCTTTTCTGTTTTATTCCGATGCAATTTCTGTGTTTCATCATCAATAAGAAGGTCGGAAAGGTACAGTAAACCTGAAGTGAAGCATCGGAATCTATAACTAGTGTCACAGGAATGGTTCAAAACATAGACAGTAAGAAGAGTCAGTTTTCTTATAATTGAGTCGGCATTGTACCTTTTGTATTTAATTCCGATGCCATTTCTGTGTTTCATCGTCAATAAGAAGGTGAGAGGGATACAGTAAACCTGAAGTGAAGCATTGGAATCTATAACTAGTGTCACTGGAATGGTTCAAAGCATAGACAGTAAGAAGAGCCAGTTTTCTTGTACTTAAGTCGACATTGTGCCTTTTCTATTTAATTCCGATGCAATTTCTGTGTTTCATCGTCAATAAGAAAGTGAGAGGGATACAGTAAACCTGAAGTGAAGCATCGGAATCTTACACTGGTCTCACAGGAAAGGTTCAAAACATTGACAGTAAGAAGAGCCAATCTTCTTGTACTAAAGTCGGCATGGTGCCTTTTGTATGTAATTCCGATGCAATTTCTGTGTTACATCGTTAATAAGATGGTCAGATGGATACAGTAAACCTGAAGTGAAGCATCAGAATCTATAACTATTGTCACAGGAATGGTTCAAAGCATAGACAGTAAGATGAGTCAGTTTTCTTATAATTAAGTCGGCATTGTGCCTTTTGTATTTAATTCGGATGCAATTTCCGTGTTTCATCGTCAATAAGAAGGTGAGAGGGATACAGTAAACCTGAAGTGAAGCATCGGATTCTATAACTAGTGTCACAGGAATGGTTCAAAACATAGAGAGTAAGAAGAGTCAGTTTTCTTGTACTTATGTCGACATTGTGCCTTTTCTATTTAATTCCGATGCAATTTCAGTGTTTCGTCGTCAATGAGAAGGTCCAAGGGATACAGTAAACCTGAGGTGAAGCATCGGAATCTATAGCCGGTCTCACAGGAAAGGTTCAAATCATAGACAGTAAGACGAGCCAGACTTCTTGAACTAGAGTCGGCTTGTGCCTTTTGTAATTAATTCCGGTGCAATTTCTGCGTTTCATCGTCAATAAGCCGGTCAGAGGGATACAGTAAACCTGAAGTGAAGCTTCGGAATCTATAACTAGTGTCACAGGAATGGTTCAAACATATACAGTAAGAAGATTCAGTTTTCTTGTACTTAAGTCGGCTTTGTACCTTTTCTATTTAATTCCGATGCAATTCCTGTGTTTCGACGTCTATAAGAAGAACCAACGGATACATTAAGCCTGAAGTCAAGCATCGGAATCTAGAACTGGTCTCACAGGAGAGGTTCAAAACATAGACAATAAGAAGAGCCAGTCTTCTTGTACTTGAGTCGTTATTGTGCCTTTTGTATTTAATTCCGATGCAATTTCTGTGTTTCATCGTCAATAAGAACGTCAGTGGGATACAGTAAACCTGAAGTGAGGCATCGGAATCTATAACTAGTGTCACAGGAATGGTTCAAAACATAGACAGTAAGAAGAGTCAGTTTTCTTGTACTTAAGTCGGCATTGTGTCTTTAGTAATTAATTCCGATGCAATTTCTGTGGTTCATCGTCATTAAGAAGGTCAGAGGGATACATTTAACCTGAAGTGAAGCATCGGAATCTATAACTAATGTCACAGGAATGGTTCAAAACATAGACACTAAGAAGAGTAAGTTTTCTGTACTTATGTCGGCATTGTGCTTTTTGTATTTAATTCCGATGCAATTTCTGTGTTTCGTCGTCAATAAGAAGGTCCAACGGATACATTAAACCTGAAGTCAAGCATCGGAATCTAAAACTGGTCTCACAGGAGAGGTTCAAATCATAGACAATAAGAAGAGCTACTCTTCTTGTACTTGAGTCGTTATTGTGCTTTTTGTATTTAATTCCGATTCAATTCTGTGTGTCATCGTCAATAAGAAGGTCAGAGGGATACAGTAAACCTGAAGTGAAGCATCGGAATCTATAACTAGTGTCACAGGAATGGATCAAAACATAGACAGTAAGAGAGGTCAGTTTCCGTGTACTTAAGTCGGCATTGTGCCTTTTGTATTTAATTCCGATGCAATTTCTGTGTTACATGGTAAAGAAGACGGTCAGAGGGATACAGTAAACCTGAAGTGAAGCATCGTAATCTATAACTAATGTCACAGGAGTGGTTAAAAACGTAGACAGTAAGAAGAGTCAGTTTTCTTGTACTTAAGTCGGCATTGTGCTCTTCTGTTTAATTCCGATGCAATTTCTGTGTTTCATGGTCAATAAGACGGTCATAGGGATACAGTAAACCTGAAGTGAAGCATCGGAATCTGTAACTAGTGTCACAGGAGTGGTTCAAACATTGACAGTAAGAAGAGTCAGTTTTTTTGTACTTATGTCGGCATTGTGCTTTTCTGTTTTATTCCGATGCAATTTCTGTGTTTCATCATCAATAAGAAGGTCGGAGGGGTACAGTAAACCTGAAGTGAAGCATCGGAATCTATAGCTAGTGTCACAGGAATGGTCCAAAACATAGACAGTAAGAAGAGTCAGTTTTCTTGTACTTGAGTCCGCATTGTGCCTTTTGTATTTAATTCCGATGCATTATCTGTGTTCCATCGTCAATAAGAAGGTCCTAGGGATTCAGTAAACCTGAAGTCAAGCATCGGAATCTTAAACTGGTCTCACAGTAAAAGTTCAAAACATAGACAGTAAGAAGAGCCAGTCTTCTTGTACTAAAGTGGGCATTGTGCCTTTTGTATGTAATTTAGATGCAATTTCTGTGTTTCATCGTTAATAAGATGGTCAGAGGGATACAGTAATCCTGAAGTGAAGCATCGGAATCTATAACTAGTTTTACAGGAATGGTTCAAAGCATAGAGAGTAAGAGGAGTCAGTTTTCTTGTACTTAAGTCGGCATTGTGCTTTTCTATTTAATTCCGTTGCAATTTCTGTGTTTCATGGTCAATAAGACGGTCAGAGGGATACAGTAAAGCTGAAGTGAAGCATCGTAATCTATAACTAGTGTCACAATAGTGGTTCAAAACATAGACAGTAAGAAGAGTCAGTTTTCTTGTACTTGAGTCTGCATTATGCCTTTTGTATTTAATTCCGATGCTATATCTGTCTTTAATCGTCAATAAGAAGGTCCAAGGGATTCAGTAAACCTGAAGTCAAGCATCGGAATCTTAAACTGGTCTCACAGGATAGGTACAAAGCATAGATACTAAGAAGAGCAAGTCTTCTTGTACTAAAGTCGACATTGTGCCTTTTGTATTTAATTCTTATGCAATTTCTGTGTTTCGTCGTTAATAAGAAGGTCAGAGGGATACAGTAAAACTGAAGTGAAGCATCGGAATCTATAACTAGTGTCACAGGAATGGTTCAAAGCATAGACAGTAAGAAGAGTCAGTTTTCTTATAATTAAGTCGGCATTGTGCCTTTTGTTTGTATTCCGATGCAATATCTGTGTTTCATCGTCATTAAGAAGGTCAGAGCGATACTGTATACCTGAAGTGAAGCATCGGATTCTGTAACTAGTGTCTCAGGAATGGTTCAAACATAGACAGTAAGAAGAGTCAGTTTTCTTGTACTTAAGTCGGCATTGTGCCTTTTCTTTTTAATTCCGATGCAATTTCTGTGTTTCGTCATCAATAAGAAGGTCCAAGGGATACAGTAAACCTGAAGTGAAGCATCGTAATCTATATCTAGTGTCACAGGAATGGTTAAAAGCATAGACTGTAAGAAGAGTCAGTTTTCTTGTACTTAAGTCGGCATTGTGCCTTTCTATTTAATTTCGATGCAATTACTGTGTTTCATCGTCAATAAGAAGGTCGGAGGGATACAGTAAACCTGAAGTGAAGCATCGGAATCTATAACTAGTGTCAGGGGAATGGTTCAAATCATAGACAGTAAGAAGAGTCAGTTTTCTTGTACTTATGTCGGCATTGTGCCTTTTGTATTTAATTCCGATGCAATTTCTGTGTTTCATCGTCAATGAGAAGGTCCAACGGATACATTAAACCTGAAGTCAAGCATCGGAATCTAAAACTGGTCTCACAGGAGATGTTCAAAATATAGACAATAAGAAGAACCAGTCTTCTTGTACTTGAGTCGTTATTGTGCCTTTGGTATTTAATTCCGATGCAATTTCTGTGTTTCATCGTCAATAAGAAGGTCAGAGGGATACAGTAAACCTGAAGTGAAGCATCGGAATCTATAACTAGTGTCACAAGTATGGATCATAACATAGACAGTAAGACAGTTTCCGTGTACTTAAGTCGTCATTGTGCCTTTTGTTTTAATTCCGAAGCAGTTTCTGTCTTAAATCGTCAATATGAAGGTCCAAGGGATTCAGTAAACCTGAAGTCAAGCATCGGAATCTAAAACTGGTCTCACAGGATAGGTTTCAAAGCATAGACACTAAGAAGAGCAAGTCTTCTTGTACTAAAGTCGGCATTGTGCCTTTTGTATTTAATTCTGATGCAATTTCTGTGTTTTCATCGTTAATAAGAAGGTCAGAGGGATACAGTAAACCTGAAATGAAGAATCGGAATCTATAACTAGTGTCACAGGAATGGTTCAAACCATAGACAGTAAGAAGAGTCAGTTTCCTTATAATTAAGTCGGCATTGTGCCTTTGTATTAAATTCCGATGCGATTTCTGTGTTTCATCGTCAATAAGAAGGTGAGAGGGATACAGTAAACCTGAAGTGAAGCATCGGAATCTATAACTAGTGTCACAGGAATGCTCAAAACATATGACAGTAACAAGAGTCAGTTTTCTTGTACTTAAAGTCGACATTGTGCCTTTTCTATGTAATTCCGATGCAGTTTCAGTGTTTCGTCGTCAATAAGAAGGTCCAAGGGATACAGTAAACCTGAAGTGAAGCATCGGAGTCTAAAACCGGTCTCACAGGAAAGGTTCAAATCATAGACAGTAAGAAGAGCCAGACTTCTTGTACTTGAGTCGGCATTGAGCCTTTTCAATTTAATTCCGGTGCAATTTCTGTGTTTCATCGTCAATAAGCCGGTCAGAGGGATACAGTAAACCTCAAGTGAAGCATCGGAATCTATAACTAGTGTCACAGGAATAGTTCAAACATAGACAGTATGAAGAGTCTGTTTTCTTGTACTTAAGTCGGCATTGTGCTTTTCTATTTAATTCCGATGCAATTTCTGTGTTTCGTCGTCAATAAGAAGGTCCAAGGCATACAGTAAACCTGAAGCGAAGCATCGGAATCTAAAATCGGTCCTCACAGGAAAGGTTCAGAATATAGACAGTAAGAAGAGCCGGGCTTCTTTTACTAGAGTCGGCATTGTGCCTTTTTGTATTTAATTCCGATGCAATTTCTGTGTTTCATCGTCAATAAGAAGGTCAGAGGGATACAGTAAACCTGAAGTGAAGCATCGGAATCTATAATTAATGTCACTAGGAATGGTTCAAAACATAGACAGTAAGAAGAGTCAGTTTTCTTGTACTTAAGTCGGCATTGTGTCCTTTGTAATTAATTCCGATGCAATTTCTGTGGTTCATCGTCATTACAAAGGTCAGAGGGATACAGTAAACCTGAAGTGAAGCATCGTAATCTATATCTAGTGTCACAGGAATGGTTAAAAACATAAACTGTAAGAAGAGTCAGTTTTCTTGTACTTAAGTCGGCATTGTGCCTTTTCTATTTCATTCCGATGCAATTACTGTGTTTCATCGTCAATAAGAAGGTCGGAGGCATACAGTAAACCTGAAGTGAAGCATCGGAATCTATAACTAGTGTCACGGGAATGGTTCAAATCATAGACAGTAAGAAGAGTCAGATTTCTTGTACTTATGTCGGCATTGTGCTCTTATATTTAATTCCGATGGAATCTCTGTGTTTCATGGTCAATAAGACGGTCAGAGGGATACAGTAAACCTGAAGTGAAGCATCGGAATCTATAACTAGTGTCACAGGAGTGGTTCAAAATATAGACAGTAAGGAGAGTCAGTGTTCTTGTACTTAAGTCGGCATTGTGCTTTTTCTATTTAATTCCGATGCAATTTCTGTGTTTCGTCGTCAATAAGGAGGTCCAAGGGATACAGTAAACCTGAAGTGAGCATCGGAATCTATAACTAGTGTCACAGGAATAGTTCAAACATAGACAGTATGAAGAGTCTGTTTTCTAGTACTTAAGTCGGCATTGTGCCTTTTCTATTTAATTCCGATGCAATTTCTGTGTTTCGTCGTCAATAAGAAGGTCCAAGGGATTCAGTAAACCTGAAGCGAAGCATCGGAATCTAAAACCGGCCTCACAGGAAAGGTTCAAAATATAGACAGTAAGAAGAGCCAGTCTACTTGCACTAGAGTCGGCATTGTGCCTTCTGTATTTAATTTCGATGCAATTTCTGTGTTTCATCGTCAATAAGATGGTCAAGAGGGATACAGTAAACCTGAAGTGAAGCATCGGAATGTATAACTAGTGTCACAGGAGTGGTTCAAAACATAGACAGTAAGAAGAGTCAGTTTTCTTGTGCTTAAGTCGGCATTGTGCTCTTCTATTTAATTCCGATGGAATCTCTGTGTTTCATGGTCAATAAGACGGTCAGAGGGATACAGTAAACCTGAAGTGAAGCATCGGAATCTATAACTAGTGTCACAGGAGTGGTTCAAAATATAGACAGTAAGGAGAGTCAGTGTTCTTGTACTTAAGTCGGCATTGTGCTTTTTCTATTTAATTCCGATGCAATTTCTGTGTTTCGTCGTCAATAAGGAGGTCCAAGGGATTACAGTAAACCTGAAGGTGAGCATCGGAAACTATAACTAGTGTCACAGGAATGGTTAAAAACATAGACAGTAAGAAGAATCAGTTTTCTTGTACTTAAGTCGGCATTGATGCATTTTGTATTTAATTCCGATGCAATTTCTGTGTTTCATCGTCAATAAGAAGGTCAGATGGATACAGTAAACCTGAAGTGAAGCATCGGAATCTATAACTAATGTCACAGAATGGTTCAAAACATAGACACTAAGAGAGTAAGTTTTCTGTACTTATGTCGCCATTGTGCCTTTTGTAATTAATTCCGATGCAATTTCGGTGTATCATCGTCAACAAGAGGGTCAGAGGATACAGTAAACCTGAAGTGAAGCATCGGAATCTATAACTAGTGTCACAGGAATGGTTCAAAACATAGACAGTAAGAAGAGTCAGTTTTCTTGTACTTGAGTCTGCATTGGGCCTTTTGTATTTAATCCCGGTGCAATATCTGTGTTCCGTCGTCAATAAGAAGGGCAAGGGATTCAGTAAACCTGAAGTGAAGCATCGGAATCTATAACTAGTGTCACAGGAATGGTTCAAAACATAGACAGTAAGGAGAGTCAGTTTTCTTATAATGAGTCGGCATTGTACCTTTTGTATTTATTTCGATGCCATTTCTGTGTTTCATCGTCAATAAGAAGGTGAGAGGGATACAGTAAACCTGAAGTGAAGCATTGGAATCTATAACTAGTGTCCACTGGAATGGTTCAAAGCATAGACAGTAAGAAGAGCCAGTTTTCTTGTACTTAAGTCGACATTGTGCCTTTTCTATTTAATTCCGATGCAATTTCTGTGTTTCATCGTCAATAAGAAGGTGAGAGGGATACAGTAAACCTGAAGTGAAGCATCGGAATCTTAAACTGGTCTCACAGGAAAGGTTCAAAACATTGGCAGTAAGAAGAGCCAATCTTCTTGTACTAAAGTCGGCATGGAGCCTTTTGTATGTAATTCCGATGCAATTTCTGTGTTTCATCGTTAATAAGATGGTCAGAGGGATACAGTAAACCTGAAGTGAAGCATCAGAATCTAATACTATTGTCACAGGAATGGTTCAAATCATAGACAGTAAGATGAGTCAGTTTTCTTATAATTAAGTCGGCATTGTGCCTTTTGTATTTAATTCGGATGCAATTTCCGTGTTTCATCGTCTATAAGAAGGTGAGAGGGATACAGTAAACCTGAAGTGAAGCATCGGATTCTATAACTAGTGTCACAGGAATGGTTCAAAACATAGAGAGTAAGAAGAGTCAGTTTTCTTGTACTTATGTCGACATTGTGCCTTTTCTATTTAATTCCGATGCAATTTCAGTGTTTCGTCGTTAATAAGAAGGTCCAAGGGATACAGTAAACCTGAGGTGAAGCATCGGAATCTAAAGCCGGTCTCACAGGAAAGGTTCAAATCATAGACAGTAAGACGAGCCAGACTTCCTGAACTAGAGTCGGCTTGTGCCTTTTGTAATTAATTCCGGTGTAATTTCTGTGTTTCATCGTCAATAAGCCGGTCAGAGGGATACAGTAAACCTGAAGTGAAGCTTCGGAATCTATAACTAGTGTCACAGGAATGGTTCAAACATATACAGTAAGAAGATTCAGTTTTCTTGTACTTAAGTCGGCTTTTTACCTTTTCTATTTAATTCCGATGCAATTCCTGTGTTTCGACGTCTATAAGAAGGTCCAACGGATACATTAAACCTGAAGTCAAGCATCGGAATCTAAAACTGGTCTCACAGGAGAGGTTCAAAGCATAGACAATAAGAAGAGCCACTCTTCTTGTACTTGAGTCGTTATTGTGCTTTTTGAATTTAATTCCGATTCAATTTCGGTGTTTCATCGTCAATAAGAAGGTCAGAGGGATACAGTAAACCTGAAGTGAAGCATCGTAATCTATGACTAGTGTCACAGAAGTGGTTCAAAACATAGACAGTAAGAAGAGTCAGTTTTCTTGTACTTAAGTCGGCATTGTGCTCTTCTGTTGAATTCCGATGTAATTTCTGTGTTTCATGGTCAATCAGACGGTCATAGGGATACAGTAAACCTGAAGTGAAGCATCGGAATCTGTAACTAGTGTCACAGGAGTGGTTCCAACATTGACAGTAAGAATAGTCAGTTTTCTTGTACTTATGTCGGCATTGTGCTTTTCTGTTTTATTCCGATGCAATTTCTGTGTTTCATCATCAATAAGAAGGTCGGAGGGGTACAGTAAACCTGAAGTGAAGCATCAGAATCTAATACTATTGTCACAGGAATGGTTCAAAGCATAGACAGTAAGATGAGTCAGTTTTCTTATAATTAAGTCGGCATTGTGCCTTTTGTATTTAATTCGGATGCAATTTCCGTGTTTCATCGTCTATAAGAAGGTGAGAGGGATACAGTAAACCTGAAGTGAAGCATCGGATTCTATAACTAGTGTCACAGGAATGGTTCAAAACATAGAGAGTAAGAAGAGTCAGTTTTCTTGTACTTATGTCGACAGTGTGCCTTTTCTATTTAATTCCGATGCAATTTCAGTGTTTCGTCGTTAATAAGAAGGTCCAAGGGATACAGTAAACCTGAGGTGAAGCATCGGAATCTAAAGCCGGTCTCACAGGAAAGGTTCAAATCATAGACAGTAAGACGAGCCAGACTTCCTGAACTAGAGTCGGCTTGTGCCTTTTGTAATTAATTCCGGTGTAATTTCTGTGTTTCATCGTCAATAAGCCGGTCAGAGGGATACAGTAAACCTGAAGTGAAGCTTCGGAATCTATAACTAGTGTCACAGGAATGGTTCAAACATATACAGTAAGAAGATTCAGTTTTCTTGTACTTAAGTCGGCTTTTTACCTTTTCTATTTAATTCCGATGCAATTCCTGTGTTTCGACGTCTATAAGAAGGTCCAACGGATACATTAAACCTGAAGTCAAGCATCGGAATCTAAAACTGGTCTCACAGGAGAGGTTCAAAGCATAGACAATAAGAAGAGCCACTCTTCTTGTACTTGAGTCGTTATTGTGCTTTTTGAATTTAATTCCGATTCAATTTCGGTGTTTCATCGTCAATAAGAAGGTCAGAGGGATACAGTAAACCTGAAGTGAAGCATCGTAATCTATAACTAGTGTCACAGAAGTGGTTCAAAACATAGACAGTAAGAAGACTCAGTTTTCTTGTACTTAAGTCGGCATTGTGCTCTTCTGTTGAATTCCGATGTAATTTATGTGTTTCATGGTCAATCAGACGGTCATAGGGATACAGTAAACCTGAAGTAAAGCATCGGAATCTGTAACTAGTGTCACAGGAGTGGTTCCAACATTGACAGTAAGAATAGTCAGTTTTCTTGTACTTATGTCGGCATTGTGCTTTTCTGTTTTATTCCGATGCAATTTCTGTGTTTCATCATCAATAAGAAGGTCGGAGGGGTACAGTAAACCTGAAGTGAAGCATCGGTATCCATAACTAGTGTCACAGGAATGGTTCAAAACATAGACAGTAAGAAGAGTCAGTTTTCTTGTACATGAGTCTGCATTGTGCCTTTTGTATTTAATTCCGATGCAATATCTGTGTTCCATCGTCAATAAGAAGGTCCAAGGGATTCAGTAAACCTGAAGTCAAGGATCGGAATCTTAAACTGGTCTCACAGGAAAAGTTCAAAACATAGACAGTAAGTAGAGCCAGTCTTCTTGTACTAAAGTGGGCATTGTGCCTTTTGTATGTAATTCCGATGCAATTTCTGTGTTTCATCGTTAATAAGATGGCCAGAGGGATACAGTAAACCTGAAGTGAAGCATCGGAATCTATAACTAGTGTCACAGGAGTCGTTCAAAGCATAGCCAGTAAGAAGAGTCAGTTTTCTTGTACTTAAGTCGGCATTGTGCTCTTCTATTTAATTCCGATGGAATCTCTGTGTTTCATGGTCAATAAGACGGTCAGAGGGATACAGTAAACCTGAAGTGAAGCATCGGAATCTATAACAAGTGTCACAGGAGTGGTTCAAAATATAGACAGTAAGGAGAGTCAGTGTTCTTGTACTTAAGTCGGCATTGTGCTTTTTCTATTTAATTCCGATGCAATTTCTGTGTTTCGTCGTCAATAAGGAGATCCAAGGGATACAGTAAACTTGAAGTGATCATCCGAATCTATAACTAGTGTCACAGGAATGGTTAAAAACATAGACAGTAAGAAGAATCAGTTTTCTTGTACTTAAGTCGGCATTGTGCATTTTGTATTTAATTCCGATGCAATTTCTGTGTTTCATCGTCAATAAGAAGGTCAGATGGATACAGTAAACCTGAAGTGAAGCATCGGAATCTATAACTAATGTCACAGGAATGGTTCAAAACATAGACACTAAGAAGAGTAAGTTTTCTGTACTTATGTCGCCTTTGTGCCTTTTGTAATTAATTCCGATGCAATTTCGGTGTATCATCGTCAACAAGAGGGTCGGGGGGTACAGTAAACCTGAAGTGAAGCATCGGAATCTATAACTAGTGTCACAGGAATGGTTCAAAACATAGACAGTAAGAAGAGTCAGTTTTCTTGTACTTGAGTCTGCATTGGGCCTTTTGTATTTAATACCGATGCAATATCTGTGTTCCGTCGTCAATAAGAAGGTCCATGGGATTCAGTAAACCTGAAGTGAAGCATCGGAATCTATAACTAGTGTCACAGGAGTGGTTCAAAACATAGACAGTAAGAATAGTCAGTTTTCTTATAATTTAGTCGGCATTGTACCTTTTGTATTTAATTCCGATGCCATTTCTGTGTTTCATCGTCAATAAGAAGGTGAGAGGGATACAGTAAACCTGAAGTGAAGCATTGGAATCTATAACTAGTGTCACTGGAATGGTTCAAAGCATAGACAGTAAGAAGAGCCAGTTTTCTTGTACTTAAGTCGACATTGTGCCTTTTCTATTTAATTCCGATGCTATTTCTGTGTTTCATCGTCAATAAGAAGGTGAGAGGGATACAGCAAACCTGAAGTGAAGCATCGGACTCTTAAACTGGTCTCACAGGAAAGGTTCAAAACATTGACAGTAAGAAGAGCCAATCTTCTTGTACTAAAGTCGGCATGGTGCCTTTTGTATGTAATTCCGATGCAATTTCTGTGTTTCATCGTCAATAAGCCGGTCAGAGGGATACAGTAAACCTGAAGTGAAGCTTCGGAATCTATAACTAGTGTCACAGGAATGGTTCAAACATATACAGTAAGAAGATTCAGTTTTCTTGTACTTAAGTCCGCTTTGTACCTTTTCTATTTAATTCCGATGCAATTCCTGTGTTTCGACGTCTATAAGAAGGTCCAACGGATACATTAAACCTGAAGTCAAGCATCGGAATCTAAAACTGGTCTCGCAGGAGAGGTTCAAAACATAGACAATAAGAAGAGCCACTCTTCTTGTACTTGAGTCGTTATTGTGCTTTTTGAATTTATTTCCGATTCAATTTCTGTGTTTCATCGTCAATAAGAAGGTAAGAGGGATACAGTAAACCTGAAGTGAAGCTTCGTAATCTACAACTAGTGTCACAGAAGTGGTTCAAAACATAGACAGTAAGAAGAGTCAGTTTTCTAGTACTTAAGTCGGCATTGTGCTCTTCTGTTTAATTCCGATGTAATTTCTGTGTTTCATGGTCAATAAGACGGTCATAGGGATACAGTAAACCTGAAGTGAAGCATCGGAATCTGTAACTAGTGTCACAGGAGTGGTTCCAACATTGACAGTAAGAATAGTCAGTTTTCTTGTACTTATGTCGGCATTGTGCTTTTCTGTTTTATTCCGATGCAATTTCTGTGTTTCATCATCAATAAGAAGGTCGGAGGGGTACAGTAAACCTGAAGTGAAGCATCGGAATCTATAACTAGTGTCACAGGAATGGTCAAAACATAGACAGTAAGAAGAGTCAGTTTTCTTGTACTTGAGTCTGCATTGGGCCTTTTGTATTTAATACCGATGCAATTTCTGTGTTCCGTCGTCAATAAGAAGGTCCTAGGGATTCAGTAAACCTGAAGTGAAGCATCGGAATCTATAACTAGTGTCACAGGAATGGTTCAAAACATAGACAGTAAGAAGAGTCAGTTTTCTTATAATTGAGTCGGCATTGTACCTTTTGTATTTATTTCCGATGCCATTTCTGTGATTCATCGTCAATAAGAAGGTGAGAGGGTTACAGTAAACCTGAAGTGAAGCATTGGAATCTATAACTAGTGTCACTGGAATGGTTCAAAGCATAGACAGTAAGAAGAGCCAGTTTTCTTGTACTTAAGTCGACATTGTGCCTTTTCTATTTAATTCCGATTCAATTTCTGTGTTTCATCGTCAATAAGAAGGTCAGAGGGATACAGTAAACCTGAAGTGAAGCATCGTAATCTATAACTAGTGTCACAGAAGTGGTTCAAAACATAGACAGTAAGAAGAGTCAGTTTTCTTGTACTTAAGTCGGCATTGTGCTCTTCTGTTTAATTCCGATGTAATTTCTGTGTTTCATGGTCAATCAGACGGTCATAGGGATACAGTAAACCTGAAGTGAAGCATCGGAATCTGTAACTAGTGTCACAGGAGTGGTTCCAACATTGACAGTAAGAATAGTCAGTTTTCTTGTTCTTATGTCGGCATTGTGCTTTTTTGTTTTATTCCGATGCAATTTCTGTGTTTCATCATCAATAAGAAGGTCGGAAAGGTACAGTAAACCTGAAGTGAAGCATCGGAATCTATAACTAGTGTCACAGGAATGGTTCAAAACATAGACAGTAAGAAGAGTCAGTTTTCTTGTACTTGAGTCTGCATTGGGCCTTTTGTATTTAATACCGATGCAATATCTGTGTTCCGTCGTCAATAAGAAGGTCCAAGGGAATCAGTAAACCTGAAGTGAAGCATCGGAATCTATAACTAGTGTCACAGGAATGGTTCAAAACATAGACAGTAAGAAGAGTCAGTTTTCTTATAATTGAGTCGGCATTGTACCTTTTGTATTTAATTCCGATGCCATTTCTGTGTTTCATCGTCAATAAGAAGGTGAGAGGGATACAGTAAACCTGAAGTGAAGCATTGGAATCTATAACTAAAGTCACTGGAATGGTTCAAAGCATAGACAGTAAGAAGAGCCAGTTTTCTTGTACTTAAGTCGACATTGTGCTCTTCTATTTAATTCCGATGGAATCTCTGTGTTTCATGGTCAATAAGACGGTCAGAGGGATACAGTAAACCTGAAGTGAAGCATCGGAATCTATAACTAGTGTCACAGGAGTGGTTCAAAATATAGACAGTAAGGAGAGTCAGTGTTCTTGTACTTAAGTCGGCATTGTGCTTTTTCTATTTAATTCCGATGCAATTTCTGTGTTTCGTCGTCAATAAGGAGGTCCAAGGGATACAGTAAACCTGAAGTGAGCATCGGAAACTATAACTAGTGTCACAGGAATGGTTAAAAACATAGACAGTAAGAAGAATCAGTTTTCTTGTACTTAAGTCGGCATTGTGCATTTTGTATTTAATTCCGATGCAATTTCTGTGTTTCATCGTCAATAAGAAGGTCAGATGGATACAGTAAACCTGAAGTGAAGCATCGGAATCTATAACTAATGTCACAGGAATGGTTCAAAACATAGACACTAAGAAGAGTAAGTTTTCTGTACTTATGTCGCCATTGTGCCTTTTGTAATTAATTCCGATGCAATTTCGGTGTATCATCGTCAACAAGAGGGTCAGAGGGATACAGTAAACCTGAAGTGAAGCATCGGAATCTATAACTAGTGTCACAGGAATGGTTCAAAACATAGACAGTAAGAAGAGTCAGTTTTCTTGTACTTGAGTCTGCATTGGGCCTTTTGTATTTAATCCCGGTGCAATATCTGTGTTCCGTCGTCAATAAGAAGGGCCAAGGGATTCAGTAAACCTGAAGTGAAGCATCGGAATCTATAACTAGTGTCACAGGAATGGTTCAAAACATAGACAGTAAGGAGAGTCAGTTTTCTTATAATTGAGTCGGCATTGTACCTTTTGTATTTATTTCCGATGCCATTTCTGTGTTTCATCGTCAATAAGAAGGTGAGAGGGATACAGTAAACCTGAAGTGAAGCATCGGAATCTTAAACTGGTCTCACAGGAAAGGTTCAAAACATTGGCAGTAAGAAGAGCCAATCTTCTTGTACTAAAGTCGGCATGGAGCCTTTTGTATGTAATTCCGATGCAATTTCTGTGTTTCATCGTTAATAAGATGGTCAGAGGGATACAGTAAACCTGAAGTGAAGCATCAGAATCTAATACTATTGTCACAGGAATGGTTCAAATCATAGACAGTAAGATGAGTCAGTTTTCTTATAATTAAGTCGGCATTGTGCCTTTTGTATTTAATTCGGATGCAATTTCCGTGTTTCATCGTCTATAAGAAGGTGAGAGGGATACAGTAAACCTGAAGTGAAGCATCGGATTCTATAACTAGTGTCACAGGAATGGTTCAAAACATAGAGAGTAAGAAGAGTCAGTTTTCTTGTACTTATGTCGACATTGTGCCTTTTCTATTTAATTCCGATGCAATTTCAGTGTTTCGTCGTTAATAAGAAGGTCCAAGGGATACAGTAAACCTGAGGTGAAGCATCGGAATCTAAAGCCGGTCTCACAGGAAAGGTTCAAATCATAGACAGTAAGACGAGCCAGACTTCCTGAACTAGAGTCGGCTTGTGCCTTTTGTAATTAATTCCGGTGTAATTTCTGTGTTTCATCGTCAATAAGCCGGTCAGAGGGATACAGTAAACCTGAAGTGAAGCTTCGGAATCTATAACTAGTGTCACAGGAATGGTTCAAACATATACAGTAAGAAGATTCAGTTTTCTTGTACTTAAGTCGGCTTTTTACCTTTTCTATTTAATTCCGATGCAATTCCTGTGTTTCGACGTCTATAAGAAGGTCCAACGGATACATTAAACCTGAAGTCAAGCATCGGAATCTAAAACTGGTCTCACAGGAGAGGTTCAAAGCATAGACAATAAGAAGAGCCACTCTTCTTGTACTTGAGTCGTTATTGTGCTTTTTGAATTTAATTCCGATTCAATTTCGGTGTTTCATCGTCAATAAGAAGGTCAGAGGGATACAGTAAACCTGAAGTGAAGCATCGTAATCTATAACTAGTGTCACAGAAGTGGTTCAAAACATAGACAGTAAGAAGAGTCAGTTTTCTTGTACTTAAGTCGGCATTGTGCTCTTCTGTTGAATTCCGATGTAATTTCTGTGTTTCATGGTCAATCAGACGGTCATAGGGATACAGTAAACCTGAAGTGAAGCATCGGAATCTGTAACTAGTATCACAGGAGTGGTTCCAACATTGACAGTAAGAATAGTCAGTTTTCTTGTACTTATGTCGGCATTGTGCTTTTCTGTTTTATTCCGATGCAATTTCTGTGTTTCATCATCAATAAGAAGGTCGGAGGGGTACAGTAAACCTGAAGTGAAGCATCAGAATCTAATACTATTGTCACAGGAATGGTTCAAAGCATAGACAGTAAGATGAGTCAGTTTTCTTATAATTAAGTCGGCATTGTGCCTTTTGTATTTAATTCGGATGCAATTTCCGTGTTTCATCGTCTATAAGAAGGTGAGAGGGATACAGTAAACCTGAAGTAAAGCATCGGATTCTATAACTAGTGTCACAGGAATGGTTCAAAACATAGAGAGTAAGAAGAGTCAGTTTTCTTGTACTTATGTCGACAGTGTGCCTTTTCTATTTAATTCCGATGCAATTTCAGTGTTTCGTCGTTAATAAGAAGGTCCAAGGGATACAGTAAACCTGAGGTGAAGCATCGGAATCTAAAGCCGGTCTCACAGGAAAGGTTCAAATCATAGACAGTAAGACGAGCCAGACTTCCTGAACTAGAGTCGGCTTGTGCCTTTTGTAATTAATTCCGGTGTAATTTCTGTGTTTCATCGTCAATAAGCCGGTCAGAGGGATACAGTAAACCTGAAGTGAAGCTTCGGAATCTATAACTAGTGTCACAGGAATGGTTCAAACATATACAGTAAGAAGATTCAGTTTTCTTGTACTTAAGTCGGCTTTTTACCTTTTCTATTTAATTCCGATGCAATTCCTGTGTTTCGACGTCTATAAGAAGGTCCAACGGATACATTAAACCTGAAGTCAAGCATCGGAATCTAAAACTGGTCTCTCAGGAGAGGTTCAAAGCATAGACAATAAGAAGAGCCACTCTTCTTGTACTTGAGTCGTTATTGTGCTTTTTGAATTTAATTCCGATTCAATTTCGGTGTTTCATCGTCAATAAGAAGGTCAGAGGGATACAGTAAACCTGAAGTGAAGCATCGTAATCTATAACTAGTGTCACAGAAGTGGTTCAAAACATAGACAGTAAGAAGACTCAGTTTTCTTGTACTTAAGTCGGCATTGTGCTCTTCTGTTGAATTCCGATGTAATTTATGTGTTTCATGGTCAATCAGACGGTCATAGGGATACAGTAAACCTGAAGTGAAGCATCGGAATCTGTAACTAGTGTCACAGGAGTGGTTCCAACATTGACAGTAAGAATAGTCAGTTTTCTTGTACTTATGTGGGCATTGTGCTTTTCTGTTTTATTCCGATGCAATTTCTGTGTTTCATCATCAATAAGAAGGTCGGAGGGGTACAGTAAACCTGAAGTGAAGCATCGGTATCCATAACTAGTGTCACAGGAATGGTTCAAAACATAGACAGTAAGAAGAGTCAGTTTTCTTGTACATGAGTCCTGCATTGTGCCTTTTGTATTTAATTCCGATGCAATATCTGTGTTCCATCGTCAATAAGAAGGTCCAAGGGATTCAGTAAACCTGAAGTCAAGGATCGGAATCTTAAACTGATCTCACAGGAAAAGTTCAAAACATAGACAGTAAATAGAGCCAGTCTTCTTGTACTAAAGTGGGCATTGTGCCTTTTGTATGTAATTCCGATGCAATTTCTGTGTTTCATCGTTAATAAGATGGCCAGAGGGATACAGTAAACCTGAAGTGAAGCATCGGAATCTATAACTAGTGTCACAGGAGTCGTTCAAAGCATAGACAGTAAGAAGAGTCAGTTTTCTTGTACTTAAGTCGGCATTGTGCTCTTCTATTTAATTCCGATGGAATCTCTGTGTTTCATGGTCAATAAGACGGTCAGAGGGATACAGTAAACCTGAAGTGAAGCATCGGAATCTATAACAAGTGTCACAGGAGTGGTTCAAAATATAGACAGTAAGGAGAGTCAGTGTTCTTGTACTTAAGTCGGCATTGTGCTTTTTCTATTTAATTCCGATGCAATTTCTGTGTTTCGTCGTCAATAAGGAGATCCAAGGGATACAGTAAACTTGAAGTGATCATCCGAATCTATAACTAGTGTCACAGGAATGGTTAAAAACATAGACAGTAAGAAGAATCAGTTTTCTTGTACTTAAGTCGGCATTGTGCATTTTGTATTTAATTCCGATGCAATTTCTGTGTTTCATCGTCAATAAGAAGGTCAGATGGATACAGTAAACCTGAAGTGAAGCATCGGAATCTATAACTAATGTCACAGGAATGGTTCAAAACATAGACACTAAGAAGAGTAAGTTTTCTGTACTTATGTCGCCATTGTGCCTTTTGTAATTAATTCCGATGCAATTTCGGTGTATCATCGTCAACAAGAGGGTCGGGGGGTACAGTAAACCTGAAGTGAAGCATCGGAATCTATAACTAGTGTCACAGGAATGGTTCAAAACATAGACAGTAAGAAGAGTCAGTTTTCTTGTACTTGAGTCTGCATTGGGCCTTTTGTATTTAATACCGATGCAATATCTGTGTTCCGTCGTCAATAAGAAGGTCCATGGGATTCAGTAAACCTGAAGTGAAGCATCGGAATCTATAACTAGTGTCACAGGAGTGGTTCAAAACATAGACAGTAAGAATAGTCAGTTTTCTTATAATTTAGTCGGCATTGTACCTTTTGTATTTAATTCCGATGCCATTTCTGTGTTTCATCGTCAATAAGAAGGTGAGAGGGATACAGTAAACCTGAAGTGAAGCATTGGAATCTATAACTAGTGTCACTGGAATGGTTCAAAGCATAGACAGTAAGAAGAGCCAGTTTTCTTGTACTTAAGTCGACATTGTGCCTTTTCTATTTAATTCCGATGCTATTTCTGTGTTTCATCGTCAATAAGAAGGTGAGAGGGATACAGCAAACCTGAAGTGAAGCATCGGACTCTTAAACTGGTCTCACAGGAAAGGTTCAAAACATTGACAGTAAGAAGAGCCAATCTTCTTGTACTAAAGTCGGCATGGTGCCTTTTGTATGTAATTCCGATGCAATTTCTGTGTTTCATCGTCAATAAGCCGGTCAGAGGGATACAGTAAACCTGAAGTGAAGCTTCGGAATCTATAACTAGTGTCACAGGAATGGTTCAAACATATACAGTAAGAAGATTCAGTTTTCTTGTACTTAAGTCCGCTTTGTACCTTTTCTATTTAATTCCGATGCAATTCCTGTGTTTCGACGTCTATAAGAAGGTCCAACGGATACATTAAACCTGAAGTCAAGCATCGGAATCTAAAACTGGTCTCGCAGGAGAGGTTCAAAACATAGACAATAAGAAGAGCCACTCTTCTTGTACTTGAGTCGTTATTGTGCTTTTTGAATTTATTTCCGATTCAATTTCTGTGTTTCATCGTCAATAAGAAGGTAAGAGGGGATACAGTAAACCTGAAGTGAAGCTTCGTAATCTACAACTAGTGTCACAGAAGTGGTTCGAAACATAGACAGTAAGAAGAGTCAGTTTTCTAGTACTTAAGTCGGCATTGTGCTCTTCTGTTTAATTCCGATGTAATTTCTGTGTTTCATGGTCAATAAGACGGTCATAGGGATACAGTAAACCTGAAGTGAAGCATCGGAATCTGTAACTAGTGTCACAGGAGTGGTTCCAACATTGACAGTAAGAATAGTCAGTTTTCTTGTACTTATGTCGGCATTGTGCTTTTTCTGTTTTATTCCGATGCAATTTCTGTGTTTCATCATCAATAAGAAGGTCGGAGGGGTACAGTAAACCTGAAGTGAAGCATCGGAATCTATAACTAGTGTCACAGGAATGGTCAAAACATAGACAGTAAGAAGAGTCAGTTTTCTTGTACTTGAGTCTGCATTGGGCCTTTTGTATTTAATACCGATGCAATTTCTGTGTTCCGTCGTCAATAAGAAGGTCCTAGGGATTCAGTAAACCTGAAGTGAAGCATCGGAATCTATAACTAGTGTCACAGGAATGGTTCAAAACATAGACAGTAAGAAGAGTCAGTTTTCTTATAATTGAGTCGGCATTGTACCTTTTGTATTTATTTCCGATGCCATTTCTGTGATTCATCGTCAATAAGAAGGTGAGAGGGTTACAGTAAACCTGAAGTGAAGCATTGGAATCTATAACTAGTGTCACTGGAATGGTTCAAAGCATAGACAGTAAGAAGAGCCAGTTTTCTTGTACTTAAGTCGACATTGTGCCTTTTCTATTTAATTCCGATTCAATTTCTGTGTTTCATCGTCAATAAGAAGGTCAGAGGGATACAGTAAACCTGAAGTGAAGCATCGTAATCTATAACTAGTGTCACAGAAGTGGTTCAAAACATAGACAGTAAGAAGAGTCAGTTTTCTTGTACTTAAGTCGGCATTGTGCTCTTCTGTTTAATTCCGATGTAATTTCTGTGTTTCATGGTCAATCAGACGGTCATAGGGATACAGTAAACCTGAAGTGAAGCATCGGAATCTGTAACTAGTGTCACAGGAGTGGTTCCAACATTGACAGTAAGAATAGTCAGTTTTCTTGTTCTTATGTCGGCATTGTGCTTTTTTGTTTTATTCCGATGCAATTTCTGTGTTTCATCATCAATAAGAAGGTCGGAAAGGTACAGTAAACCTGAAGTGAAGCATCGGAATCTATAACTAGTGTCACAGGAATGGTTCAAAACATAGACAGTAAGAAGAGTCAGTTTTCTTGTACTTGAGTCTGCATTGGGCCTTTTGTATTTAATACCGATGCAATATCTGTGTTCCGTCGTCAATAAGAAGGTCCAAGGGAATCAGTAAACCTGAAGTGAAGCATCGGAATCTATAACTAGTGTCACAGGAATGGTTCAAAACATAGACAGTAAGAAGAGTCAGTTTTCTTATAATTGAGTCGGCATTGTACCTTTTGTATTTAATTCCGATGCCATTTCTGTGTTTCATCGTCAATAAGAAGGTGAGAGGGATACAGTAAACCTGAAGTGAAGCATTGGAATCTATAACTAGTGTCACTGGAAATGGTTTCAAATCATAGACAGTAAGAAGAGCCAGTTTTCTTGTAGTTAAGTCGACATTGTGCCTTTTCTATTTAATTCCGATGCAATTTCTGTGTTTCATCGTCAATAAGAAGGTGAGAGGGATACAGTAAACCTGCAGTGAAGCATCGGAATCTTTAACTGGTCTCACAGGAAAGGTTCAAAACATTGACAGTAAGAAGAGCCAATCTTCTTGTACTAAAGTCGGCATGGTGCCTTTTGTATGTAATTCCGATGCAATTTCTGTGTTTCATCGTTAATAAGATGGTCAGAGGGATACAGTAAACCTGAAGTGATGCATCAGAATCTATAACTATTGTCACAGGAATGGTTCAAAGCATAGACAGTAAGATGAGTCAGTTTTCTTATAATTAAGTCGGCATTGTGCCTTTTGTATTTATTTCGGATGCAATTTCCGTGGTTTCGTCGTCAATAAGAAGGTGAGAGGGATACAGTAAACCTGAAGTGAAGCATCGGATTCTATAACTAGTGTCACAGGAATGGTTCAAAACATAGAGAGTAAGAAGAGTCAGTTTTCTTGTACTTATGTCGACATTGTGCCTTTTCTATTTAATTCCGATGCAATTTCAGTGTTTCGTCGTCAATAAGAAGGTCCAAGGGATACAGTAAACCTGAGGTGAAGCATCGGAATCTATAGCCGGTCTCACAGGAAAGGTTCAAATCATAGACAGTAAGACGAGCCAGACTTCTTGAACTAGAGTCGGCTTGTGCCTTTTGTAATTAATTCCGGTGCAATTTCTGCGTTTCATCGTCAATAAGACGGTCAGAGGGATACAGTAAACCTGAAGTGAAGCTTCGGAATCTATAACTAGTGTCACAGGAATGGTTCAAACATATACAGTAAGAAGATTCAGTTTTCTTGTACTTAAGTCGGCTTTGTACCTTTTCTATTTAATTCCGATGCAATTCCTGTGTTTCGACGTCTATAAGAAGGTCCAACGGATACATTAAACCTGAAGTCAAGCATCGGAATCTAAAACTGGTCTCACAGGAGAGGTTCAAAACATAGACAATAAGAAGAGACACTCTTCTTGTACTTGAGTCGTTATTGTGCATTTTGAATTTAATTCCGATTCAATTTCTGTGTTTCATCGTCAATAAGAAGGTCAGAGGGATACAGTAAACCTGAAGTGAAGCATCGTAATCTATAACTAGTGTCACAGAAGTGGTTCAAAACATAGACAGTAAGAAGAGTCAGTTTTCTAGTACTTAAGTCGGCATTGTGCTCTTCTGTTTTAATTCCGATGTAATTTCTGTGTTTCATGGTCAATAAGACGGTCATAGGGATACAGTAAACCTGAAGTGAAGCATCGGAATCTGTAACTAGTGTCACAGGAGTGGTTCCAACATTGACAGTAAGAATAGTCAGTTTTCTTGTACTTATGTCGGCATTGTGCTTTTCTGTTTTATTCCGATGCAATTTCTGTGTTTCATCATCAATAAGAAGGTCGGAGGGGTACAGTAAACCTGAAGTGAAGCATCGGAATCTATAACTAGTGTCACAGGAATGGTTTCAAAACATAGACAGTAAGAAGAGTCAGTTTTCTTGTACTTGAGTCAGCATTGGGCCTTTTGTATTTAATACCGATGCAATATCTGTGTTCCGTCGTCAATAAGAAGGTCCAAGGGATTCAGTAAACCTGAAGTGAAGCATCGGAATCTATAACTAGTGTCACAGGAATGGTTCAAAACATAGACATTAAGAAGAGTCAGTTTTCTTATAATTGAGTCGGCATTGTACCTTTTGTATTTAATTCCGATGCCATTTCTGTGTTTCATCGTCAATAAGAAGGTGAGAGGTATACAGTAAACCTGAAGTGAAGCATTGGAATCTATAACTAGTGTCACTGGAATGGTTCAAAGCATAGACAGTAAGAGGAGCCAGTTTTCTTGTACTTAAGTCGACATTGTGCCTTTTCTATTTAATTCCGATTCAATTTCTGTGTTTCATCGTCAATAAGAAGGTCAGAGGGATACAGTAAACCTGAAGTGAAGCATCGTAATCTATAACTAGTGTCACAGAAGTGGTTCAAAACATAGACAGTAAGAAGAGTCAGTTTTCTTGTACTTAAGTCGGCATTGTGCTCTTCTGTTTAATTCCGATGTAATCTCTGTGTTTCATGGTCAATAAGACGGTCATAGGGAATACAGTAAACCTGAAGTGAAGCATCGGAATCTGTAACTAGTGTCACAGGAGTGGTTCCAACATTGACAGTAAGAATAGTCAGTTTTCTTGTACTTATGTCGGCATTGTGCTTTTCTGTTTTATTCCGATGCAATTTCTGTGTTTCATCATCAATAAGAAGGTCGGAGGGGTACAGTAAACCTGAAGAGGAGCATCGGAATCTATAACTAGTGTCACAGGAATGGTTCAAAACATAGACAGTAAGAAGAGTCAGTTTTCTTGTATTTGAGTCTGCATTGTGCCTTTTGTATTTAATTCCGATTCAATTTCTGTGTTCCATCGTCAATAAGAAGGTCCAAGGGATTCAGTAAACCTGAAGTCAAGGATCGGAATCTATAACTAGGTTTACAGGAATGGTTCAAAGCATAGACAGTAAGAAGAGTCAGTTTTCTTGTACTTAAGTCGACATTGTGCCTTTTCTATTTAATTCCAATGCAATTTCAGTGTTTCGTCGTCAATAAGAAAGTCCAAGGGATACAGTAAGCCTGAAGTGAAGCATCGGAATCTAAAACCGGTCTCACAGGAAAGGTTTCAAATCATAGACAGTAAGACGAGCCAGACTTTTTGTACTTGAGTCGGCATTGTGCCTTTTGTAATTAATTCCGGTGCAATTTCTGTGTTTCATCGTCAATAAGCCGGTCAGAGGGGTACAGTAAACCTGAAGTGGAGCATCGGAATCTATAACTAGTGTCACAGGAAAGGTTCAAACATAGACAGTAAGAAGAGTCAGTTTTCTTGTACTTAAGTCGGCATTGTACTTTTCTATTTAATTCCGATGCAATTTCTGTGTTTCGACGTCTATAAGAAGGTCCAACGGATACATTAAACATGAAGTCAAGCATCGGAATCTAAAACTGGTCTCACGGGAGAGTTTCAAAACATAGACAATAAGAAGAGCCAGTCGTCTGGTACTTGAGTCGTTATTGTGCCTTTTGTATTTAATTCCGATGCAATTTCTGTGTTTCACCTTCAATAAGACGGTCAGAGGGATACAGTAAACCTGAAGTGAACCATCGGAATCTATAACTAATGTCACAGGAATGGTTCAAACATAGATGGTAAGAAGAGTCAGTTTTCTTGTACTTCAGTCGGCATTGTGTCTTTAGTAATTAATTCTGATGCAATTTCTGTGGTTCATCCTCATTAAGAAGGTCAGAGGAATACAGTAAACCTGAAGTGAAGCATCGGAATCTATAACTAGTGTCACAGAAGTGGTTCAAAACATAGACAGTAAGAAGAGTCAGTTTTCTTGTACTTAAGTCGGCATTGTGCTCTTCTATTTAATTCCGATGGAATCTCTGTGTTTCATGGTCAATAAGACGGTCAGAGGGATACAGTAAACATGAAGTGAAGCATCGGAATCTATAACTAGTGTCACAGGAGTGGTTCAAAATATAGACAGTAAGGAGAGTCAGTGTTCTTGTACTTAAGTCGGCATTGTGCTTTTTCTATTTAATTCCGATGCAATTTCCGTGTTTCGTCGTCAATAAGGAGATCCAAGGGATACAGTGAACTTGAAGTGAGCATCGGAATCTATTACTAGTGTCACAGGAATGGTTAAAAACATAGACAGTAAACAGAATCAGTTTTCTTGTATTTGAGTCTGCATTGTGCCTTTTGTATTTAATTCCGATTCAATATCTGTGTTCCATCGTCAATAAGACGGTCCAAGGGATTCAGTAAACCTGAAGTCAAGGATCGGAATCTATAACTAGGTTTACAGGAATGGTTCAAAGCATAGACAGTAAGATGAGTCAGTTTTCTTATAATTAAGTCGGCATTGTGCCTTTTGTATTTAATTCGGATGCAATTTCCGTGTTTCGTCGTCAATAAGAAGGTGAGAGGGATACAGTAAACCTGAAGTGAAGCATCGGATTCTATAACTAGTGTCACAGGAATGGTTCAAAACATAGAGAGTAAGAAGAGTCAGTTTTCTTGTACTTATGTGGACATTGTGCCTTTTCTATTTAATTCCGATGCAATTTCAGTGTTTCGTCGTCAATAAGAAGGTCCAAGGGATACAGTAAACCTGAGGTGTAGCATCGGAATCTAAAGCCGGTCTCACAGGAAAGGTTCAAATCATAGACAGTAAGACGAGCCAGACTTCTTGAACTAGAGTCGGCTTGTGCCTTTTGTAATTAATTCCGGTGCAAGTTCTGTGTTTCATCGTCAATAAGCCGGTCAGAGGGATACAGTAAACCTGAAGTGAAGCTTCGGAATCTATAACTAGTGCCACAGGAATGGTTCAAACATATACAGTAAGAAGATTCAGTTTTCTTGTACTTAAGTCAGCTTTGTACCTTTTCTATTTAATTCCGATGCAATTCCTGTGTTTCGACGTCTATAAGAAGGTCCAACGGATACATTAAACCTGAAGTCAAGCAGCGGAATCTAAAACTGGTCTCACAGGAGAGGTTCAAAACATAGACAATAAGAAGAGCCACTCTTCTTGTACTTGAGTCGTTATTGTGCTTTTTGAATTTAATTCCGATTCAATTTCTGTGTTTCATCGTCAATAAGAAGGTCAGAGGGATACAGTAAACCTGAAGTGAAGCATCGTAATCTATAACTAGTGTCACAGAAGTGGTTCAAAACATAGACAGTAAGAAGAGTCAGTTTTCTTG
The DNA here is from genome assembly GCF_021461385.2 of Schistocerca piceifrons. Classification (NCBI taxonomy): domain Eukaryota; kingdom Metazoa; phylum Arthropoda; class Insecta; order Orthoptera; family Acrididae; genus Schistocerca; species Schistocerca piceifrons. The sequence continues at coordinate 11,714,031 of NC_060146.1, read as the reverse complement.
TACTTAAGTCGGCATTGTGCTCTTCTGTTTAATTCCGATGTAATTTCTGTGTTTCATGGTCAATAAGACGGTCAGAGGGATACAGTAAACCTGAAGTTAAGCATCGGAATCCAAAACCGGGCTCACAGGAAAGGTTCAAAACATAGACAGTAAGAAGAGTCAGTTTTCTTGTACTTAAGTCGGCATTGTGCTCTTCCATTTAATTCCGATGTAATTTCTGTGTTTCATGGTCAATAAGACTGTCAGAGGGATACAGTAAACCTGGAGTCAAGCATCGGAATCTATAACTAGTGTCACAGGAGTGGTTCAAAACATAGACAGTAAGAATAGTCAGTTTTCTTGTACTTAAGTCGGCATTGTGCTTTTCTATTTAATTCCGCTGCAATTTCTGTGTTACGTCGTCAATAAGAAGGTCCAAGGGATACAGTAAATCTGAAGTGAGCATCGGAATCTATAACTAGTGTCACAGGAATGGTTAAATCATAGACAGTAAACAGAATCAGTTTTCTTGTACTTAAGTCGGCATTATGACTTTTGTATTTGATTCCGATGCAATATCTGTGTTTCATCGTCAATAAGAAGGTCAGACGGATACAGTAAACCTGAAGTGAAGAAAAGGAATCTATAACTAATGTCACAGGAATGGTTCAAACATAGACAGTAAGAAGAGTCAGTTTTCTGTACTTAAGTCGCCATTGTGCCTTTTTTAATTATTCCGATGCAATTTCTGTGTTTCATCGTCAATAAGAGGGTCAGAGGGATACAGTAAACCTGAAGTGAAGCATCGGAATCTATAACTAGTGTCACTGGAATTGTTAAAACCATAGACAGTAGGAAGAGTCAGTTTTCTTGTACTTAAGTCGGCATTGTGCCTTTTCTGTTTAATTCCGATGCAATTTCTGTGTTTCATCATCAATAAGAAGGTCGGAGGGGTACAGTAAACCGGAAGTGAAGCCTGGAATCTATAACTAGTGTCACAGGAACGGTTCAAAACATAGACAGTAAGAAGAGTCAGTTTTCTGTACTTAAGTCGCCATTGTGCCTTTTTTAATTATTCCGATGCTATTTCTGTGTTTCATCGTCAATAAGAGGGTCAGAGAGATACAGTAAACCTGAAGTGAAGCATCGGAATCTTAAACTGGTCTCACACGAAAGGTTCAAAACATAGACAGTTAGAAGAGCCAGTCTTCTTGTACTAAAGTCGGCATTGTGCCTTTTGTATGTAATTCCAATGCAATTTTCTGTGTTTCATCGTTAATACGATGGTCAGAGGGATACAGTAAACCTGAAGTGAAGCATCGGAATCTATAACTAGCGTCACAGGAATGGTTTTAAAGCATAGACAGTAAGATGAGTCAGTTTTCTAATAGTTAAATCGATATTGTGCCTTTTGTATTTAATTCCGAAGCAATTTCTGTGTTTTATCGTCAATAAGAAGGTCCAACGGATACATTTAACCTGAAGTCAAGCATCGGAATCTAAAACTGGTGTCACAGGAGAGGTTCAAAACATTGACAGTAAGAAGAATCAGTTTTCTTGTACTTAAGTCGGCACTGTGCCTTTTGTATTTATTTCCGATGCAATTTCTGTTTTTCATCGTCAATATGAAGGTCAGAGGGATACAGTAAACCTGAAGTGAAGGATCGGAATCTACAACTAGTGTCACAGGAATGGTTCAAATCTTAGACAGTTAGAAGAGTGAGTTTTCTTCTACTTAAGTCGGCATTGTGCCTTTTGTATTCAATTCCGATGCAATTTCTGTGTTTGATCGTCAATAAGAAGGTCAGAGGGATGCAGTAAACCTGAAGTGAGGCATTGGAATCTATAACTAGTGTCACAGGATTGGTTCAAAACATAGACAGTAACAACAGTCAGTTTTCTTGTACTTGAGTCGGCATTGTGTCTTTTGTATTTAATTCCGATGCAATTACTGTGTTTCATCGTCAATACGAAGGTCAAAGGGATACAGTAAACCTGAAGTGAAGGATCGGATTCTATAACTAGTGTCACAGGAATGGTTTAAACGTAGCCAGTAAGAAGACTCAGTTTTCTTGTTCTTAAGTCGGAATTGTGCTTTTTCTATTTAATTCCGATGCAGTTTCCTGTGTTTCGCCGTTAATAAGAAGGTCCAAGGGATACTGAAAACCTGAAGTCAAGCATCGGAATCTAAGACTGGTCTCACAGGAAAGGTTCAAAACATAGACAGTAAGAAGAATCAGTTTTCTTGTACTTAGGCCGGCACTGTGCCTTTTGTATTTAATTCCGATGCAATTTCTGTGTTTGATCGTCAATAAGAAAGTCCAAGGATACAGTAAACCTGAAGTGAAGCATCGGAATCCAAAACCGGGTTCACAGGAAAGGTTCAAAACATAGACAGTAAGAAGAGCAGGACTTTTTGTACTTGAGTCGGCATTGTGCCTTTTGTATTTAATTCCGATGCAATTTCTGTGTTTCATCGTCGATATGACGGTCAGAGGGATACAGAAAACCTGAAGTGAAGCATCGGAATCTGTTACTAGTGTCACAGGAATGGTTCAAAGCATAGACAGTAAGAAGAGTCAGTTTTCTTATACTTAAGTCGGCATTGTGCCTTTTGTATTTAATTCCGATGCAATTTCTGTGTTTCATCGTCAATAAGAAGGTCAGAGGGATACAGTAAACCTGAAGTGAAGCATCGGAAACTATAACTAGTGTCACAGGAATGGTTCAAAACATAGATATTAAGAAGAGTCTGTATTCTTGTACTTAAGTCGGCAATGTGAGTTTTCTATTTAATTTCGATGCAATTTCTGTGTTTTTCGTCGTCAATAAGAAGGTCCAAGGGATACAGTAAACCTGAAGTGAAGCATCCGAATCTAAAACCGGTATCACAGGAAAGGTTCAAATCATAGACAGTAAGAAGAGCCAGTCTTCTTGCACTAGAGTCGGCATTGTGCCTTTTGTATTTAATTCCGATGCAATTTCTGTGTTTCGTTGTCAATAAGACGGTCAGAGGGATACAGCAAACCTGAAGTGAAGCATCGGAATCTACAACTAGTGTCAATAAGACGGTCAGAGGGATACAGCAAACCTGAAGTGAAGCATCGGAATCTACAACTAGTGTCACACGAATGGTTCAAATCATAGACAGTAAGAAGAATCAGTTTTCTTGTACTTAAGTCGGCATTGTGCTTTTGTATTGAATTCCGTAGCAATTTCTGTGTTTCGTCGTCAATTAGAAGGTCCAAGGGATACAGTAAACTTGAAGTGAAGCATCGGAATCTAAAACCGGTCTCACAGGAAAGGTTCAAAACATAGACAGTTAGTAGAGCCAGTCTTCTTGTACTTGAGCCGGCATTGTGCCTTTTGTATATAATCCCGATGCAATTTCTGTGTTACATCGTCAATAAGAAGGTCAAAGGGATACAGTAAACTTGAAGTGAAGGATCGGAATCTATAACTAGTCTCACAGGAATCGTTCAAACATAGGCAGTATGAAGACTCAGTTTTCTTTTTCTTAAGTCGGCATTGTGCCTTCTCTATTTAATTCCGATGCAATTTCTGTGTTTGGTCGACAATAAGAACGTCCAAGGGATACTGTAAACCTGAAGTCAAGAATCGGAATCTAAGACTGGTCTCACAGGAAAGGTTCAAATTATAGAAAGTGAGAAGAATCAGTTTTCTTGTACTTAAGTCGGCATTGTGACTTTTGTATTTAATTCCGATGCAATTTCTGTGTTTCACCGTCAATAAGAAGGTCAGAGGGATGCAGTAAACCTGAAGTGAAGCATGGGAATCTATAACATGTGTCACAGTAATGCTTCAAAACATAGACAGGAAGAAGAGTCAGTTCTCCTGTACTTAAGTCGGCATTGTGCCTTTTCTATTTAATTCCGATGGGATTTCTCTGTTTCGCCGTCAATAAGAAGGTCCATGGAATACAGTAAACCTGAAGTAAAGGATCGGAATCTAAAACCGGTATCACAGGAAAGGTTCAAAACATGGACAGTAAGAAGAGCCACACGTCTTGTACTTGACCCTTCATTGTGCCTTTTGTATTTAATTCCGATGCAAATTCTGTGTTTCATCGTCAATAAGACTGTCAGAGGGATACAGTAAACCTGAAGTGAAGCATCTGAATCAATAACTAGTGTCACAGGATTGGTTAAAAACATAGACAGTAAGAAGAATCAGTTTTCTTGTCCTTATGCCGGCATTGTGCATTTTGTATTTAATTCCGACGCAATTTCTGTGTTTCATCGTCATTAAGAAGATCGGAGGGATACAGTAAACCGGAAGTGAAGCATCGGAATCTATAACTAGTGTCACAGGAATGGTACAAACATAGACAGTAAGAGGAGTCAGTTTACTTGTACTTAAGTCGTCATTGTGCCTTTTGTGTTTAATTCCGATGCAATTTCTGTGTTTCGTCGTCAATAAGAAGGTCCAAGGGATACAGTAAACCTGAAGTGTAGCATCGGAATCTAAAACCGGTCTCACAGGAAAGGTTCAAAGCATAGACAGTAATTAAAGCCAGTCTTCTTGTACTTGAGTCGGAATTGTGCCTTTTGTATTTAATTCCGATGCAACTTCAGTGTTTCATCGTCAATGAGAAGGTCAGAGGGATACAGTAAAATTGAAGTGAAGCATCGGAATCTATAACTAGTGTCACAGGAATGGTTCAAACATAGACAGTAAGCAGACTCAGTTTTCTTGTTCCAAAGTCGGCATTGTGCCTTTTCTATTTAATTCCGATGCAATTTCTGTGCTTCGTCGACAATAAGAAGGTCCAAGGGATACTGTAAACCTGAAGTCAAGCATCGGAATCTAAGACTGGTCTCACAGGAAAGGTTCAAAGCATAGTTAGTAAGAAGAATCAGTTTTCTTGTACTTAAGTCGGCATTGTGCCTTTTGTATTTAATTCCGATGCAATTTTTGTGTTACATCGTCAATAAGAAGGCTAGAGGGATATAGTAAACCTGAAGTGAAGCATCGGAATCTATAACTAGTGTCACAGGAATGGTTCAAAACAGTTAGAAGAGTCAGTTTCCTTGAACTTAAGTCGGCATTGTGCCTTTTGTATTTAATTCCGATGCAATTTCTGTGTTTGATCGTCAATAAGAAGGTCAAAAGGATACAGCAAACCTGAAGTGAAGCATCGGAATCTATAACTAGTGTCACAGGAATGGTTCAAAACATAGACAGTAAGAAGAGTCAGTTTTCTTGTAATTAAGTCGACATTGTGCCTATTCTTTTTACCTCCGATGCAGTTTCTGTGTTTCGTCGTCAATAAGAAGGTCCAAGGGTTACAGTACAACTGAAATGAAGGGTCGGAATCTAAAACCGGTATCACAGGAAAGGTTCAAAACATAGGCAGTAAGAAGAGCCAGTCTTCTTGTACTTGAGTCGGCATTGTGCCATTTGTTTTTATTTCCGATGTAATTTCTGTGTTTCATCGTCAATAAGAAGGTCAGAGGGATACAATAAACCTGAAGAAAAGGATCGGAATCTATAACTAGTGTCACAGGAATGGTTCAAAGCATAGACAGCAAGAAGTGTCAGTTTTCTTATACTTAGGTCGGAATTGTGCCTTTTGTATTTAATTCCGATGCAAGTTCTGTGCTTTGTCGTCAATAAGAAGGTCAGAGGGATACAGTGAACCTGAAGTGATGCATTTGAATCTATAACAAGTGTCACAGGAATTTTTCAAAACATAGACTTAAGAAGAAGAGTCAGTTCTCTTGTACTTAAATCGACATTGTGCCTTTTCTATTTAATTCCGATGCAGTTTCTGTGTTTCGTCGTCAATAAGAAGGTCCAATGGATGCAGTAAACCTGAAGTGAAGCATCGGAATGTAAAACCGGTATCCCAGGAAAGGTTCAAAACATAGAAAGTAAGAAGAGCCAGTCCTCTTGTACTTGAGTCGGCATTGTGCTTTTTGTATTTAATTCCGATGCAATTTCTGTGTTTCATCGTCAATAAGACGGTCAGAGGGATACAGTAAACCTGAAGTGAAGCATCTGAATCAATAACTAGTGTCACAGGAATGGTTAAAAACATAGACAGTAAGAAGAATCAGTTTTCTTGTCCTTAAGACGGCATTGTGCCTTTTGTATTTAATTCCGACGCAATTTCTGTGTTTCATCGTCATTAAGAACGTCGGAGGGATACAGTAAACCGGAAGTGAAGCATCGGAATCTATAACTAGTGTCACAGGAATGGTACAACACATAGACAGAAGAGTCAGTTTACTTGTAAGTAAGTCGGCATTGTGCCTTTTGTGTTTAATTCCGATGCTATTTCTGTGTTTGATCGTCAATAAGAATGTCAAAGGGATACAGCAAACCTGAAGTCAAGCATCGGAATCTAAAACTGGTCTTACAGGAAAGGTTCAAAACATAGACAGTTAGAAGAGCCAGTCTTCTTGTACTTGAGTAGGCATTGTGCCTTTTGTATTTAATTCCGATGCAATATCTGCGTTTCATCGTCAATAAGAAGGTCAGAGGGATACAGTAAACCTGAAGTGAAGCATCGGAATCTATAACTAGTGTGAAAGGAATGGTTCAAATCATAGTCAGTAAGAAGAGTCAGTTTTCTTGTACTTAAGTCGACATTGTGCCTATTCTATTTACTTCCGATGCAGTATCTATGTTTCGTCGTCAATAAGAAGGTCCAAGGGATACAGTAAAACTGAAATGAAGGTTCGGAATCTAAAACCGCTATCACAGGAAAGGTTCAAAACATAGACAGTAAGAAGAGCCTGTCTTCTTGTACTTGAGTCGGCATTGTGCCTTTTGTTTTTAATTAAGATGCAATTTCTGTAATTCATCGTCAATAAGAAGGTCAGAGGGATACAATAAACCTGAAGAAAAGGATCGGAATCTATAACTAGTGTCACAGGAATGGTTCAAAGCATAGACAGTAAGAAGGGTCAGTTTTCTTATACTTAGGTCGGCATTGTGCCTTTTGTATTTAATTCCGATGCAATTTCTGTGCTTTATCGTCAATAAGAAGGTCAGAGGGATACAGTAAACCTGAAGTGATGCATCGGAATCTATAACTAGTGTCACAGGAATGGTTCAAAACATAGACATAAGAAGAAGAGTCAGTTCTCCTGTATTTAAGTCTGCATTGTGCCTTTTCTATTTAATTCCGATGCAATTCCTGTGTTTTGTCGTCAATAAGAAGGTCCAAGGGATACAGTAAACCTGAAGTGTAGCATCGGAATCTAAAACCGGTCTCACAGGAAAGGTTCAAAGCATAGACAGTAAGTAAAGAAAGTCTTCTTGTACTTGAGTCGGAATTGTGCCTTTTGTATTTAATTCCGATGCAATTTCTGTGTTTCATCGTCAATGAGAAGGTCAGAGGGATACAGTAAACCTGAAGTGAAGCATCGGAATCTATAACTAGTGTCACAGGAATGGTTCAAACATAGACAGTAAGCAGACTCAGTTTTCTTGTTCCAAAGTCGGCATTGTGCCTTTTCTATTTAATTCCGAAGCAATTTCTGTGTTTCGTCGACAATAAGAAGGTCCAAGGGATACTGTAAACCTGAAGTCAAGCATCGGAATCTAAGACTGGTCTCACAGGAAAGGTTCAAAGCATAGTTAGTAAGAAGAATCAGTTTTCTTGTACTTAAGTCGGCATTGTGCCATTTGTATTTAATTCTGATGCAATTTCTGTGTTACATCGTCAATAACAAGGTTAGAGGGATACAGTAAACCTGAAGTGAAGCATCGGAATCAATAACTAGTGTCACAGGAATGGTTCAAAACAGTAAGAAGAGTCAGTTTCCTTGAACTTAAGTCGGCATTGTGCCTTTTGTTTTTAATTCCGATGCAATTTCTGTGTTTGATCGTCAATAAGAAGGTCAAAGGGATACAGCAAACCTGAAGTGAAGCATCGGAATCTATAACTAGTGTCACAGGAGTGGTTCAAAACATAGATATTAAGAAGAGTCTGTATTCTTGTACTTAAGTCGGCATTGTGCCTTTTCTATTTAATTCCGATGCAATTTCTGTGTTTTTCGTCGTCAATAAGAAGGTCCAAGGGATACAGTAAACCTGAAGTGAAGCATCGGAATCAAGTCGGCATTGTGCCTTTTCTATTTAATTCCAATGCATATTCTGTGTTTCGTCGTCAACAACAAGGTCCAATGGATACAGTAAACCTGAAGTCAAGCATCGGAACCTAAAACTGGTCTTACAGGAATGGTTCAAAACATAGACAGTAAGAAGAGCCAGTCTTCTTGTACTTGAGTTGGCATTGTGCCTTTTGTATTTAATTCCGATGCAATAACTGTATTTCATCGTCAATAAGAAGGTCAGAATGATACAGTAAACCTGAAGTGAAGCATCGGAATCTATAACTAGTGTCACAGGAATGGTTCAAATCATAGACAGTAAGAAGAGTCAGTTTTCTTGTAATTAAGTCGACATTGTGCCTATTCTTCTTACTTCCGATGCAGTTTCTGTGTTACGTCGTCAATAAGAAGGTCCAAGGGTTACAGTACAACTGAAATGAAGGGTCGGAATCTAAAACCGGTATCACAGGAAAGGTTCAAACCATAGGCAGTAAGAAGAGCCAGTCTTCTTGTACTTGAGTCGGCATTGTGCCTTTTGTTTTTAATTCCGATGTAATTTCTGTGTTTCATCGTCAATAAGAAGGTCAGAGGGATACAATAAACCTGACGAAAAGGATCGGAATCTATAACTAGTGTCACAGGAATGGTTCAAAGCATAGACAGTAAGAAGTGTCAGTTTTCTTATACTTAGGTCGGAAATGTGCCTTTTGTATTTAATTCCGATGCAAGTTCTGTGCTTTGTCGTAAATAAGAAGGTCAGAGGGATAAAGTGAACCTGAAGTGATGCATCGGAATCTATAACTAGTGTCACAGGAATTTTTCAAAACATAGACATAAGAAGAAGAGTCAGTTCTCTTGTACTTAAATCGGCATTGTGCCTTTTCTATTTAATTCCGATGCAATTCCTGTGTTTCGTCGTCAATAAGAAGGTCCAAGGGATACAGTACACCTGAAGTGAAGCATTGGAATCTAAAACCGGTATCACAGGAAAGGTTCAAAACATAGACAGTAAGAAGAGCCAGACGTCTTGTACTTTACCCTTCTCTGTGCCTTTTGTATTTAATTCCGATGCAATTTCTGTGTTTGATCGTCAATAAGAAAGTCCAAGGGATACAGTAAAACTGAAGTGAAGCATCGGAATCTACAACTAGTGTCACAGGAATGGTTCAAATCATAGACAGTAAGAAGAGTCAGTTTTCTTGTACTTAAGTCGACATTGTGCCTTTTCTATTTAATTCCGATGCAGTTTCTGTGTTTCGTCGTCAATAAGAAGGTCAGAGGGATACAGTAACCCTGAAGTGATGCATCAGAACCTATAAATAGTGTCACAGGAATGGTTCAAATCATAGACAGTTAGGAGAGTCAGTTTTCTTGTACTTAAGTCGACATTGTGCCTTTTCTATTTAATTCCGATGCAGTTTCTGTGTTTCGTCGTCAATAAGAATGTCCAAGGGATACAGTAAACCTGATGTGAAGCATCGGAATGTAAAACCGGTATCCCAGGAAAGGTTCAAAACATAGACAGTAAGAAGAGCCAGTCCTCTTGTACTTGAGTCGGCATTGTGCCTTTTGTATTTAATTCCGATGCAATTTCTGTGTTTCATCGTCAATAAGAAGGTCAGAGGGATACAATAAAACTGAAGAAAAGGATCGGAATCTATAACTAGTGTCACAGGAATGGTTCAAAGCATAGACAGTTAGGAGAGTCAGTTTTTCTTGTACTTAAATCGGCATTGTGCCTTTTCTATTTAATTCCGATGCAATTCCTGTGTTTCGTCGTCAATAAGAAGGTCCAAGGGATACAGTACACCTGAAGTGAAGCATCGGAATCTAAAACCGGTATCACAGGAAAGGTTCAAAACAAAGACAGTAAGAAGAGCCAGACGTCTTGTACTTTACCCTTCATTGTGCCTTTTGTATTTAATTCCGATGCAATTTCTGTGTTTTATCGTCAATAAGAAAGTCCAAGGGATACAGTAAAACTGAAGTGAAGCATCGGAATCTACAACTAGTGTCACGGGAATGGTTCATATCATAGACAGTAAGAAGAGTCATTTTTCTTGTACTTAAGTCGACATTGTGCCTTTTCTATTTAATTCCGATGCAGTTTCTGTATTTCGTCGTCAATAAGAAGGTCAGAGGGATACAGTAACCCTGAAGTGATGCATCGGAACCTATAACTAGTGTCACAGGAATGGTTCAAATCATAGACAGTTAGGAGAGTCAGTTTTCTTGTACTTATGTCGACATTGTGCCTTTTCTATTTAATTCTGATGCAGTTTATGTGTTTCGTCGTCAATAAGAATGTCCAAGGGATACAGTAAACCTGAAGTGAAGCATCGGAATGTAAAACCGGTATCCCAGGAAAGGTTCAAAACATAGACAGTAAGAAGAGCCAGTCCTCTTGTACTTGAGTCGGCATTGTGCCTTTTGTATTTAATTCCGATGCAATTTCTGTGTTTCCTCGTCAATGAGACGGTCAGAGGGATAGAGTAAACCTGAAGTGAAGCATCTGAATCAATAACTAGTGTCACAGGAATGGTTAAAAACATAGACACTAAGAAGAATCAGTTTTCTTGTCCTTAAGCCGGCATTGTGCCTTTTGTATTTAATTCCGACGCAATTTCTGTATTTCATCGTCATTAAGAACGTCGGAGGGATACAGTAAAAGGGAAGTGAAGCATCGGAATCTATAACTAGTGTCACAGGAATGGTACAAAACATAGACAGTAAGAAGAGTCAGTTTACTTGTACTTAAGTGGCATTGTGCCTTTTGTGTTTAATTCCGATGCAATTTCTGTGTTTCGTCGTCAATAAGAAGGTACAAGGGATACAGTAAACCTGAAGTGAAGCATCGGAATCTAAAACCGGTCTCACAGGAAAGGTTCAAAGCATAGGCAGTAAGTAAAGCCAGTCTTCTTGTACTTCAGTCGGAATTGTGCCTTTTGTATTTAATTCCGATGCAATTTCTGTGTTTCATCTTCAATGAGAAGGTCAGAGGGATACAGTAAATCTGAAGTGAAGCAACGGAATCTATAACTAGTGTCACAGGAATGGTTCAAACATAGACAGTAAGAAGACTCAGTTTTCTTGTTCCAAAGTCGGCATTGTGCCTTTTCTATTTAATTCCGATGCAATTTCTGTGTTTCGTGGACAATAAGAAGGTCCAAGGGATACTGTAAACCTGAAGTGAAGCATCGGAATCTAAGACTGGTCTCACAGGAAAGGTTCAAAGCATAGTTAGTAAGAAGAATCAGTTTTCTTGAACTTAAGTCGGCATTGTGCCTTTTGTATTTAATTCCTATGCAATTTCTGTGTTACATCGTCAATAGGCAGGTCAGAGGGATACATTAAACCTGAAGTGAAGCATCGGAATCTATAACTAGTGTCACAGGAATGGTTCAAAACAGTAAGAAGAGTCAGTTTCCTTGAACTTAAGTCTTCATTGTGCCTTTTGTATTTAATTCCGATGCTATTTCTGTGTTTGATCGTCAATAAGAAGGTCAAAGGGATACAGCAAACCTGAAGTGAAGCATCGGAATCTAAAACCGCTCTCACAGGAAATGTCTAAAGCATAGACAGTAAGTAAAGCCAGTCTTGTTGTACTTCAGTCGGAATTGTGCCTTTTGTATTTAATACCGATGCAATTTCTGTGTGTAATCGTCAATGAGAAGGTCAGAGGGATACAGTAAACCTGAAGTGAAGCAACGGAATCTATAACTAGTGTCACAGGAATGGTTCAAACATAGACAGTAAGAAGACTCTGTTTTATTGTTTCAAAGTCAGCATTGTGCCTTTCATATTTTATTCCGATGCAATTTCTGTGTTTCGTCGACAATAAGAAGGTCCAAAAGATACTGTAAACCTGAAGTCGAGCATCGGAATCTAAGACTGGTCTCACAGGAAAGGTTCAAAGCATAGTCAGTAAGAAGAATCAGTTTTCTTGTACTTAAGTCGGCATTGTGCCTTTTGTATTTAATTCCTATGCAATTTCTGTGTTACATCGTCAATATGAAGGTCAGAGGGATACAGTAAACCTGAAGTGAAGCATCGGAATCTATAACTAGTGTCACAGGAATGGTTCAAAACATAGATATTAAGAAGAGTCTGTATTCTTGTACTTAAGTCGGCATTGTGCCTTTTCTATTTAATTCCGATGCAATTTCTGTGTTTTTCGTCGTCAATAAGAAGGTCCAAGGGATACAGTAAACCTGAAGTGAGGCATCGGAATCAAGTCGGCATTGTGCCTTTTCTATTTAATTCCAATGCATATTCTGTGTTTCGTCGTCTATAAGAAGGTCCAATGGATACAGTAAACCTGAAGTCAAGCATCGGAATCTAAAACTTGTCTTACAGGAAAGGTTCAAAACATAGACAGTAAGAAGAGCAAGTCTTCTTGTACTTGAGTCGGCATTGTGCCTTTTGTATTTAATTCCGATGCAATATCTGTGTTTCATCGTCAATAAGAAGGTCAGAGGGATACAGTAAACCTGAAGTGAAGCCTCGGAATCTATAACTAGTGTGAAAGGAATGGTTCAAATCATAGACAGTAAGAAGAGTCAGTTTTCTTGTACTTAAGTCGACATTGTGCCTTTTCTATTTACTTCCGATGCAGTATCTGTGTTTCGTCGTCAATAAGAAGGTCCAAGGGATACAGTAAAACTGAAATGAAGGGTCGGAATCTAAAACCGCTATCACAGGAAAGGTTCAAAACATAGACAGTAAGAAGAGCCAGTCTTCTTGTACTTGAGTCGGCATTGTGCCTTTTGTTTTTAATTAAGATGCCATTTCTGTAATTCATCGTCAATAAGAAGGTCAGAGGGATACAATAAACCTGAAGAAAAGGATCGGAATCTATAACTAGTGTCACAGGAATGGTTCAAACATAGGCAGTATGAAAACTCAGTTTTCTCTTTCTTAAGTCGGCATTGTGCCTTTTCTATTTAATTCCGATGCAATTTCTGTGTTTCGTCGTCAATAAGAAGGTCCAAGGGATACTATAAACCAAAGGTCAAGAATCGGAATCTAGGACTGGTCTCACAGGAATTGTTCAAATTATAGACAGTAAGAAGAATCAGTTTTCTTGTACTTCAGTCGATATTGTGCCTTTTGTATTTAATTCCGATGCAATTTCTGTGTTTCATCGCCAATAAGAAGGTCAGAGGGATGCAGTAAACCTGAAGTGAAGCATCGGAATCTATAACTAGTGTCACAGGAATGGTTCAAAGCACAGACAGTAAGAAGAGTCAGTTTTCTTGTACTTAAGTCGGCATTGTGCCTTTTTTATTTAATTCCAATGCATATTCTGTGTTTCGTCGTCAATAAGAAGGTCCAATGGATACAGTAAACCTGAAGTCAAGCATCGGAATCTAAGACTGGTCTCACAGGAAAGGTTCAAAGCATAGTTAGTAAGAAGAATCAGTTTTCTTGTACTTAAGTCGGCATTGTGCCTTTTGTATTTAATTCCGATGCAATTTCTGTGTTTCATCGTCAATAAGAAGGTCAGCTGTTTACAGTAAACCTGAAGTGAAGCATCGGAATCTATAACTAGTGTCACAGGAGTGGTTCAAAACATAGACAGGTAAAAGAGACTGTTTTCTTGTACTTAAGGCGGCGATGTGCATTTTCTATTTAATTCCGATGCAATTTCTATGTTCGTCGTCACTAAGAAGGTCCAGGGAATACAGTAAACCTGAAGTGAAGCATCAGAATCTATAACTAGTGTCACAGGAATGGTTCAAAACATAGACACTAAGAAGAGTCCGTTTTCTTGTACTCAAGTCGTCATTGTACCTTTTTTATTTAATTCCAATGCATATTCTGTGTTTCGTCGTCAATAAGAAGGTCCAATGGATACAGTAAACCTGAAGTCAAGCATCGGAATCTATAACTGGTCTTGCAGGAAAGGTTCAAAACATATACAGTAAGAAGAGCCAGTCTTCTTGTACTTGAGTCGGCATTGTGCCTTTTGTATTTAATTCCGATGCAATTTCTGTGTTTCATCGTCAATAAGAAGGTCAAAGGGATACAGTAAACCTGAAGTGAAGGATCGGAATCTATAACTAGTGTCACAGGAATGGTTCAAACATAGGCAGTATGAAAACTCAGTTTTCTTGTTCTTAAGTCGGCATTGTGCCTTTTCTACTTAATTCCGATACAATTTCTGTGTTTCGTCGTCAATAAGAAGGTCCAAAGGATACTGTAAACCTGAAGTCAAGAATCGGAATCTAAGACTGGTCTCACAGGAAAGGTTCAAATTATAGACAGTACGAAGAATCAGTTTTCTTGTACTTAAGTCGGCATTGTGCCTTTTGTATTTAATTCCGATGCAATTTCTGTGTTTCATCGCCAATAAGAAGGTCAGAGGGATGCAGTAAACCTGAATTGAAGCATCGGAATCTATAACTAGTGTCACAGGAATGAATCAAAACACAGACAGTAAGAAGAGTCAGTTTTCTTGACCTTAAGTCGGCATTGTGCCTTTTGTATTTAATTCCGATGCAATTTCCGTGTTTGATCGTCAATAAGAAAGTCCAAGGGATACAGTAAAACTGAAGTGAAGCATCGGAATCTACAACTAGTGTCACAGGAATGGTTCAAATCATAGACAGTAAGAAGAGTCAGTTTTCTTGTACTTAAGTCGACATTGTGCCTTTTCTTTTTAATTCCGATGCAGTTTCTGTGTTTCGTCGTCAATAAGAAGGTCAGAGGGATACAGTAACCCTGAAGTGATGCATCGGAACGTATAACTAAAGTCACAGGAATGGTTCAAATCATAGACAGTTAGGAGAGTCAGTTTTCTTATACTTAAGTCGACATTGTGCCTTTTGTATTTAATTCCGATGCAATTTCTGTGTTTCATCGTCTATAAGACGGTCAGAGGGATACAGTAAACCTGAAGTGAAGCATCTGAATCAATAACTAGTGTCACAGGAATGGATAAAAACATAGACAGTAAGAAGAATCAGTTTTCTTGTCCTTAAGCCGGCATTGTGCCTTTTGTATTTAATTCCGACGCATTTTCTGTGTTTCATCGTCATTAAGAAGGTCGGAGGGATACAGTAAACTGGAAGTGAAGCATCGGAATCTATAACTAGTGTCACAGGAATGGTACAAAACATAGACAGTAAGAAGAGTCAGTTTACTTGTACTTAACTCGGCATTGTGCCTTTTGTGTTTAATTCCGATGCAATTTCTGTGTTTCGTCGTCAATAAGAAGGTCCAAGGGATACAGTAAACCTGAAGTGAAGCATCGGAATCTAAAACCGGTCTCACAGGAAAGGTTCAAAGCATAGACAGTAAGTAAAGCCAGTCTTCTTGTACTTCAGTCGGAATTGTGCCTTTTGTATTTAATTCCGATGCAGTTTCTGTGTTTCATCGTCAATGAGAAGGTCAGAGGGATACAGTAAACCTGAAGTGAAGCAACGGAACCTAAAACTAGTGTCACAGGAATGGTTCAAACATAGACAGTAAGAAGAGTCAGTTTTCTTGTACTTTAGTCGGCATTGTGCGTTTTCTATTAAATTCCATTGCATATTCTGTGTTTCGTCGTCAATAAGAAGGTCCAATGGATACAGTAAAACCTGAAGTCAAGCATCGGAATCTAAATCTGGTCTTGCAGGAAAGGTTCAAAACATAGACAGTAAGAAGAGCCAGTCTTCTTGTACTTGAGTCGGCATTGTGCCTTTTGTATTTAATTCCAATGCAATTTCTGTGTTTCATCGTCAATCAGAAGGGCTGAGGGATGCAGAAAACCTGAAGTGATGCATCGGAACCTATAACTAGTGTCACAGGAATGTTTCAAATCTTAGACAGTAAGAAGAGTCAGTTTTCTTGTAATTAAGTCGACATTGTGCCTTTTCTATTTACTTCCGATGCAGTTTCTGTGTTTCATCGTCAATAAGACGGTCAGAGGGATACAGTAAACCTGAAGTGAAGCATCGGAATCTATAACTAGGGTCACAGGAGTGGTTAAAATCATAGACAGTAAGAAGAATCAGTTTTCTTGGACTTATGTCGGCATTGTGCCTTTTCTATTTAATTCCGATGCAATTTCTGTGTTTCATCGTCAATAAGAAGGTCAGAGGGATACAGTAAACCTGAAGAAAAGGATCGGAATCTACAACTAGAGTCACAGGAATGGTTCAAACATAGACAGTAAGAAGAATCAGTTTTCTTGTTCTAAAGTCTGCATTGTTCCTTTTCTATTTAATTCCGATGCAATTTCTGTGTTTCGTCGTCAATAAGAAGGTCCAATGGATACAGTATACCTGAAGTCCAGCATCGGAATGTAAAACTGGTCTTACAGGATTGGTTCAGTACATAGACAGTAAGAAGAGCCAGTCTACTAGTACTTGAGTCGGCATTGTGCCTTTTGTATTTAATTCCGATGCAATTTCTGTGTTTCATCGTCAATAAGAAAGTCAGAGGGATACAATAAACCTAAAGTGAAGTATCGGAATCTATAACTAGTGTCACAGGGATGGTTCAAAGCATACACAGTAAGAAGAGTCAGTTTTCTTATACTCAAGTCGGCATTGTGCGTTTTGCATTTAATTCTGATGCATTTTGTGTGTTTCATCGTCAATAAGAAGGTCAGAGGGATACAGTAAACCTGAAGCGATGAATCGGAATCGATTACTAGTGTCACAGGAATGGTTCAAAACATAGATATTAAGAAGAGTCTGTTTTCTTGTACTTAAGTCGGCATTGTGCCTTTTCTATATAATTCCGATGCAATTTCTGTGTTTTTCGTCGTCAATAAGAAGGTCCTAGGGATACAGTAAACCTGAAGTGAAGCATCGGAATCTAAAACCCGTCTCACAGGAAAGGTTCAAAACATAGTCAGTAAAAAGAGCCTGTCATCTTGTACTTGAGTCGGCATTGCGCATTTTGAATTTAATTCCGATGCAATTTCTGTGTTTCATCGTCAATAAGAAGGTCAGCTGGATACAGTAACCATGAAGTGAAGCATCGGAATCTATAACTAGTGTCACAGTAATGGTTCAAAACATTGATATTAAGAAGAGTCTGATTTCTTTTTCTTAAGTAGGCATTGTGCCTTTTCTATTGAATTCCGATGCAATTTCTGTGTTTCGTCGTCAATAAAATGGTCCAAGGTATACAGTAAACCTGAAGTGAAGCATCGCAATCTGAAACCGGTCTCACAGGAAAGATTCAACACATAGACAGTAAAAAGAGCCATACTTCTTGTACCTGAGTCTTCATTGTGCATTTGGTGTTTAATTCCGATACAATTTCTGTGTTACAGCGTCAATAAGACGGTCAGAGGGATACAGTAAACCTGAAGTGATGCATCGGAATCTTTAACTAGTGTCACAGGAATGGTTCAAACATAGACTGTAAGAAGAGTCAGTTTTCTTGTACTTAAGTCGGCATTGTACTTTTCTATTTAATTCCGATGCAATTTCTGTGTTTCGACGTCTATAAGAAGGTCCAATGGGTGCATTAAACATGAAGTCAAGCATCGGAATCTAAAACTGGTCTCTTAGGAGTGGTTCAAAACATGGACAATAAGAAGAGCCAGTCTTCTTGTACTTGAGTCGTTATTGTGCCTTTTGTATTTAATTCCGATGCAATTTCTGTGTTTCATCTTCAATAAGAAGGTCAGAGGGATACAGTAAACCTGAAGTGAAGCATCGGAATCTATAACTAATGTCACAGGAATGGTTCAAACCATAGACGGTAAGAAGAGTCAGTTTTCTTGTACTTCAGTCGGCATTGTGTCTTTAGTAATTAATGTCGATGCAATTGCTGTGGTTCCTCCTCATTAGGATGGTCAGAGGGATACAGTAAACCTGAAGTGAAACATCGGAAACTGTAACTAGTGTCTTAGGAACGGTTAAAAACATAGACAGTAAGAAGAGTCAGTTTTCTTGTACTTAAGACGGCATTGTGCTTTTCTATTTAATTCCGCTGCAATTTCTGTGTTACGTCGTCAATAAGAAGGTCCAAGGGATACAGTAAACCTGAAGTGAGCATCGGAATCTACAACTAGTGTCACAGGAATGGTTAAAAACATAGACAGTAAGAAGAATCAGTTTTCTTGTACTTAAGTCGTCATTGTGACTTTTGTAATTAATTGGGATGCAATATCTGTGTTTCATCGTCAATAAGAAGGTCACACGGATACAGTAAACCTGAAGTGAAGAAAAGGAATCTGTAACTAATGTCACAGGAATGGTTCAAAACATAGACATTAAGAAGAGTCAGTTTTCTGTACTTAAGTCGCCATTGTGCCTTTTTTAATTATTCCGATGCAATTTCTGTGTTTCATCGGCAATAAGAGGGTCAGAGGGATACAGTAAACCTGAAGTGAACCATCGGAATCTATAACTAGTGTCACAGGAATGGTTTAAACCATACACAGTAAGAAGAGTCAGTTTTCTTGTACTTAAGTCGGCATTGTGCTCTTTCTGTTTAATTCCGATGCAATTTCTGTGTTTCATCATCATTAAGAAGGTCGGAGGGGTACACTAAACCTGAAGTGAAGCAACGGAATCTATAACTAGTGTCACAGGAATGGTTCAAAACATAGACAGTAAGAAGAGTCAGTTTTCCTGTACTTGAGTCTGCATTGTGCCTTTTGTACTTAATTCCGATGCAATATCTGTGTTCCATCGTCAATAAGAAGGTCCAAGGGATTCAGCAAACCTGAGTCAAGCATCGGAATCTTAAACAGGTGTCACAGGAAAGGTTCAAATCATAGACAGTAAGAAGAGTCAGTTTTCTTGTACTAATGTCGGCATTGTGCCTTTGTTTGTAATTCCGATGCAATTTCTGTGTCTCATCGTTAATACGATGGTCAGAGGGATACAGTAAACCTGAAGTGAAGCATCGGAATCTATAACTAGTGTCACAGGAATCGTTCAAAGCATAGACAGTAAGATGAGTCAATTTTCTTATACTCAAGTCGGCATTGTGCGTTTTGCATTTAATTCTGATGCATTTTCTGTGTTTCATCGTCAATAAGAAGGTCAGAGGGATACTGTAAACCTGAAGCGATGAATCGGAATCGATTACTAGTGTCACAGGAATGGTTCAAAACATAGATATTAAGAAGAGTCTGTTTTCTTGTACTTAAGTCGGCATTGTGCCTTTTCGATTTAATTCCGATGCAATTTCTGTGTTTTTCGTCGTCAATAAGAAGGTCCTAGGGATACAGTAAACCTGAAGTGAAGCATCGGAATCTAAAACCCGTCTCACAGGAAAGGTTCAAAACATAGTCAGTAAAAAGAGCCTGTCATCTTGTACTTGAGTCGGCATTGTGCATTTTGAATTTAATTCCGATGCAATTTCAGTGTTTCATCGTCAATAAGAAGGTCAGCTGGATACAGTAACCATGAAGTGAAGCAACGGAATCTATAACTAGTGTCACAGTAATGGTTGAAAGCATTGATATTAAGAAGAGTCTGATTTCTTTTTCTTAAGTAGGCATTGTGCCTTTTCTATTGAATTCCGATGCAATTTCTGTGTTTCGTCGTCAATAAAATGGTCCAAGGGATACAGTAAACCTGAAGTGAAGCATCGCAATCTGAAACCGGTCTCACAGGAAAGGTTCAAAACATAGACAGTAAGAAGAGTCAGTTTTCTTGTACTTGAGTCTGCATCGTGCCTTTTGTATTTAATTCCGATGCAATATCTGTGTTACATCGTCAATAAGAAGGTCCAAGGGATTCAGTAAACCTGAAGTCAAGCATCGGAATCTTAAACTGGTCTCACAGGAAAAGTTCAAAACATAGACAGTAAAAAGAGCCAGTCTTCTTGTACTTGAGTCGTTATTGTGCCTTTTGTATTTAATTCCGATGCAATTTCTGTGTTTCATCGTCAATAAGAAGGTCAGAGGGATACAGTAAACCTGAAGTGAGGCATCGGAATCTATAAGTAATGTCACAGGAATGGATCAAAACGTAGACATAAAGAGAAGTCAGTTTCCGTGTACTTATGTCGGCATTGTACCTTTTCTATTTAATTCCGAAGCAGTTTCTGTGATTCGTCGTCAAAAGAAGGTCCAAGGGATACAAAAAACCTGAAGTGAAGCATTGGATTCTAAAACTGGTTTCACAGGAAAGGTTCAAAACATAGACAGTTAGAAGAGCCAGACTTCTTGTACTTGAGTCGGCATTGTGCCTTTTGTATTTAATTCCGATGCAATTTCTGTGTTTCATCGTCAATAAGGTCAGAGGGATAGAGTAAACCTGAAGTGGAGCATCGGAATCTAATACCTGTCTCACAGGAAAGGATCAAAACATAGACAGTAAGAAGAGCCACACTTCTTGTACTATAGTCGGCATTGTGCCTTTTGTATTTATTTCCGATGCAATTTCTGTGTTATATCGTCAATAAGTAGGTCAGAGGGATACACTAAACCTGAAGTGAAGCATCGGAATCTATAGCAAGTGTCACAGGATTGGTTTAAAACATAGCAGTAAGAAGAGTCAGTTTTCTTGTTCTTAAGTCGGCATTGTGCCTTTTCTATTGATTTCCGATGCAATTTCTGTGTTTCGTCGTCAACAAGGAGGTCCAAGGGATACAGTAAACCTGAAGTGAAGCATCGGAATCTAAAACCGGTATCACAGGAAAGGTTCAAACATAGACAGTAAGTAGGCCAGTCTCCTTGTACTTGAGTCGGCATTGTGCCTTGTGTATTTAATTCCGATGCAATTTCAGTGTTTCATCGTCAATAAGAAGGTGAAAGGGATACAGTTAACCAGAAGTGAAGGATCGGAATCTATAACTAGTGTCACAGGAATGGTTCAAAGCTTAGACAGTAAGAAGAGTCAGTATTCTTGTAGTTAAGACGGCATTGTGCCTTTTGTATTTAATTACGATGCTATTTCTGTGTTTCGTCGTCAATAAGAACGTCCAAGGGATACTGTAAACCTGAAGTGAAGCATCTGAATCTAAGACTGGTCTCACAGGAGAGGTTCAAAACATAGACAATAAGAAGAATCAGTTTTCCGGTACTTAAGTCGGCACAGTGCCTTTTGTATTTAATTCCGATGCAATTTCTGTGTTTCATCGTCAATATGAAGGTCAGAGGGATACAGTAAACCTGAAGTGAAGCATCGGAGTCTATAACTCAGTGTCACAGTAATGGTTCAAAACATAGACAGTAAGAAGAGTCAGTTTTCTTGTACTGAAGTCGGCATTGAGCCTTTTGTATTTAACTCCGATGCAATTTCTGTGTTTGATCGTCAATAAGAAAGTCCAAGGGATACAGTAAACCTGAAGTGAAGCATCAGAATCCAAAACCGGGCTCACAGGAAAGGTTCAAAACATAGACAGTAAGAAGAGCCAGACTTTTTGTACTTGAGTCGGCATTGTGCCTTTTGTATTTAATTCAGATGCAATTTCTGTGATTCATCGTCTATATGACGGTCAGAGGGATACAGAAAACCTGAAATAAAGCATCGGAATCTATAACTAGTGTCACAGGAATGGTTCAAAACATAGACAGTAAGAAGAGTCAGTTTTCTTATACTTAAGTCGTCATTGTGGCTTTTGTATTTAATTCCGATGCAATTTCTGTGTTTCATCGTCAATAAGGAGGTCAGAGGGATACAGTAAACCTGAAGTGATGCATCGGATCCTATAAGTAGTGTCACAGGAATGGTTCAAATTATAGACAGCAGGAAGAGTCAGTTTTCTTGTACTTAAGTCGACATTGTGCCATTTCTATTTAATTCCGATGCAGTTTCTGTGTTTCGTCGTCAATAAGAAGGTCCAAGGGATACAGTTAACCTAAAGTGAAGCATCGGAATCTAAAACCGGTATCACAGGAAAGGTTCAAATCATAGACAGTAAGAAGAAACAGTCTTCTTGTACTAGAGTCGGCATTGTGCCTTTTGTATTTAATTCCGATGCAATTTCTGTGTTTCGTTGTCAATAAGACGGTCAGAGGGATACAGTAAACCTGAAGTGACGGATCGGAATCTATAACTAGTGTCACAGGAATGGTTCAAACATAGGCAGTATGAAGACTCAGTTTTCTTGTTCGTAAGTCGGCATTGTGACTTTTGTATTTAATTCCGATGCAATTTCTGTGTTTCATCGTCAATATGAAGGTCAGAGGGATGCAGTAAACCTGAAGTGAAGCATCGGAATCTATAACTAGTGTCACAGGATTGGTTCAAAACATAGACAGTAAGAAGAGTCAGTTTTCTTGTACTTAAGTCGGCATTGTGCCTTTTGTATTTATTTCCGATGCAATTTCTGTGTTTCATCGTCAATAAGAAAGTCCAAGAGATACAGTAAACCTGAAGTGAAGCATCGGAATCTACAACTAGTGTCACAGGAATGGTTCACAGCTTAGACAGTTAGAAGAGTCAGTTTTCTTCTACTTAAGTCGGCATTGTGACTTTTGTATTTAATTCTGATGAAATTTCTGTGTGTCATCGTCAATAAGAAGGTCAAAGGGATACAGTAAACCTGAAGTGAAGCATCGGAATCTACAACTAGTGTCACAGGAATGGTTCAAAGCTTAGACAGTTAGAAGAGTCAGTTTTCTTCTACTTAAGTCGGCATTGTGCCTTTTGTATTTAATTCCGATGCATTCTCTGTGTTTGATCGTCAATAAGAAGGTCAGAGGGATGCAGTAAACCTGAAGTGAAGCATCGGAATCTATAACTAATGTCACAGGATTGGTTCAAAACATAGACAGTAAGAAGAGTCAGTTTTCTTGTACTTGAGTCGGCATTGTGACTTTTGTATTTAATTCTGATGCAATTTCTGTGTTTCATCGTCAATAAGAAGGTCAAAGGGATACAGTAAACCTGAGGTGAAGGATCGGAATCTATAACTAGTGTAACAGGAATGGTTCAAACATAGCCAGTTAGAAGACTCAGTTTTTTTGTTCTTAAGTGGGAATTGTGCCTTTTCTATTTAATTCCGATGCAATTTCTGTGTTTCGTCGTCAATACGAAGGTCCAAGGGATACTGAAAACCTGAAGTCAAACATCGGAAGCTAAGACTGGTCTCACAGGAAAGGTTCAAAACATAGACAGTAAGAAGAATCAGTTTTCTTGTACTTAAGTCGGCACTTTGCCTTTTGTTTTTAATTCCGATGCAATTTCTGTGTTTGATCGTCAATAAGAAAGTCCAAGGATACAGTAAACCCGAAGTGAAGCATCGGAATCCAAAACCGGGCTCACAGGAAAGGTTCAAAACATAGACAGTAAGAAGAGCAGGACTTTTTGTACTTGAGTCGGCATTGTGCCTTTTGTATTTAATTCCGATGCAATTTCTGTGTTTCATCGTCAATATGACGGTCAGAGGGATACAGAAAACCTGAAGTGAAGCATCGGAATCTATAACTAGTGTCACAGGAATGGTTCAAAGCATAGACAGTAAGATGAGACAGTTTTCTTATACTAAAGTCGGCATTGTGCTTTTTGTATTTAATTCCGATGCAATTTCTGTGTTTCATCGTCAATAAGAAGGTCAGAGGGATACAGTAAACCTGAAGTGATGCATCGGAACCTATAAGTAATGTCACAGGAATGGTTCAAATCATAGACAGTAAGAAGAGTCAGTTTTCTTGTACTTAAGTCGACATGTGCCATTTCTATTTAATTCCGATGCTGTTTCTGTGTTTAGTCGTCAATAAGATGGTCCATGGGATACAGTAAACTTGAAGTGAAGCATCGGAATCTAAAACCGGTATCACAGGAAAGGTTCAAATCATAGACAGTAAGAAGAGCCAGCCTTCTTGTACTAGAGTCGGCATTGTGAGTTATGTATTTAATTCCGATGCAATTTCTGTGTTTCGTTGTCAATAAGACGGTCAGAGGGATACAGCAAACCTGAAGTGAAGCATCGGAATCTACTAGTGTCACAGGAATGGTTCAAAACATAGACAGTAAGTAGAGCCAGTCTTCTTGTACTTGAGTCGGCATTGTGCCTTTTGTATTTAATTCCGATGCAATTACTGTGTTACATCGTCAATAAGAAGGTCAAAGGGATACAGTAAACCTGAAGTGAAGGATCGGAATCTATAACTAGTGTCACAGGAATCGTTCAATCATAGGCAGTATGAAGACTCAGTTTTCTTGTTCTTAAGTCAGCATTGTGCCTTTTCTATTTAATTCCGATGCAATTTCTGTGTTTCGTCGTCAATAAGAAGGTCCAAGGGATACTGTAAACCTGAAGTCAAGCATGGAATCTAAGACTGGTCTCACAGGAAAGGTTCAAATTATAGACAGCAAGAAGAATCAGTTTTCTTGTAGTTAAGTCGGCATTGTGACTTTTGTATTTAATTCCGATGCAATTTCTGTGTTTCATCGTCAATAAGAAGGTCAGAGGGATGCAGTAAACCTGAAGTGAAGCATCGGCATCTATAATTAGTGTCACAGGAATGGTTCAAAATATAGACAGTAAGAGGAGTCAGTTTTCTTGTACTTAAGTCGGCATTGTGCCTTTTGTATTTAATTCCGATGCAATTTCTGTGTTTGATCGTCAATAAGAAAGTCCAAGGGATACAGTAAAACTGAAGTGAAGCATCGGAATCTACAACTAGTGTCACAGGAATGGTTCAAAGCTTAGACAGATTAGAAGAGTCAGTTTTCTTCTACTTAAGTCGGCATTGTGCCTTTTGTATTTAGTTCCGATGCAATTTCTGTGTTTCATCGTCAATAAGACTGTCAGAGGGATACAGTAAACCTGAAGTGAAGCATCGGAATCCATAACTAGTGTCACAGGAATGGTTCAGAGCATAGTCAGTAAGAAGAGTCAGTTTTCTTATACTTAAGTCGGCATTGTGCCTTTTGTATTTAATTCCGATGCAATTTCTGTGTTTCATCGTCAATGAGAATGTCAGAGGGATACAGTAAACCTGAAGTGATGCATGGGAATCTATAACTTGTGTCACAGAAATGATTCAAAACATAGACGGGAAGAAGAGTCCTTTCTCCTGTACTTAAGTCGACATTGTGTCTTTTCTATTTAATTCCGATGCGATTTCTGTGTTTCGCCGTCAATAAGAGGGTCCATGGAACACAGTAAACCTGAAGTGAAGGATCGGAATCTAAAACCGGTATCCCAGGAAAGGTTCAAAACATAGACAGTAAGAAGAGCCAGTCCTCTTGTACTTGAGTCGGCATTGTGCCTTTTGTATTTAATTCCGATGCAATTTCTGTGTTTCATCGTCAATAAGACGGTCAGAGGGATACAGTAAACCTGAAGTGAAGCATCTGAATCAATAACTAGTGTCACAGGAATGGTTAAAAACATAGACAGTAAGAAGAATCAGTTTTCTTGTCCTTAAGCCGGCATTGTGCCTTTTGTATTTAATTCCGACGCAATTTCGGTGTTTCATTGTCATTAAGAAGGTCGGAGGGATATAGTAAACCGGAAGTGAAGCATCGGAATCTATAACTAGTGTCACAGGAATGGTATATAGCATAGACAGTAAGAAGAGTCAGTTTACTTGTTCTTAAGTCGTAATTGTGCCTTTTGTATTTAATTCCGATGCAATTTCTGTGTTTCATCGTCAATGAGAAGGTCAGAGGGATACAGTAAACCTGAAGTGAAGCATCGGAATCTAAGACTGGTCTCACAGGAAAGGTTCAAATCATAGTTAGTAAGAAGAATCAGTTTTCTTGTACTTAAGTCGGCATTGTGCCTTTTGTATTTAATTCCGATGCAATTGCTGTGTTACATCGTCAATAAGAAGGTCAGAGGGATACCGTAAACCTGAAGTGAAGCATCGGAATCTATAACAAGTGTCAAGGGAATGGTTCAAAACAGTAAGAAGAGTCAGTTTCCTTGAACTTAAGTCGGCATTGTGGCTTTTGTATTTAATGTCGATGCATTTTCTGTGTTTGATCGTCAATAAGAAGGTCAAAATGATACAGCAAACCTGAAGTGAAGCATCGGAATCTATAATTAGTGCCACAGGAATGGTTCAAAACATAGACATAAGAAGAAGAGACAGTTCTCCTGTACTTAAGTCGGCATTGTGCCTTTTCTATTTAATTCCGATGCAATTCCTGTGTTTCGTCGTCAATAAGAAAAGCCAAGGGATACAGTACACCTGAAGTGAAGCATCGGAATCTAAAACCGGTATCACAGGAAAGGTTCAAAACATAGACAGTAAGAAGAGCCAGACGTCTTGTACTTAACCCTTCATTGTGCCTTTTGTATTTAATTCCGATGCAATTTCTGTGTTTCATCATCAATAAGACTATCAGAGGGATACAGTAAACCTGAAGTAAAGCATCAGAATCTATAACTAGTGTCACAGGAATGGTTCAAAACACAGACACTAAGAAGAGTCAGTTTTCTTGTACTTAAGCCGGCATTGTGCCTTTTCTATTTAATTCCAATGCATATTCTGTGTTTCGTCGTCAATAAGAAGGTCCAATGCATACAGTAAACCTGAAGTCAAGCATCGGAATCTAAAACTGGTCTTGCAGGAAACGTTCAAAACATAGACAGTAAGAAGAGCCAGTCTTCTTGTACTTGAGTCGGCATTGTGCCTTTTGTATTTAATTCCGATGCAATTTCTGTGTTTCATCGTCAATATGAAGGTCAGAGGGATACAGTATACCTGAAGTCAAGCATCGGAATTTATAACTAGTCTCTCAGGAATGGTTCAAAGCATAGACAGTAGGAAGAGTCAGTTTTCTTATACTTAAGTCGGCATTGTGCCTTTTGTATTTAATTCCGATGCAATTTCTGTGTTTCATCGTCAATCAGAAGGGCAGCGGGATGCAGAAAACCTGAAGTGATGCATCGGAACCTATAACTAGTGTCACAGGAATGGATCAAATCTTAGACAGTAAGAAGAGTCAGTTTTCTTGTAATTAAGTCGACATTGTGCCTTTTCTAATTACTTCCGATGCAGTTTCTGTGTTACGTCGTCAATAAGAAGGACCAAGGGATACAGTGAACCTGAAGTGAAGGGTCGGAATGTAAAACCGGTATCACAGGAAAGGTTCAAAAGACAGACAGTAAGAAGAGCCAGTCCTTTTGTACTTGAGTCGGCATTGTGCCTTTTGTATTTAATTCCGCTGCAATTTCTGTGTTTCATCGTCAATAAGACGGTCAGAGGGATACAGTAAACCTGAAGTGAAGCATCGGAATCTATAACTAGTGTCACAGGAGTGGTTAAAATCATAGAGAGTAAGAAGATACAGTTTTTTTGGACTTATGTCGGCATTGTGCCTTTTGTATTTAATTCCGATGCAATTTCTGTGTTTCATCGTCAATAAGAAGGTCAGAGGGATACAGTGAACCTGAAGAAAAGGATCGGAATCTATAACTATTGTCACAGGAATGGTTCAAACATAGACAGTATGAAGACTCAGTTTTCTTGTTCTAAAGTCGGCATTGTGCCTTTTCTATGTAATTCCGATGCAATTTCTGTGTTTCGTCGTCAATAAGAAGGTCCAATGGATACTGTAAACCTGAAGTCAACCACCGGAATCTAAGACTGGTCTCACAGGAATGGTTCAAAACATAGACAGTAAGAAGAATCAGTTTTCTTGTACTTAAGTCGGCATTGTGCCTTTTCTATTTAATTCCGATGCAATTTCAGTGTTTAGACGATAATAAGTTGGTCCAAGGGATACAGTAATCCTGAATGAAGCATCGGAATCTAAAACCGGTATCACAGGAAAGGTTCAAAACATAGACAGTAAGAAGAGCCAGACGTCTTGTACTTGACCCTTCATTGTGCCTTTTGTATTTAATTCCGATGCATTTTCTGTGTTTCATCGTCAATAAGAGTGTCAGAGGGTTACAGTAAACCTGAAGTGAAGTATCGGAATCTATAACTAGTGTCACAGGAATAGTACAAAACATAGACACTAAGTAGCGTCAGTTTTCTTGAACTTAAGTCGGCATTGTGCCTTTTCTGTTTAATTCCAATGCATATTCTGTCATTCGTCGTCAATAAGAAGGTGCAATGGATACAGTAAGCCTGATGTCAAGCATCGGAATCTAAAACTGGTCTTACAGGAAAGGTTCAATACATAGACAGTAAGAAGAGCCAGTCTACTTGTACTTGAGTCGGCACTGTGCCTTTTGTATTTAATTCCGATGCAATTTCTGTGTTTCATCGTCAATAAGAAAGTCAGAGGGATACAATAAACCTAAAGCGAAGCATCGGAATCTATAACTAGTGTCACAGGGATGGTTCAAATCATAGACAGTAAGAAGAGTCAGTTTTCTTATACTTAAGTCGGCATTGTGCCTTTTGCATTTAATTCTGATGCATTTTCTGTGTTTCGTCGTCAATAAGAAGGTCCAAGGGATACAGTACACCTGAAGTGAACCATCGGAATCTAAAACCGGTATCACAGGAAAGGTCCAAAACATAGACAGTAAGAAGAGCCAGACGTCTTGTACTTGACACTTCATTGTGCCTTTTGTATTTAATTCCGATGCAATTTCTGTGTTTCATCATCAATAAGACTGTCAGAGGGATACAGTAAAGCTGAAGTGAAGCATCGGAATTTATAACTAGTGTCTCAGGAATGGTTCAAAGCATAGACAGTAGGAAGAGTCAGTTTTCTTATACTTAAGTCGGCATTTTGCCTTTGTATTTAATTCCGATGCAATTTCTGTGTTTCATCGTCAATCAGAAGGGCAGAGTGATGCAGAAAACCTGAAGTGATGCATCGGAACCTATAACTAGTGTCACAGGAATGGTTCAAATCTTAGACAGTAAGAAGAGTCAGTTTTCTTGTAATTAAGTCGACATTGTGCCTTTTCTATTTACTTCCGATGCAGTTTCTGTGTTTCGTCGTCAATAAGAAGGACCAAGGGATACAGTAAACCTGAAGTGATGGGTCGGAATCTAAAACCGGTATCACAGGAAAGGTTCAAAAGATAGACAGTAAGAAGAGCCAATCCTTTTGTACTTGAGTCGGCATTGTGCCTTTTGTATTTAATTCCGATGCAATTTCTGTGTTTCATCGTCAATAAGACGGTCAGAGGGATACAGTAAACCTGAAGTGAAGCATCGGAATCTATAAGTAGTGTCACAGGAGTGGTTAAAATCATATGCAGTAAGAAGAATCAGTTTTCGTGGACTTATGTCGGCATTGTGCCTTTTGTATTTAATTCCGATGCAATTTCTGTGTTTCATCGTCAATAAGAAGGTCAGAGGGATACAGTAAACCTGAAGAAAAGGATCGGAATCTATAACTAGAGTCACAGGAATGGTTCAAAGATAGACTGTAAGAAGACTCAGTTTTCTTGTTCTAGAGTCGGCATTGTGCCTTTTCTATTTAATTCCGATGCAATTTCTGTGTTTCGTCGTCAATAAGAAGGTCCAATGGATACAGTAAACCTGAAGTGAAGCATCGGATTCTAAAACCGGTATCACAGGAAAGGTTCAAACATAGACAGTAAGAAGAGTCAGTTTTCTTGCTCTTAAGTCGGCATCGTTCCTTTTGTATTTAATTCCGATGCAATTTCTGTGTTTCATCGTCAATAAGACGGTCAGAGGGATACAGTAAACCTGAAGTGAAGCATCTGAATCAATAACTAGTGTCACAGGAATGGTTAAAAACATAGACAGTAAGAAGAATCAGTTTTCTTGTCCTTAAGCCGTCATTGTGCCTTTTGTATTTAATTCCGACGCAATTTCGGTGTTTCATCGTCATTAAGAACGTCGGAGGGATACAGTAAACCGGAAGTGAAGCATCGGAATCTATAACTAGTGTCACAGGAATGGTATATAACATAGACAGTAAGAAGAGGCAGTTTACTTGTTCTTAAGTCGTAATTGTGCCTTTTGTATTTAATTCCGATGCAATTTCTGTGTTTCATCGTCAATGAGAAGGTCAGAGGGATACAGTAAACCTGAAGTGAAGCATCGGAATCTAAGACTGGTCTCACAGGAAAGGTTCAAATCATAGTTAGTAAGAAGAATCAGTTTTCTTGTACTTAAGTCGGCATTGTGCCTTTTGTATTTAATTCCGATGCAATTTCTGTGTTACATCGTCAATAAGAAGGTCAGACGGATACCGTAAACCTGAAGTGAAGCATCGGAATCTATAACTAGTGTCACAGGAATGGTTCAAAACAGTAAGAAGAGTCAGTTTCCTTGAACTTAAGTCGGCATTGTGGCTTTTGTATTTAATGCCGATGCATTTTATGTGATTGATCGTCAATAAGAAGGTCAAAATGATACAGCAAACCTGAAGTGAAGCATCGGAATCTATAATTAGTGCCACAGGAATGGTTCAAAACATAGACATAAGATGAAGAGACAGTTCTCCTGTACTTAAGTTGGCATTGTGCCTTTTCTATTTAATTCCGATGCAATTCCTGTGTTTCGTCGTCAATGAGACAATCCAAGGGATACAGTACACCTAAAGTGAAGCATCGGAATCTACAACCGGTATCACAGGAAAGGTTCAAAACATAGACAGTAAGAAGAGCCAGACGTCTTGTACTTAACCTTCATTGTGCCTTTTGTATTTAATTCCGATGCAATTTCTGTGTTTCATCATTAATAAGACTATCAGAGGGATACAGTAAACCTGAAGTAAAGCATCAGAATCTATAACTAGTGTCACAGGAATGGTTCAAAACATAGACATTAAGAAGAGTCAGTTTTCCTGTACTTAATTCGGCATTGTGCCTTTTCTATTTAATTCCAATGCATATTCTGTGTTTCGTCGTCAATAAGAAGGTCCAATGGATACAGTAAACCTGAAGTCAAGCATCGGAATCTAAAACTGGTCTTGCAGGAAACGTTCAAAACATAGACAGTAAGAAGAGAGAGTCTTCTTGTACTTGAGTCGGCATTGAGCCTTTTGTATTTAATTCCGATGCAATTTCTGTGTTTCATCGTCAATAAGAAGGTCAGAGGGATACAGTATACCTGAAGTCAAGCATCGGAATTTATAACTAGTGTCTCAGGAATGGTTCAAAGCATAGACAGTAGGAAGAGTCAGTTTTCTTATACTTAAGTCGGCATTGTGCCTTTTGTATTTAATTTCGATGCAATTTCTGTGTTTCATCGTCAATCAGAAGGGCAGCGGGATGCAGAAAACCTGAAGTGATGCACCGGAACCTATAACTAGTGTCACAGGAATGGTTCAAAGCATAGACAGTAAGAAGAGTCAGTTTTCTTATACTAAAGTCGGCATTGTGCCTTTTGTATTTAATTCCGATGCAATTTCTGTGTTTCATCGTCAATAAGAAGGTCAGAGGGATACAGTAAACCTGAAGTGATGCATCGGAACCTATAAGTAATGTCACAGGAATGGTTCAAATCATAGACAGTAAGAAGAGTCAGTTTTCTTGTACTTAAGTCGACATGTGCCATTTCTATTTAATTCCGATGCTGTTTCTGTGTTTCGTCGTCAATAAGATGGTACATGGGATACAGTAAACTTGAAGTGAAGCATCGGAATCTAAAACCGGTATCACAGGAAAGTTTCAAATCATAGACAGTAAGAAGAGCCAGTCTTCTTGTACTAGAGTCGACATTGTGCCTTTTGTATTTAATTCCGAAGCAATACCTGTGTTTCGTTGTCAATAAGACGGTCAGAGGGATACAGCAAACCTGAAGAGAAGCATCGGAATCTACAACTAGTGTCAATAAGACGGTCAGAGGGATACAGCAAACCTGAAGTGAAGCATCGGAATCTACTAGTGTCACAGGAATGGTTCAAAACATAGACAGTAAGTAGAGCCAGTCTTCTTGTACTTGAGTCGGCATTGTGGCTTTTGTATTTAATTCCGATGCAATTTCTGTGTTACATCGTCAATAAGAAGGTCAAAGGGATACAGTAAACCTGAAGCGAAGGATCGGAATCTATAACTAGTGTCACAGGAATCGTTCAAACATAGGCAGTATGAAGACACAGTTTTCTTGTTCTTAAGTCGGCATTGTGCCTTTTCTATTTAATTCCGATGCAATTTCTGTGTTTCGTCGTCAATAAGGAGGTCCAAGGGATACTGTAAACCTGAAGTCAAGCATGGAATCTAAGACTGGTCTTACAGGAAAGGTTCAAATTATAGACAGTAAGAAAAATCAGTTTTCTTGTAGTTAAGTCGGCATTGTGACTTTTGTATTTAATTCCGATGCAATTTCTGTGTTTCATCGTCATTAAGAAGGTCAGAGGGATGCAGTAAACCTGAAGTGAAGCATCGGAATCTATAACTAGTGTCACAGGAATGGTTCAAATCATAGACAGTAAGAAGAGCCAGTCTTCTTGTACTAGAGTCGACATTGTGCCTTTTGTATTTAATTCCGAAGCAATTTCTGTGTTTCGTTGTCAATAAGACGGTCAGAGGGATACAGCAAACCTGAAGAGAAGCATCGGAATCTACAACTAGTGTCAATAAGACGGTCAGAGGGATACAGCAAACCTGAAGTGAAGCATCGGAATCTACTAGTGTCACAGGAATGGTTCAAAATATAGACAGTAAGAGGAGTCAGTTTTCTTGTACTTAAGTCGGCATTGTGCCTTTTGTATTTAATTTCGATGCAATTTCTGTGTTTGATCGTCAATAAGAAAGTCCAAGGGATACAGTAACCCTGAAGTGAAGGGTCGGAATCTAAAACCGGTATCACAGGAAAGGTTCTAAACATGGGCAGTAAGAAGAGCCTCACGTCTTATACTTGACCCTTCATTGTGCCTTTTGTATTCAATTCCGATGCAAATTCTGTGTTTCGTCGTCAATAAGAAGGTCAGAGGGATACAGTAACTCTGAAGTGATGCATCGGAACCTATAACTAGTGTCACAGGAATGGTTCAAATCATAGACAGTAAGAAGAGTCAGTTTTCATGTACTTAAGTCGACATTGTGCCTTTTCTATTTAATTCCGATGCAATTTCTGTGTTTCATCGTCAATGAGAATGTCAGAGGGATACAGTAAACCAGAAGTGAAGCATCGGAATCTATAACTAGTGTCACAGGAGTGGTTCAAAGAATAGACATTTAGAAGAGTCGGTTTTCTTATAGTTAAGTCGGCATTGTGCCTTTTGTATTTAAGTCCGATGCAATTTCTGTGTTTCGTCGTCAATAAGAAGGTCAGAGGGATACAGTAACCCTGAAGTGATGCATCGGAACTAATAACTAGTGTCACAGGATTGGTTCAAATCATAGACAGTAAGAAGAGTCAGTTTTCTTGTACTTAAGTCGGCATTGTGCCTTTTCTATTTAATTCCGATGCAATTCCTGTGTTTCGTCGTCAATGAGACAATCCAAGGGATACAGTACACCTGAAGTCAAGCATCGGAATCTAAAACTGGTCTTGCAGGAAACGTTCAAAACATAGACAGTAAGAAGAGAGAGTCTTCTTGTACTTGAGTCGGCATTGTGCCTTTTGTATATAATTCCGATGCAATTTCTGTGTTTCATCGTCAATAAGAAGGTCAGAGGGATACAGTATACCTGAAGTCAAGCATCGGAATTTATAACTAGTGTCTCAGGAATGGTTCAAAGCATAGACAGTAGGAAGAGTCAGTTTTCTTATACTTAAGTCGGCATTGTGCCTTTTGTATTTAATTTCGATGCAATTTCTGTGTTTCATCGTCAATCAGAAGGGCAGCGGGATGCAGAAAACCTGAAGTGATGCACCGGAACCTATAACTAGTGTCACAGGAATGGTTCAAAGCATAGACAGTAAGAAGAGTCAGTTTTCTTATACTAAAGTCGGCATTGTGCCTTTTGTATTTAATTCCGATGCAATTTCTGTGTTTCATCGTCAATAAGAAGGTCAGAGGGATACAGTAAACCTGAAGTGATGCATCGGAACCTATAAGTAATGTCACAGGAATGGTTCAAATCATAGACAGTAAGAAGAGTCAGTTTTCTTGTACTTAAGTCGACATGTGCCATTTCTATTTAATTCCGATGCTGTTTCTGTGTTTCGTCGTCAATAAGATTGTACATGGGATACAGTAAACTTGAAGTGAAGCATCGGAATCTAAAACCGGTATCACAGGAAAGTTTCAAATCATAGACAGTAAGAAGAGCCAGTCTTCTTGTACTAGAGTCGACATTGTGCCTTTTGTATTTACTTCCGAAGCAATTTCTGTGTTTCGTTGTCAATAAGACGGTCAGAGGGATACAGCAAACCTGAAGAGAAGCATCGGAATCTACAACTAGTGTCAATAAGACGGTCAGAGGGATACAGCAAACCTGAAGTGAAGCATCGGAATCTACTAGTGTCACAGGAATGGTTCAAAACATAGACAGTAAGTAGAGCCAGTCTTCTTGTACTTGAGTCGGCATTGTGGATTTTGTATTTAATTCCGATGCAATTTCTGTGTTACATCGTCAATAAGAAGGTCAAAGGGATACAGTAAACCTGAAGTGAAGGATCGGAATCTATAACTAGTGTCACAGGAATCGTTCAAACATAGGCAGTATGAAGACTCAGTTTTCTTGTTCTTAAGTCGGCATTGTGCCTTTTCTATTTAATTCCGATGCAATTTCTGTGTTTCGTCGTCAATAAGGAGGTCCAAGGGATACTGTAAACCTGAAGTCAAGCATGGAATCTAAGACTAGTCTTACAGGAAAGGTTCAAATTATAGACAGTAAGAAGAATCAGTTTTCTTGTAGTTAAGTCGGCATTGTGACTTTTGTATTTAATTCCGATGCAATTTCTGTGTTTCATCGTCATTAAGAAGGTCAGAGGGATGCAGTAAACCTGAAGTGAAGCATCGGAATCTATAACTAGTGTCACAGGAATGGTTCAAAATATAGACAGTAAGAGGAGTCAGTTTTCTTGTACTTAAGTCGGCATTGTGCCTTTTGTATTTTATTTCGATGCAATTTCTGTGTTTGATCGTCAATAAGAAAGTCCAAGGGATACAGTAACCCTGAAGTGAAGGGTCGGAATCTAAAACCGGTATCACAGGAAAGGTTCTAAACATGGGCAGTAAGAAGAGCCTCACGTCTTGTACTTGACCCTTCATTGTGCCTTTTGTATTCAATTCCGATGCAAATTCTGTGTTTCGTCGTCAATAAGAAGGTCAGAGGGATACAGTAACTCTGAAGTGATGCATCGGAACCTATAACTAGTGTCACAGGAATGGTTCAAATCATAGACAGTAAGAGGAGTCAGTTTTCATGTACTTAAGTCGACATTGTGCCTTTTCTATTTAATTCCGATGCAATTTCTGTGTTTCATCGTCAATGAGAATGTCAGAGGGATACAGTAAACCAGAAGTGAAGCATCGGAATCTATAACTAGTGTCACAGGAGTGGTTCAAAGAATAGACAGTTAGAAGAGTCGGTTTTCTTATAGTTAAGTCGGCATTGTGCCTTTTGTATTTAAGTCCGATGCAATTTCTGTGTTTCGTCGTCAATAAGAAGGTCAGAGGGATACAGTAACCCTGAAGTGATGCATCGGAACTAATAACTAGTGTCACAGGATTGGTTCAAATCATAGACAGTAAGAAGAGTCAGTTTTCTTGTACTTAAGTCGACATTGTGCCTTATCTATTTAATTCCGATGCAGTTTCTGTGTTTCGTCGTCAATAAGATGGTCCAAGGGATACAGTAAACCTGAAGTGAAGCACCGGAATGTAAAACCGGTATCCCAGGAAAGGTTCAAAACATAGACAGTAAGAAGGGCCAGTCCTCTTGTACTTGGGTCGGCATTGTGCCTTTTGTATTTAATTCCGATGCAATTTCTGTGTTTCATCGTCAATAAGACGGTCAGAGGGATACAGTAAACCTGAAGTGAAGCATCTGAATCAATAACTAGTGTCACAGGAATGGTTAAAAACATAGACAGTAAGAAGAATCAGTTTTCTTGTCCTTAAGCCGGCATTGTGCCTTTTGTATTTAATTCCGACGCAATTTCGGTGTTTCATCGTCATTAAGAAGGTCGGAGGGATACAGTAAACCGGAAGTGAAGCATCGGAATCTATAACTAGTGTCACAGGAATGGTATATAACATAGACAGCAAGAAGAGTCAGTTTCCTTGTACTTATGTCGTAATTGTGCCTTTTGTATTTAATTCCGATGCAATTTCAGTGTTTCATCGTCAATAAGACTGTCAGAGGGTTACAGTAAACCTGAAGTGAAGCATCGGAATCTAAGACTGGTCTCACAGGAAAGGTTCAAATCATAGTTAGTAAAAAGAATCAGTTTTCTTGTACTTAAGTCGGCATTGTGCCTTTTGTATTTAATTCCGATGCAATTTCTGTGTTTCATCGTCAATCAGAAGGGCAGCGGGATACAGTGAACCTGAAGAAAATGATCGGAATCTATAACTAGAGTCACAGGAATAGTTCAAACATAGACAGTAAGAAGACTCAGTTTTCTTGTTCTAAAGTCGGCATTGTGCCTTTTCTATTGAATTCCGATGCAATTTCTGTGTTTCGTCGTCAATAAGAACGTCCAATGGATACTGTAAACCTGAAATCAACCACCGGAATCTAAGACTGGTTTCACAGGAAAGGTTCAAAACATAGACAGTAAGAAGAATCAGTTTTCTTGTACTTAAGTCGGCATCGTGCCTTTTGTATTTAATTCCGATGCAATTTCTGTGTTTGATCGTCAATAAGAAAGTCCAAGGGCTACAGTAAACCTTAAGTGAAGCATCGGAATCTATAACTAGTGTCACAGGAATGGTTCAAAGCATAGACAGTAAGAAGAGTCAGTTTTCTTATACTTAAGTCGGCATTGTGCCTTTTGTATTTAATTACGATGCAATTTCTGTGTTTTATCGTCAATAAGAAGGTGAGGGGGATACAGTAAACCAGAAGTGATGCATCGGAATCTATAATTAGTGTCACAGTAATGGTTCAAAACATAGACAGGAAGTAGAGTCAGTTCTCTTGTACTTAAGTCGGCATTGTGCCTTTTCTATTTAATTCCGATGCAATTTCAGTGTTTAGACGACAATAAGTTGGTCCAAGGGATACAGTAATCCTGAAGTGAAGCATCGGAATCTAAAACCGGTATCACAGGAAAGGTTCAAAACATAGACAGTAAGAAGAGCCAGACTTGTACTTGACCCTTCATTGTGCCTTTTGTATTTAATTCCGATGCATTTTCTGTGTTTCATCGTCAATAAGAGTGTCAGAGGGTTACAGTAAACCTGAAGTGAAGTATCGGAATCTACAACTAGTGTCACAGGAATGGTACAAAACATAGACACTAAGTAGCGTCAGTTTTCTTGAACTTAAGTCGGCATTGTGCTTTTTCTGTTTAATTCCAATGCATATTCTGTCATTCGTCGTCAATAAGAAGGTCCAATGGATACAGTAAACCTGAAGTCAAGCATCGGAATCTAAAACTGGTCTTACAGGAAAGGTTCAATACATAGACAGTAAGAAGAGCCAGTCTACTTGTACTTGAGTCGGCATTGTGCCTTTTGTATTTAATTCCGATGCAATTTCTGTGTTTCATCGTCAATAAGAAAGTCAGAGGGATACAATAAACCCAAAGTGAAGCATCGGAATCTATAACTAGTGTCACAGTGATGGTTCAAAGCATAGACAGTAAGAAAAGTCAGTTTTCTTATACTTAAGTCGGCATTGTGCGTTTTGCGTTTAATTCTGATGCATTTTCTGTGTTTCGTCGTCAATAAGAAGGTCCAAGGGATACAGTACACCTGAAGTGAAGCATCGGAATCTAAAACCGGTATCACAGGAAAGGTTCAAAACATAGACAGTAAGAAGAGCCAGACGTCTTGTACTTGACCCTTCATTGTGCCTTTTGTATTTAATTCCGATGCAATTTCTGTGTTTCATCATCAGTAAGACTGTCAGAGGGATACAGTAAAACTGAAGTGAAGCATCGGAATTTATAACTAGTGTCTCAGGAATGGTTCAAAGCATAGACAGTAGGAAGAGACAGTTTTCTTATACTTAAGTCGGCATTTTGCCTTTGTATTTAATTCCGATGCAATTTCTGAGTTTCATCGTCAATCAGAAGGGCAGAGCGATGCAGAAAACCTGAAGTGATGCATCGGAACCTATAACTAGTGTCACAGGAATGGTTCAAAGCTTAGACAGTAAGAAGAGTCAGTTTTCTTGTAATTAAGTCGACATTGTGCCTTTTCAATTTACTTCCGATGCAGTTTCTGTGTTTCGTCGTCAATAAGAAGGACCAAGGGATTCCTTAAACCTGAAGTGAAGGGTCGGAATCTAAAACCGGTATCACAGGAAAGGTTCAAAGGATAGACAGTAAGAAGAGCCAGTCCTTTTGTACTTGAGTCGGCATTGTGCCTTTTGTATTTAATTCCGATGCAATTTCTGTGTTTCATCGTCAATAAGAAGGTCCAATGGATACAGTAAACTTGAAGTGAAGCATCGGATTCTAAAACCGGTATCACAGGAAAGGTTCAAACATAGACAGTAAGAAGAGTCAGTTTTCTTGCTCTTAAGTCGGCATCGTTCCTTTTGTATTTAATTCCGATGCAAATTTCTGTGTTTCATCGTCAATAAGACGGTCAGAGGGATACAGTAAACCTGAAGTGAAGCATCTGAATCAATAACTTGTGTCACAGGAATGGTTAAAAACATAGACAGTAAGAAGAATCAGTTTCCTTGTCCTTAAGCCGGCATTGTGCCTTTTGTATTTAATTCCGACGCAATTTCGGTGTTTCATCGTCATTAAAAACGTCGGAGGGATACAGTAAACCGGAAGTGAAACATCGGAATCTATAACTAGTGTCACAGGAATGGTATATAACATAGACAGTAAGAAGAGGCAGTTTACTTGTACTTAAGTCGTAATTGTGCCTTTTGTATTTAATTCCGATGCAATTTCTGTGTTACATCGTCAATACGAAGGTCAGAGGGATACCGTAAACCTGAAGTGAAGCATCGGAATCTATAACTAGTGTCACAGGAATGGTTCAAAGCAGTAAGAAGAGTCAGTTTCCTTTAACTTATGTCGGCATTGTGGCTTTTGTATTTAATGCCGATGCATTTTATGTGGTTTATCGTCAATAAGAAGGTCAAAATGATACAGCAAACTTGAAGTGAAGCATCGGAATCTATAATCAGTGCCACAGGAATGGTTCAAAACATAGACACTAAGAAGAGTCAGTTTCCCTGTACTTAAGTCGGCATTGTGCCTTTTCTATTTAATTCCGATGCAATTCCTGTGTTTCGTCGTCAATAAGAAAATCCAAGGGATACAGTACACCTGAAGTGAAGCATCGGAATCTAAAACCGGTATCACAGGAAAGGTTCAAAACATAGACAGTAAGAAGAGCCAGACGTCTTGTACTTAACCCTTCATTGTGCCTTTTGTATTTAATTCCGATGCAATTTCTGTGTTTCATCATCAATAAGACTATCAGACGGATACAGTAAACCTGAAGTAAAGCATCAGAATCTATAACTAGTGTCACAGGAATGGTTCAAAACATAGACACTAAGAAGAGTCAGTTTTCCTGTACTTAAGCCGGCATTGTGCCTTTTCTATTTAATTCCAATGCATATTCTGTGTTTCGTCGTCAATAAGAAGGTCCAATGGATACTGTAAACCTGAAGTCAAGCATCGGTATCTAAAACTGGTCTTGCAGGAAACGTTCAAAACATAGACAGTAAGAAGAGCCAGTCTTCTTGTACTTGAGTCGGCAATGTGCCTTTTGTATTTAATTCCGAAGCAATATCTGTGTTTCATCGTCAATAAGAAGGTCAGAGGGATACAGTATACCTGAAGTCAAGCATCGGAATTTATAACTAGTGTCTCAGGAATGGTTCAAATCTTAGACAGTAAGAAGAGTCAGTTTTCTTGTAAATAAGTCGACATTGTGCCTTTTCTATTTACTTCCGATGCAGTTTCAGTGTTTCGTCGTCAATAAGAAGGACCAAGGGATACAGTAAACCCGAAGTGAAGGGTCGGAATCTAAAACCGGTATCACAAGAAAGGTTCAAAAGACAGACAGTAAGAAGAGCCAGTCCTTTTGTACTTGAGTCGGCATTGTGCCTTTTGTATTTAATTCCGATGCAATTTCTGTGTTTCATCGTCAATAAGAAGGTCAGAGGGATACAGTAAACCTGAAGAAAAGGATCGGAATCTATAACTAGAGTCACAGGAATGGTTCAAACATAGACAGTGAGAAGACTCAGTTTTTTTGTTCTAAAGTCGGCATTGTGCCTTTTCTATTTAATTCCGATGCAATTTCTGTGTTTCGTCGTCAATAACAAGGTCCAATGGATACTGTAAACCTGAAGTCAACCACCGGAATCTAAGACTGGTCTCACAGGAAAGATCCAAAACATAGACAGTAAGAAGGATCAGTTTTCTTGTACTTAAGTCGGCATCGTGCCTTTTGTATTTAATTCCGATGCAATGTCTGTGTTTGATCGTCAATAAGAAAGTCCAAGGGCTACAGTAAACCTTAAGTGAAGCATCGGAATCTATAACTAGTGTCACAGGAATGGTTCAAAGCATAGACAGTAAGAAGAATCAGTTTTCTTATACTTAAGTCGGCATTGTGCCTTTTGTATTTAATTCCGATGCAATGTCTGTGTTTTATCGTCAATAAGAAGGTGAGGGGGATACAGTAAACCAGAAGTGATGCATCGGAATCTATAATTAGTGTCACAGTAATGGTTCAATACATAGACAGGAAGTAGAGTCAGTTCTCTTGTACTTAAGTCGGCATTGTGCCTTTTCTATTTAATTCCGATGCAATTTCAGTGTTAAGACGACAATAAGTTGGTCCAAGGGATACAGTAATCCTGAAGTGAAGCATCGCAATCTAAAACCGGTATCACAGGAAAGGTTCAAAACATAGACAGTAAGAAGAGCCAGACGTCTTGTACTTGACCCTTCATTGTGCCTTTTGAATTTAATTCCGATGCATTTTCTGTGTTTCATCGTCAATAAGACTGTCAGAGGGTTACAGTAAACCTGAAGTGAAATATCGGAATCTATAACTAGTGTCACAGGAATGGTTCAAAACATAGACACTGAGTAGAGTCAGTTTTCTTGAACTTAAGTCGGCATTGTGCCTTTTCTGTTTAAATCCAATGCATATTCTGTCATTCGTCGTCAATAAGAAGGTCCAATGGATACAGTAAACCTGAAGTCAAGCATCGGAATCTAAAACTGGTCTTACAGGAAGGTTCAATACATAGATAGTAAGAAGAGCCAGTCTACTTGTACTTGAGTCGGCATTGTGCCCTTTGTATTTAATTCCGATGCAATTTCTGTGTTTCATCGTCAATAAGAAAGTCAGAGGGATACAATATACCTAAAGTGAAGCATCGGAATCTATAACTAGTGTCACAGGGATGGTTCAAAGCATAGACAGTAAGAAGAGTCAGTTTTCTTATACTTAAGTCGTCATTGTGCGTTTTGCATTTAATTCTGATGCATTTTCTGTGTTTCGTCGTCAATAAGAAGGTCCAAGGGATACAGTACACCTGAAGTGAAGCATCGGAATCTAAAACCGGTATCACAGGAAAGGTTCAAAACATAGACAGTAAGAAGAGCCAGACGTCTTGTACTTGACCCTTCATTGTGCCTTTTGTATTTAAGTCCGATGCAATTTCTGTGTTTCATCATCAATAAGACTGTCAGAGGGATACAGTAAACCTGAAGTGAAGCATCGGAATTTATAACTAGTGTCTCAGGAATGGTTCAAAGCATAGACAGTAGCAAGAGTCAGTTTTCTTATACTTAAGTCGGCATTTTGCCTTTGTATTTAATTCCGATGCAATTTCTGTGTTTCATCGTCAATCAGAAGGGCAGAGTGATGCAGAAAACCTGAAGTGATGCATCGGAACCTATAACTAGTGTCACAGGAATGGTTCAAATCTTAGACAGTAAGAAGAGTCAGTTTTCTTGTAATTAAGTCGACATTGTGCCTTTTCTATTTACTTCTGATGCACTTTCTGTGTTTCGTCGTCAATAAGAAGGACCAAGGGATACAGTAAACCTGAAGTGAAGGGTCGGAATCTAAAACCGGTATCACAGGAAAGGTTCAAATGATAGACAGTAAGAAGAGCCAGTCCTTTTGTACTTGAGTCGGCATTGTGCCTTTTGTATTTAATTCCGATGCAATTTCTGTGTTTCATCGTCAATAAGACGGTCAGATGGATACAGTAAACCTGAAGTGAAGCATCGGAATCTATAAGTAGTGTCACAGGAGTGGTTAAAATCATATACAGTAAGAAGAATCAGTTTTCGTGGACTTATGTCGGCATTGTGCCTTTTCTATTTAATTCCGTTGCAATTTCTGTGTTTTTCGTCGTCAATAAGAAGGTCCTAGGGATACGGTAATCCTGAAGTGAAGCATCGGAATCTAAAACCGGTCTCACAGGAAAGGTTCAAAACATAGACAGTAAAAAGAGCCAGTCATCTTGTACTTGAGTCGGCATTGTGCATTTTGAAATTAATTCCGATGCAATTTCTGTGTTTCATCGTCAACAAGAAGGTCAGCTTGATACAGTAACCATGAAGTGAAGCATCGGAATCTCTAACTAGTGTCACAGTAATGGTTCAAAACATTGATATTAAGAAGAGTCTGATTTCTTTTTCTTAAGTAGGCATTGTGCCTTTTCAATTGAATTCCGATGCGATTTCTGTGCTTCGTTGTCAATAAAAAGGTCCAAGGGATACAGTAAACCTGAAGTGAAGCATCGCAATCTGAAACCGGTCTCACAGGAAAGGTTCAACACATAGACAGTGAAAAGAGCTATACTTTCTGTACCTGGGTCTTCATTGTGCATTTTGTATTTAATTCCGATGCAATTTCTGTGTTTCAGCGTCAATAAGACGGTCAGAGGGATACAGTAAACCTGAAGTGATGCATCGGAATCTATAACTAGTGTCACAGGAATGGTTCAAAGCATAGACAGTAGGAAGAGTTAGTCTTCTTGTACTTAAGTCTGCATTGTGCCTTTTGTATTTAATTCCGATGCAATTTCTGTGTTTCATCGTCAATAAGAAGTTCAGCTGGATACAGTTAACCTGAAGTGAAGCATCGGAATCTATAACTAGTGTCACAGGAATGGTTCAAAACATAGTCAGGAAGAAGAGACAGTTTTGTTGTACTTAAGTCGGCATTGTGCCATTTCCATTTAATTCCGATGCAATTTCTGTGTTTCGTCGTCACTAAGAAGGTCCAAGGGATACAGTAAACCTGAAGTGAAGCATCGGATTCTAAAACCGGTATCACAGGAAAGGTTCAAACATAGACAGTAAGAAGTGTCAGTTTTCTTGCTCTTAAGTCGGCATTGTGCCTTTTCAATTGGATTCCGATGCAATTTCAGTGTTTCGTCGTCAATAAGAAGGTCCAAGGGATACAGTAAACCTGAAGTGAAGCATCGGATTCTAAAACTGATCTCACAGGAAAGGTTGTAAACATAGACAGTAAGAAGAGCCAGTCTTCTTGTACTTGAGTCGGCATTGTGCCTTTTGTATCTAATTCCGATGCAATTTCTGTGTTTCATCGTCAATAAGAAGGTCAGAGGGATACAGTAAACCTGAAGTGATGCATCGGAACCTATAACTAGTGTCACAGGAATGGTTCAAAACATAGACAGTAAGAAGAATCAGTTTTCTTGTACTTAAGTCTACATTGAGCCATTTTCTATTTAATTCCGATGCAGTATCTGTGTTTCGTCGTCAATAACAAGGACCAAGGGATACAGTAAACCTGGCGTGTAGCATCGGATCCTAAAACCGGTATCACAGGAAAGGTTCAAACATAGATAGTAAGAAGAGCCAGTGTTCTTGTACTTGTGTCGGCATTGTGCCTTTAGTATTTAATTCCGATGCAATTTCTGTGTTTGATCGTCAATAAGACGGTCAGAGGGATACAGTAAACCTGACGTGAAGCATCGGAATCTATAACTAGTGTCACAGGAATGGTTAAAATCATAGACATTAAGAAGAATCAGTTTTCTTGTACTTAAGTCGGCATTGTGCCTTTTGTATATAATTCCGATGCAATTTTTGTGATTCATCGTTAATAAGAAGGTCAGAGGGATACAGTAAACCTGAAGTGATGCATCGGAACCTGTAACTAGTGTCACAGGAATGGTTCAAAACATAGACAGTATGAAGAAATAGTTTTCTTGTACTTAAGTCTACATTGTGCCATTTTCTATTTAATTCCGATGCAGTTTCTGTGTTTCGTCGTCAATATGAAGGACCAAGGGTTACAGTAAACCTGACGTGAAGCATCGGAATCTAAAACCGGTATCACAGGAAAGGTTCAAAACATAGACAGTAAGAAGAGCCAGTCTTCTTGTACTTGAGTCGGCATTGTGCCTTTTGTATTTAATTCCGATGCATTTTCTGTGTTTCATCGTCAATAAGACTGTCAGAGATTTACAGTAAACCTGAAGTGAAGCATCGGAATCTATAACTAGTGTCACAGGAATGGTTCAAAGCATAGAAACTAAGTAGAGTCAGTTTTCTTATACTTAAGTCGGCATTGTGCGTTTTGTATTTAATTCCGATGCAATTTCTGTGGTTCATCGTCAATAAGAAAGTCAGAATGACACAATAAACCTAAAGTGAAGCATCGGAATCTATAACTAGTGTCACAG
The DNA here is from genome assembly GCF_021461385.2 of Schistocerca piceifrons. Lineage (NCBI taxonomy): Eukaryota > Metazoa > Arthropoda > Insecta > Orthoptera > Acrididae > Schistocerca > Schistocerca piceifrons. The sequence continues at coordinate 11,669,494 of NC_060146.1, read as the reverse complement.
GGATGGTTCAAAGCATAGACACTAAGAGGAGTCAGTTTTCCTGTACTTAAGCCGGCATTGTGCCTTTTCTATTTAATTCCAATGCATATTCTGTGTTTCGTCGTCAATAAGAAGGTCCAATGGATACAGTAAACCTGAAGTCAAGCATCGGTATCTAAAACTGGTCTTGCAGGAAACGTTCAAAACATAGACAGTAAGAACAGCCAGTCTTCTTGTACTTGAGTCGGCAATGTGCCTTTTGTATTTAATTCCGAAGCAATTTCTGTGTTTCATCGTCAATAAGAAGGTCAGAGGGATACAGTATACCTGAAGTCAAGCATCGGAATTTATAACTAGTGTCTCAGGAATGGTTCAAATCTTAGACAGTAAGAAGAGTCAGTTTTCTTGTAATTAAGTCGACATTGTGCCTTTTCTATTTACTTCCGATGCAGTTTCTGTGTTTCGTCGTCAATAAGAAGGACCAAGGAATACAGTAAACCCGAAGTGAAGGGTCGGAATCTAAAACCGGTATCACAAGAAAGGTTCAAAAGACAGACAGTAAGAAGAGCCAGTCCTTTTGTACTTGAGTCGGCATTGTGCCTTTTGTATTTAATTCCGATGCAATTTCTGTGTTTCATCGTCAATAAGAAGGTCAGAGGGATACAGTAAACCTGAAGAAAAGGATCGGAATCTATAACTAGAGTCACAGGAATGGTTCAAACATAGACAGTGAGAAGACTCAGTTTTTTTCTTCTAAAGTCGGCATTTTGCCTTTTCTATTTAATTCCGATGCAATTTCTGTGTTTCGTCGTCAATAACAAGGTCCAATGGATACTGTAAACCTGAAGTCAACCACCGGAATCTAAGACTGGTCTCACAGGAAAGGTTCAAAACATAGACAGTAAGAAGGATCAGTTTTCTTGTACTTAAGTCGGCATCGTGCCTTTTGTATTTAATTCCGATGCAATGTCTGTGTTTGATCGTCAATAAGAAAGTCCAAGGGCTACAGTAAACCTTAAGTGAAGCATCGGAATCTATAACTAGTGTCACAGGAATGGTTCAAAGCATAGACAGTAAGAAGAATCAGTTTTCTTATACTTAAGTCGGCATTGTGCCTTTTGTATTTAATTCCCATGCAATGTCTGTGTTTTATCGTCAATAAGAAGGTGAGGGGGATACAGTAAACCAGAAGTGATGCATCGGAATCTATAATTAGTGTCACAGTAATGGTTCAATACATAGACAGGAAGTAGAGTCAGTTTTCTTGAACTTAAGTCGGCATTGTGCCTTTTCTGTTTAAATCCAATGCATATTCTGTCATTCGTCGTCAATAAGAAGGTCCAATGGATACAGTAAACCTGAAGTCAAGCATCGGAATCTAAAACTGGTCTTAGAGGAAGGTTCAATACATAGACAGTAAGAAGAGCCAGTCTACTTGTACTTGAGTCGGCATTGTGCCCTTTGTATTTAATTCCGATGCAATTTCTGTGTTTCATCGTCAATACGAAAGTCAGAGGGATACAATAAACCTAAAGTGAAGCATCGGAATCTATAACTAGTGTCACAGGGATGGTTCAAAGCATAGACAGTAAGAAGAGTCAGTTTTCTTATACTTAAGTCGTCATTGTGCGTTTTGCATTTAATTCTGATGCATTTTCTGTGTTTCGTCGTCAATAAGAAGGTCCAAGGGATACAGTACACCTGAAGTGAAGCATCGGAATCTAAAACCGGTATCACAGGAAAGGTTCAAAACATAGACAGTAAGAAGAGCCAGACGTCTTGTACTTGACCCTTCATTGTGCCTTTTGTATTTAAGTCCGATGCAATTTCTGTGTTTCATCATCAATAAGACTGTCAGAGGGATACAGTAAACCTGAAGTGAAGCATCGGAATTTATAACTAGTGTCTCAGGAATGGTTCAAAGCATAGACAGTAGCAAGAGTCAGTTTTCTTATACTTAAGTCGGCATTTTGCCTTTGTATTTAATTCCGATGCAATTTCTGTGTTTCATCGTCAATCAGAAGGGCAGAGTGATGCAGAAAACCTGAAGTGATGCATCGGAACCTATAACTAGTGTCACAGGAATGGTTCAAATCTTAGACAGTAAGAAGAGTCAGTTTTCTTGTAATTAAGTCGACATTGTGCCTTTTCTATTTACTTCTGATGCACTTTCTGTGTTTCGTCGTCAATAAGAAGGACCAAGGGATACAGTAAACCTGAAGTGAAGGGTCGGAATCTAAAACCGGTATCACAGGAAAGGTTCAAATGATAGACAGTAAGAAGAGCCAGTCCTTTTGTACTTGAGTCGGCATTGTGCCTTTTGTATTTAATTCCGATGCAATTTCTGTGTTTCATCGTCAATAAGACGGTCAGATGGATACAGTAAACCTGAAGTGAAGCATCGGAATCTATAAGTAGTGTCACAGGAGTGGTTAAAATCATATACAGTAAGAAGAATCAGTTTTCGTGGACTTATGTCGGCATTGTGCCTTTTCTATTTAATTCCATTGCAATTTCTGTGTTTTTCGTCGTCAATAAGAAGGTCCTAGGGATACGGTAATCCTGAAGTGAAGCATCGGAATCTAAAACCGGTCTCACAGGAAAGGTTCAAAACATAGACAGTAAAAAGAGCCAGTCATCTTGTACTTGAGTCGGCATTGTGCATTTTGAAATTAATTCCGATGCAATTTCTGTGTTTCATCGTCAACAAGAAGGTCAGCTTGATACAGTAACCATGAAGTGAAGCATCGGAATCTCTAACTAGTGTCACAATAATGGTTCAAAACATTGATATTAAGAAGAGTCTGATTTCTTTTTCTTAAGTAGGCATTGTGCCTTATCAATTGAATTCCGATGCGATTTCTGTGCTTCGTTGTCAATAAAAAGGTCCAAGGGATACAGTAAACCTGAAGTGAAGCATCGCAATCTGAAACCGGTCTCACAGGAAAGGTTCAACACATAGACAGTGAAAAGAGCTATACTTTTTGTACCTGGGTCTTCATTGTGCATTTTGTATTTAATTCCGATGCAATTTCTGTGTTTCAGCGTCAATAAGACGGTCAGAGGGATACAGTAAACCTGAAGTGATGCATCGGAATCTATAACTAGTGTCACAGGAATGGTTCAAAGCATAGACAGTAGGAAGAGTTAGTCTTCTTGTACTTAAGTCTGCATTGTGCCTTTTGTATTTAATTCCGATGCAATTTCTGTGTTTCATCGTCAATAAGAAGTTCAGCTGGATACAGTTAACCTGAAGTGAAGCATCGGAATCTATAACTAGTGTCACAGGAATGGTTCAAAACATAGTCAGGAAGAAGAGACAGTTTTGTTGTACTTAAGTCGGCATTGTGCCATTTCCATTTAATTCCGATGCAATTTCTGTGTTTCGTCGTCACTAAGAAGGTCCAAGGGATACAGTAAACCTGAAGTGAAGCATCGGATTCTAAAACCGGAATCACAGGAAACGTTCAAACATAGACAGTAAGAAGTGTCAGTTTTCTTGCTCTTAAGTCGGCATTGTGCCTTTTCAATTGGATTCCGATGCAATTTCAGTGTTTCGTCGTCAATAAGAAGGTCCAAGCGATACAGTAAACCTGAAGTGAAGCATCGGATTCTAAAACTGATCCCACAGGAAAGGTTGTAAACATAGACAGTAAGAAGAGCCAGTCTTCTTGTACTTGAGTCGGCATTGTGCCTTTTGTATCTAATTCCGATGCAATTTCTGTGTTTCATCGTCAATAAGAAGGTCAGAGGGATACAGTAAACCTGAAGTGAAGCACCGGAATCTATAACTAGTGTCACAGGAATGGTTTAAATCATAGACAGTAAGAAGAGTCAGTTTACTTATACTTAAGTCGGCATTCTGCCTTTAGTATTTAATTCCGATGCAATTTCTATGTTTCATCGTCAATAAGAAGGTCAGAGGGATACAGTAAACCTGAAGTGATGCATCGGAACCTATAACTAGTGTCACAGGAATGGTTCAAAACATAGACAGTAAGAAGAATCAGTTTTCTTGTACTTAAGTCTACATTGAGCCATTTTCTATTTAATTCCGATGCAGTATCTGTGTTTCGTCGTCAATAACAAGGACCATGGGATACAGTAAACCTGGCGTGAAGCATCGGATCCTAAAACCGGTACCACAGGAAAGGTTCAAACATAGATAGTAAGAAGAGCCAGTGTTCTTGTACTTGTGTCGGCATTGTGCCTTTAGTATTTAATTCCGATGCAATTTCTGTGTTTGATCGTCAATAAGACGGTCAGAGGGATACAGTAAACCTGACGTGAAGCATCGGAATCTATAACTAGTGTCACAGGAATGGTTAAAATCATAGACATTAAGAAGAATCAGTTTTCTTGTACTTAAGTCGGCATTGTGCCTTTTGTATATAATTCCGATGCAATTTTTGTGATTCATCGTTAATAAGAAGGTCAGAGGGATACAGTAAACCTGAAGTGATGCATCGGAACCTGTAACTAGTGTCACAGGAATGGTTCAAAACATAGACAGTAAGAAGAAATAGTTTTCTTGTACTTAAGTCTACATTGTGCCATTTTCTATTTAATTCCGATGCAGTTTCTGTGTTTCGTCGTCAATATGAAGGACCAAGGGTTACAGTAAACCTGACGTGAAGCATCGGAATCTAAAACCGGTATCACAGGAAAGGTTCAAAACATAGACAGTAAGAAGAGCCAGTCTTCTTGTACTTGAGTCGGCATTGTGCCTTTTGTATTTAATTCCGATGCATTTTCTGTGTTTCATCGTCAATAAGACTGTCAGAGATTTACAGTAAACCTGAAGTGAAGCATCGGAATCTATAACTAGTGTCACAGGAATGGTTCAAAGCATAGAAACTAAGTAGAGTCAGTTTTCTTATACTTAAGTCGGCATTGTGCGTTTTGTATTTAATTCCGATGCAATTTCTGTGGTTCATCGTCAATAAGAAAGTCAGAATGACACAATAAACCTAAAGTGAAGCATCGGAATCTATAACTAGTGTCACAGGGATGGTTCAAAGCATAGCCAGTAAGAAGAGTCAGTTTTCTTATACTTAAGTCGGCATTGTGCGTTTTGTATTTAATTCTGATGCATTTTCTGTGTTTCATCGTCAATAAGAAGGTCAGATTGATACAGTAAACCTGAAGCGATGCATCGGAATCTATAACTAGTGTCACAGGAATGGTTCAAAACATAGATATTAAGAAGAGTCTGTTTTCTTCTACTTAAGTCGGCATTGTGCCTTTTCTATTTAATTCCGATGCAATTTCTGTGTTTTTGGTCGTCAATAAGAAGGTCCTAGGGATACAGTAAACCTGAAGTGAAGCATCGGAATCTAAAACCGGTCACACAGGAAAGGTTCGAAACATAGACAGTACAAAGAGCCAGTCATCTTGTACTTGAGTCGGCATTGTGCATTTTGAATTTAATTCCGATGCAATTTCGGTCTTTCATCGTCAATACGACGGTCAGAGGGATACAGTAGACCTGAAGTGAAGCATCAGAATCTATAACTAGTGTCACAGGAATGATTCAGACCATAGACAGTATGAAGAGTCAGTCAACTAGTACTTGATTTGGCTTTGTGCCTTTTGTATTTAATTCCGGTGCAATATCTGTGTTTCATCGTCAATACGAAGGTCAGAGGGATACAGTAAATCTGAAGTGAAGCATCGGAATCTATAACTAGTGTCACAGGAATGGTTCAAAGCATAGACAGTAAGATGAGTCAGTCTTCTTGTACTTAAGTCGGCATTGTGCCTTTTTATTTAATTCCGATGCAATTTCTGTGTTTCATCGTCAATAAGAAGGTCAGCTGGATACAGTAAACCTGAAGTGAAGCATCGGAATCTATAACTAGTGTCACAGGAATGGTTCAAATTATAGACAGGAAGAAGAGCCAGTCTTCTTGTACTCGAGTTGGCATTGTGCCATTTGTATTTAATTCCGATGCAATTTCGGAGTTTCATCGTCAATACGACGGTCAGAGGGATACAGTAAACCTGAAGTGAAGCATCGGAATCTATAACTCGTGTCACGGGAATGGTTCAAAACATAGACAGTAAGAAGAGCCAGTCTTCTTGTACTTGAGTGGGCATTGTGCCTTTTGTATTTAATTCCGATGAAATTTTTGTGTTCGATCGTCAATGAGAAGGTCAGAGGGATACAGTAAACCTGAAGTGAAGCAGCGGAATCTATAACTTGTGTCACAGGAATGGTTCAAACATAGACAGTAAGAAGAGTCAGTCTTCTTGTACTGAAGTCGATATTGTGCCTTTTGTATTTAATTGCGATGCAATTTCTGTGTTTCATCGTCAATAAAAAGGTCAGAGGGATACAGAAAAACTGAAGTGAAGCATCGGAATCTAAAACTAGTGTCACAGGAATGGTTCAAAACATAGACAGTAGGAAGAGTCAGTCTTCTTGTACTTAAGTCGGCATAGAGCCATTTGTATTTAATTCTGATGCAATTTCTGTGTTTCATCGTCAATAAGAAGGTCAGCTGGATACAGTAAACCTGAAGTGAAGCATCGGAATCTGTAACTAGTGTCACAGGAATGGTTCAAAACATAGACAGTAAGAAGAGCCAGTCTTCTTGTACTTGAGTCGGCATTGTGCCTATCGTATTTAATTCCGATCAATTTTCTGTGTTTGATCGTCAATAAGAAGGTCAGAGGGATACTGGAACCCTGAAGTGAAGCATCGGAATCTATAACTACTGTCACAAGAATGATTCGAAACATAGACAGTAAGAAGAGGTAGTCTTCTTCTACTTGAGTCGGCGTTGTTCCTTTTGTATTTAATTCCGAGGCAATTTCTGTGTTTCTTCGTCAATAAGAAGGTCAGAGGGATACAGTAAACCTGAAGTGAAGCATCGGAATCTATAACTAGTGTCACAGGAATGGTTCAAAACATAGACAGTAAAAAGAGTCACTTTTCTTGTACCTAAGTCGGCATTGTGCCTTTTGTATTTAATTCCGATGCAATTTCTGTGCTTCATCCTCAATAAGAAGGTCAGAGGGATACAGTAAACCTGAAGTGAAGTATCGGAATCTATAACTAGTGTCTCAGGAATGGTTCAAAATATAGAGAGTGAGAAGAGTCAGTCTTTTGCTACTTAAGTCGGCATTGTGCCTTTTGTATTTAATTCCGATGCAATTTCTGTATTTCATCGTCAATAAGAAGGTTAGAGGGATACAGTAAACCGGAAGTGAAACATCGGAATCTATAACTAGTGTCACAGGAATGGTTCAAAACATAGACAGTAAGAAGAGTCAGTCTTCTTGTACTTAAGTCGGCATTGTGCCTTTTGTATTTAATTCAGATGCAATATCTGTGTTTCATCGTCAATAAGAAGATCAGATGGATCCAGTAAACCTGAAGTGAAGCATCGGAATGTATAACTAGTGTCACAGGAATGGTTCAAAACATAGACAGTAAGAAGAGCCAGAGTTCTTGTACTTAAGTGGGCATTCTGCCTTTTGTATTTAATTCCGACGCAATTTCTGTGTTTCATCGTCAATAAGAAGTTCACAGGGATACAGTAAACCTGAAGTGAAGCATCGGAATCTATAACTAGTGTCACAGGAAATTTTAAAATCATAAACAGTAAGAAGAGCCAGTTTTCTTGTACTTAAGTCGGCATTGTGCCTTTTCTATTGAATTCCGATGCAATTTCTGTGTTTCATCGTCAATAAGAAGGTCAGAGGGATACAGTAAACCTGAAGTGAAGCACCGGAATCTATAACTAGTGTCACAGGAATGGTTCAAATCATAGACAGTAAGAAGAGTCAGTTTACTTATACTTAAGTCGGCATTGTGCATTTTGTATTTAATTCCGAAGCAATTTCTGTGTTTCATCGTCAATAAGAAGGTCAGAGGGATGCAGTAAACCTGAAGTGATGCATCGGAACCTATAACTAGTGTCACAGGAATGGTTCAAAACATAGACAGTAAGACGAATCAGTTTTCTTGTACTTAAGTCTACATTGTGATATTTTCTATTTAATTCCGATGCAGTTTCTGTGTTTCGTCGTCAATAACAAGGACCAAGGGATACAGTAAACCTGACGTGAATCATCGGAATCTAAAACCGGTATCACAGGAACGGTTCAAACTTAGTGAGTGAGAAGAGCCAGTCTTCTTGTACTTGAGTCGGCATTGTGCCTTTAGTATTTAATTCCGATGCAATTTCTGTGTTTGATCGTCAATAAGACGGTCAGAGGGATACAGTAAACCTGAAGTGAAGCATCGGAATCTATAACTAGTGTCACAGGAATGGTTAAAATCATAGACATTAAGAAGAATCAGTTTTCTTGTACTTAAGTCGACATTGTGCCTTTTCTATTTAATTCCAATGCATATTCTGTGATTCGTCGTCAATAACATGGACCAAGGGATACAGTAAACCTGACGTGAAGCATCGGAATCTATAACTAGTGTCACAGGAATGGTTCAAAGCATAGACAGTAAGAAGAGCCAGTCTTCTTGTACTTGAGTCGGCATTGTGCCTTTTGCATTTAATTCTGATGCAATTTCTGTGTTTCATCGTCAGTACGACGGTCAGAGGGATACAGTAAACCTGGAGTGAAGCATCGGAATCTAAAACTAGTGTCACAAGAATGGTTCAAAAAATAGGAAGTAGGAAGAGTCAGTCATCTTGTATTTAAGTCGGCTTTGTGCATTTTGTATTTAATTCCTATGCAATTTCTGTGTTTCATCGTCAATAAAAAGGTCAGAGGGATACAGAAAAACTGAAGTGAAGCATCGGAATCTAAAACTAGTGTCACAGGAATGGTTCAAAACATAGACAGTAGGAAGAGTCAGTCTTCTTGTACTTAAGTCGGCATTGAGCCATTTGTATTTAATTCTGATGCAATTTCTGTGTTTCATCGTCAATAAGAAGGTTAGAGGGATACAGATAACCTGAAGTGAAGCATCGGAATCTATAACTAGTGTCACAGGAATGGTTCAAAACATAGACAGGAAGAAGAGTCAGTTTTGTTGTACTTAAGTCGGCATTGTGCCATTTCCATTTAATTCCGATGCAATTTCGGAGTTTCGTCGTCACTACGAAGGTCCAAGGGATACAGTAAACCTGAAGTGAAGCATCGGATTCTAAAACCGGTATCACAGGAAAGGTTCAAACATAGACAGTAAGAAGTGTCAGTTTTCTTGCTCTTAAGTCGGCATTGTGACTTTTCAATTGGATTCCGATGCAATTTCAGTGTTTCGTCGTCAATAAGAAGGTCCAAGGGATACAGTAAACCTGAAGTGAAGCATCGGATTCTAAAACTGATCTCACAGGAAAGGTTGTAAACATAGACAGTAAGAAGAGCCAGTCTTCTTGTACTTGAGTCGGCATTGTGCCTTTTGTATCTAATTCCGATGCAATTTCTGTGTTTCATCGTCAATAAGAAGGTCAGAGGGATACAGTAAACCTGAAGTGAAGCACCGGAATCTATAACTAGTGTCACAGGAATGGTTTAAATCATAGACAGTAAGAAGAGTCAGTTTACTTATACTTAAGTCGGCATTCTGCCTTTAGTATTTAATTCCGATGCAATTTCTGTGTTTCATCGTCAATAAGAAGGTCAGAGGGATACAGTAAACCTGAAGTGATGCATCTGAACCTATAACTAGTGTCACAGGAATGGTTCAAAACATAGACAGTAAGAAGAATCAGTTTTCTTGTACTTAAGTCTACATTGAGCCATTTTCTATTTAATTCCGATGCAGTATCTGTGTTTCGTCGTCAATAACAAGGACCAAGGGATACAGTAAACCTGGCGTGAAGCATCGGATTCTAAAACCGGTATCACAGGAAAGGTTCAAACATAGACAGTAAGAAGAGCCAGTGTTCTTGTACTTGAGTCGGCATTGTGCCTTTAGTATTTAATTCCGATGCAATTTCTGTGTTTCTTCGTCAATAAGAAGGTCAGAGGGATACAGTAAACCTGAAGTGAAGCATCGGAATCTATAACTAGTGTCACAGGAATGGTTCAAAACATAGACAGTAAAAAGAGTCACTTTTCTTGTACCTAAGTCGGCATTGTGCCTTTTGTATTTAATTCCGATGCAATTTCTGTGCTTCATCCTCAATAAGAAGGTCAGAGGGATACAGTAAACCTGAAGTGAAGTATCGGAATCTATAACTAGTGTCTCAGGAATGGTTCAAAATATAGAGAGTGAGAAGAGTCAGTCTTTTGCTACTTAAGTCGGCATTGTGCCTTTTGTATTTAATTCCGATGCAATTTCTGTGTTTCATCGTCAATAAGAAGGTTAGAGGGATACAGTAAACCGGAAGTGAGACATCGGAATCTATAACTAGTGTCACAGGATTGGTTCAAAACATAGACAGTAAGAAGAGTCAGTCTTCTTGTACTTAAGTCGGCATTGTGCCTTTTGTATTTAATTCAGATGCAATATCTGTGTTTCATCGTCAATAAGAAGATCAGATGGATCCAGTAAACCTGAAGTGAAGCATCGGAATGTATAACTAGTGTCACAGGAATGGTTCAAAACATAGACAGTAAGAAGAGCCAGAGTTCTTGTACTTAAGTGGGCATTCTGCCTTTTGTATTTAATTCCGACGCAATTTCTGTGTTTCATCGTCAATAAGAAGTTCACAGGGATACAGTAAACCTGAAGTGAAGCATCGGAATCTATAACTAGTGTCACAGGAAATTTTAAAATCATAAACAGTAAGAAGAGCCAGTTTTCTTGTACTTAAGTCGGCATTGTGCCTTTTCTATTGAATTCCGATGCAATTTCTGTGTTTCATCGTCAATAAGAAGGTCAGAGGGATACAGTAAACCTGAAGTGAAGCACCGGAATCTATAACTAGTGTCACAGGAATGGTTCAAATCATAGACAGTAAGAAGAGTCAGTTTACTTATACTTAAGTCGGCATTGTGCATTTTGTATTTAATTCCGAAGCAATTTCTGTGTTTCATCGTCAATAAGAAGGTCAGAGGGATGCAGTAAACCTGAAGTGATGCATCGGAACCTATAACTAGTGTCACAGGAATGGTTCAAAACATAGACAGTAAGACGAATCAGTTTTCTTGTACTTAAGTCTACATTGTGATATTTTCTATTTAATTCCGATGCAGTTTCTGTGTTTCGTCGTCAATAACAAGGACCAAGGGATACAGTAAACCTGACGTGAATCATCGGAATCTAAAACCGGTATCACAGGAACGGTTCAAACTTAGTGAGTGAGAAGAGCCAGTCTTCTTGTACTTGAGTCGGCATTGTGCCTTTAGTATTTAATTCCGATGCAATTTCTGTGTTTGATCGTCAATAAGACGGTCAGAGGGATACAGTAAACCTGAAGTGAAGCATCGGAATCTATAACTAGTGTCACAGGAATGGTTAAAATCATAGACATTAAGAAGAATCAGTTTTCTTGTACTTAAGTCGACATTGTGCCTTTTCTGTTTAATTCCAATGCATATTCCGTGATTCGTCGTCAATAAGAAGGTCCAATGGATACAGTAAACCTGAAGTCAAGCATCGGAATCTAAAACTGGTCTTACAGGAAAGGTTCAATACATAGACAGTAAGAAGAGCCAGTCTCCTTGTACTTGAGTCGGCATTGTGCCTTTTGTATATAATTGCGATGCAATTTCTGTGGTTCATCGTCAATAAGAAAGTCAGAGGGACACAATAAACCTAAAGTGAAGCATCGGAATCTATAACTAGTGTCACAGGGATGGTTCAAAGCATAGCCAGTAAGAAGAGTCAGTTTTCTTATACTTAAGTCGGCATTGTGCGTTTTGTATTTAATTCTGATGCATTTTCTGTGTTTCATCGTCAATAAGAAGGTCAGATTGATACAGTAAACCTGAAGCGATGCATCGGAATCTATAACTAGTGTCACAGGAATGGTTCAAAACATAGATATTAAGAAGAGTCTGTTTTCTTCTACTTAAGTCGGCATTGTGCCTTTTCTATTTAATTCCGATGCAATTTCTGTGTTTTTGGTCGTCAATAAGAAGGTCCTAGGGATACAGTAAACCTGAAGTGAAGCATCGGAATCTAAAACCGGTCTCACAGGAAAGGTTCGAAACATAGACAGTAAAAAGAGCCAGTCATCTTGTACTTGAGTCGGCATTGTGCATTTTGAATTTAATTCCGATGCAATTTCGGTGTTTCATCGTCAATACGACGGTCAGAGCGATACAGTAAACCTGAAGTGAAGCATCAGAATCTATAACTGGTGTCACAGGAATGATTCAGAACATAGACAGTATGAAGAGTCAGTAAACAAGTACTTGATTTGGCTTTGTGCCTTTTGTATTTAATTCCGATGCAATATCTGTGTTTCATCGTCAATACGAAGGTCAGAGGGACACAGTAAATCTGAAGTGAGGCATCGGAATCTATAACTAGTGTCACAGGAATGGTTCAAAGCATAGACAGTAAGATGAGTCAGTCTTCTTGTACTCGAGTTGGCATTGTGCCTCTTGTATTTAATTTCGATGCATTTTCTGTGTTTCATCGTCAATACGACGGTCAGAGGGATACAGTAAACCTGAAGTAAAGCATCGGAATCTATAACTCGTGTCACGGGAATGGTTCAAAACATAGACAGTAAGAAGAGCCAGTCTTCTTGTACTTGAGTGGGCATTGTGCCTTTTGTATTTAATTCCGATGAAATTTTTGTGTTTGATCGTCAATGAGAAGGTCAGAGGGATACAGTAAACCTGAAGTGAAGCAGCGGAATCTATAACTTGTGTCACAGGAATGGTTCAAACATAGACAGTAAGAAGATTCAGTCTTCTTGTACCGAAGTCGATATTGTGCTTTTTGTATTTAATTCCGATGCAATTTCTGTGTTTCAGCGTCAATAAGAAGGTCAGCTGGATACAGTAAACCTGATGTGAAGCATCGGAATCTGTAACTAGTGTCACAGGAATGGTTCATAACATAGACAGTAAGAAGAGCCAGTCTTCTTGTACTTGAGTCGGCATTGTTCATTTTGTATTTAATTCCGAGGCAATTTCTGTATTTCATCGTTAATAAGAAGGTTAGAGGGATACAGTAAACCTGAAGTGAAACATCGGAATCTATAACTAGTGTCACAGGAATGGTTCAAAACATAGACAGTAAGAAGAGTCAGTCTTCTTGTACTTAAGTCGGCATTGTGCCTTTTGTATTTAATTCCGATGCAATTTCTGTGCTTCATCCTCAATAAGAAGGTCAGAGGGATACAGTAAACCTGAAGTGAAGTATCGGAATCTATAACTAGTGTCACAGGAATGGTTCAAAATATAGAGAGTGAGAAGAGTCAGTCTTTTACTACATAAGTCGGCATTGTGCCTTTTGTATTTAATTCCGATGCAATTTCTGTGTTTCATCGTCAATAAGAAGGTTAGAGGGATACAGTAAACCTGAAGTGAAACATCGGAATCTATAACTAGTGTCACAGGAATGGTTCAAAACATAGACAGTAAGAAGAGTCAGTCTTCTTGTACTTAAGTCGGCATTGTGCCTTTTGTATTTATTTCCGATGCAATATCTGTGTTTCATCGTCAATAAATAGATCAGATGGATCCAGTAAACCTGAAGTGAAGCATCGGAATGTATAACTAGTGTCACAGGAATGGTTCAAAACATAGACAGTAAGAAGAGCCAGAGATCTTGTACTTAAGTTTGCATTCTGCCTTTTGTATTTAATTCCGATGCAATTTCTGTGTTTCATCGTCAATAAGATGGTCAGAGGGATACAGTAAACCTGAAGTGAAGCTCCGGAATCTATAACTAGTGTCACAGGAATGTTTCAAATCATAGACAGTAAGAAGAGTCAGTTTACTTATACTTAAGTCGGCATTGTGCATTTTGTATTTAATTCCGATGCAATTTCTGTGTTTCATCGTCAATAAGAGGGTCAGAGGGATGCAGTAAACCTGAAGTGATGCATCGGAACCTATAACTAGTGTCACAGGAATGGTTCAAAACATAGACAGTAAGACGAATCAGTTTTCTTGTACTTAAGTCTACATTGTGATATTTTCTATTTAATTCCGATGCAGTTTCTGTGTTTCGTCGTCAATAACAAGGACCAAGGGAAACAGTAAACCTGACGTGAATCATCGGAATCTAAAACCGGTATCACAGGAACGGTTCAAACTTAGTGAGTGAGAAGAGCCAGTCTTCTGGTACTTGAGTCGGCATTGTGCCTTTAGTATTTAATTCCGATGCAATTTCTGTGTTTGATCGTCAATAAGACGGTCAGAGGGATACAGTAAACCTGAAGTGAAGCATCGGAATCTATAACTAGTGTCACAGGAATGGTTAAAATCATAGACATTAAGAAGAATCAGTTTTCTTGTACTTAAGTCGACATTGTGCCTTTTCTATTTAATTCCAATGCATATTCTGTGTTTCGTCGTCATAACATGGACCAAGGGATACAGTAAACCTGACGTGAAGCATCGGAATCTATAACTAGTGTCACAGGAATGGTTCAAAGCATAGACAGTAAGACGAGCCAGTCTTCTTGTACTTGAGTCGGCATTGTGCCTTTTGCATTTAATTCCGATGCAATTTCTGTGTTTCATCGTCAATAAAAAGGTCAGAGGGATACAGAAAAACTGAAGTGAAGCATCGGAATCTAAAACTAGTGTCACAGGAATGGTTCAAAACATAGACAGTAGGAAGAGTCAGTCTTCTTGTACTTGAGTCGGCATTGTGCCTTTTGTATTTAATTCCGATCTATTTTCTGTGTTTGATCGTCAATAAGAAGGTCAGAGGGATACAGTAAACCTGAAGTGAAGCATCGGAATCTAAAACTAGTGTCACAGAAATGGTTCACACATAGACAGTAAGAAGAGCGAGTCTTCTTGTACTTGAGTCGGCATTATTCCATTTGTATTTAATTCCGATGCAATTTCTGTGTTTCATCGTCAATAAGAAGGTCAGAGGGATACAGTAAACCAGAAGTGAAGCATCGGAATCTATAACTAGTGTCACAGCAATGGTTCAAAACATAGACAGTAAGAAGGGTCAATTTTCTTGTACTTAAGTCGGCATTGTGGCATTTGTATTTATTTCCGATGTAATTTCTGTGTTTCATCGTCAATAAGAATGTCAGAGGGATACAGTAACCCTGAAGTGAAGCATTGGAATCTATAACTAGTGTCACAGGAATGGTTCAAAATATAGACAGTAAGAATAGTCAGTCTTTTGTACTTAAGTCGTCATTGTGCCTTTTGTATTTAATTCCGATGCAATTTCTGTGTTTGATCGTCAATACGATAGTCAGAGGGATGCAGTAAACCTGAAGTGAAGCATCGAAATCTATAACTAGTGTCACAGTAATGGTTAAAATCATAGACATTAAGAAGAATCAGTTTTCTTGTACTTAAGTCGACATTGTGCCTTTTCTATTTAATTCCAATGCATATTCTGTGTTTCGTCGTCAATAACAAGGACCAAGGGATGCAGTAAACCTGACGTGAATCATCGGAATCTAAAACCGTTTCACAGGAACGGTTCAAACTTAGACAGTGAGAAGAGCCAGTCTTCTTGTACTTGAGTCGGCATTGTGCCTTTTGTATTTAATTCCGATGCAATTTCTGTGTTTGGTCGTCAATAAGACGGTCAGAGGGATGCAGTAAACCTGAAGTGAAGCATCGGAATCTATAACTAGTGTCACAGGAATGGTTAAAATCATAGACATTAAGAAGAATCAGTTTTCTTGTACTTAAGTCGACATTGTGCCTTTTCTATTTAATTCCAATGCATATTCTGTGTTTCGTCGTCAATAACAAGGACCAAGGGATGCAGTAAACCTGACGTGAATCATCGGAATCTAAAACCGGTATCACAGTAACGGTTCAAACTAAGGCAGTGAGAAGAGCCAGTCTTCTTGTACTTGAGTCGGCATTGTGCCTTTTGTATTTAATTCCGATGCAATTTCTGTGGTTCATCGTCAATAAGAAGGTCAGAGGGATACAATAAAGCTCAAGTGAAGCATAGGAATCTATAACTAGTGTCACAGGGGTGGTTCAAAGCATAGACAGTAAGAAGAGTCACTTCTCTTATACTTAAGTCGGCAATGTGCGATTTGTATTTAATTCCGATGCATTTTCTGTGTTTCATCGTCAATAAGAAGGTCAGAGGGATACAGTATACCTGAAATGATGCATCGGAATCTATAACTAGTGTCACAGGAATGGTTCGAAGCTTAGACAGTAAGAAGAGTCAGTCTTCTTGTACTTGAGTTGGCTTTGTGCATTTTGGTTTTAATTCCGATGCAATTTCTGTGTTTCATCGTCAATACGAAAGTCAAAGGGATACAGTACAACTGAAGTGAAGCATCGGAATCTATAACTAGTGTCACAGGAATGGTTCAAATCATAGACTGTAAGAAGAGTCAGTCTTCTTGTACTTAAGTCGGCATTGTGCCTTTTGTATTTAATTCCGATCAATTTTCTGTGTTTGATCGTCAATAAGAAGGTCAGAGGGATACAGTAAACCTGAATTGATGCCTCGGAACCTATAACTAGTGTCACAGGAATGGTTCAAAACATAGACAGTAAGAAGAATCAGTTTTCTTGTACTTTAGTCTACATTGTGCCATTTTCTATTTAATTCCGATGCAGTCTCTGTGTTTCGTCGTCAATAACAAGGACCAAGGGATACAGTAAACCTGACGTGAAGCATCGGAATCTATAACTAGTGTCACAGGAATGGTTCAAAGCATAGACAGTAAGAAGAGCCAGTCTTCTTGTACTTGAGACGGCATTGTGCCTTTTGCATTTAATTCCATTGCAATTTCTGTCTTTCATCGTCAGTACGACGGTCAGAGGGATACAGTAAGCCTGAAGTGAAGCATTGGAATCTAAAACTAGTGTCACAAGAATGGTTCAAGATATAGGTAGTAGGAAGAGTCAGTCATCTTGTACTTAAGTCGGCTTTGTGCATTTTGTATTTAATTCCTATGCAATTTATGTGTTTCATCGTCAATAAAAAGGTCAGAGGGATACAGAAAAACTGAAGTGAAGCATCGGAATCTAAAAACTAGTGTCACAGGAATGGTTCAAAACAGAGACAGTAGGAAGAGTCAGTCTTCTTGTACTTAAGTCGGCATTGAGCCATTTGTATTTAATTCTGATGCAATTTCTGTGTTTCATCGTCAATACGAAGGTCATAGGGATACAGTAAAACTGAAGTGAAACATCGGAATCTATAACTTATGTCAAAGGAATGGTTCAAATCATAGACAGTATGAAGAGTCAGTCTTCTTGTACTTATGTCGGCATTGTGGCTTTTGTATTGAATTCCGATGCAATCTCTGTGTTTCATCGCCAATAAAAAGGTCAGCTGGATACAGTAAACCCGAAGTGAAGCATCGGAATCTATGACTAGTGTCACACGAATGGTTCAAACATAGACAGTAAGAAGAGCTAGTCTTCTTGCACTTGAGTCAGCATTGTGCTTTTGTATTTAATTCCGATCAATTTTCTGTGTTTGATCGCCAATAAGAAGGACAGAGGGATACAGTAAACCTTAAGTGAAGCATCGGAATCTAAAACTAGTGTCACAGGAATGATTCAAAACATAGACAGTAAGAAGAGTCAGTCTTCTTGTACTTAAGTCGGCATTGTGCCTTTTGTAAATAATTACGATGCAATTTCTGTATTTCATCGTCAATAACAAGGTCAGAGGGATACAATAAACCTGAAGTGAAGCATCGGAATCTATAACTAGTGTCACAGGAATGGTTAAAATCATAGACATTAAGAAGAATCAGTTTTCTTGTATTTAAGTCGACATTGTGCCTTTTCTATTTAATTCCAATGCATATTCTGTGTTTCGTCGTCAATAACAAGGACCAAGGGATGCAGTAAACCTGACGTGAATCATCGGAATCTAAAACCGGTATCACAGTAACGGTTCAAACTTAGGCAGTGAGAAGAGCCAGTCTTCTTGTACTTGAGTCGGCATTGTGCCTTTTGTATTTAATTCCGATGCAATTTCTGTGGTTCATCGTCAATAAGAAGGTCAGAGGGATACAATAAAGCTCAAGTGAAGCATAGGAATCTATAACTAGTGTCACAGGGATGGTTCAAAGCATAGACAGTAAGAAGAGTCACTTCTCTTATACTTAAGTCGGCAATGTGCGATTTGTATTTAATTCCGATGCATTTTCTGTGTTTCATCGTCAATAAGAAGGTCAGAGGGATACAGTATACCTGAAATGATGCATCGGAATCTATAACTAGTGTCACAGGAATGGTTCGAAACTTAGACAGTAAGAAGAGTCAGTCTTCTTGTACTTGAGTTGGCTTTGTGCATTTTGTTTTTAATTCCGATGCAATTTCTGTGTTTCATCGTCAATACGAAAGTCAAAGGGATACAGTACAACTGAAGTGAAGCATCGGAATCTATAACTTATGTCAAAGGAATGGTTCAAAACATAGACAGTATGAAGAGTCAGTCTTCTTGTACTTATGTCGGCATTGTGGCTTTTGTATTGAATTCCGATGCAATCTCTGTGTTTCATCGCCAATAAAAAGGTCAGCTGGATACAGTAAACCCGAAGTGAAGCATCGGAATCTATGACTAGTGTCACACGAATGGTTCAAACATAGACAGTAAGAAGAGCTAGTCTTCTTGCACTTGAGTCAGCATTGTGCCTTTTGTATTTAATTCCGATCAATTTTCTGTGTTTGATCGCCAATAAGAAGGACAGAGGGATACAGTAAACCTTAAGTGAAGCATCGGAATCTAAAACTAGTGTCACAGGAATGATTCAAAACATAGACAGTAAGAAGAGTCAGTCTTCTTGTACTTAAGTCGGCATTGTGCCTTTTGTAAGTAATTACGATGCAATTTCTGTATTTCATCGTCAATAAGAAGGTCAGAGGGATACAATAAACCTGAAGTGAAGCATCGGAATCTAAAACTAGTGTCACAGGAATGGTTCAAACATAGACAGTAAGAAGAGCCAGTCTTCTTGTACTTGAGTCGGCATTGTTCCATTTGTATTTAATTCCGATGCAATTTCTGTGTTTCATCGTCAATAAGAAGGTCAGAGGGATACAGTAAACCAGAAGTGAAGCATCGGAATCTATAACTAGTGTCACAGGAACGGTTCAAAACATAGACAGTAAGAAGGGTCAATTTTCTTGTACTTAAGTCGGCATTGTGCCATTTGTATTTATTTCCGATGCAATTTCTGTGTTTCATCGTCAATAAGAAGGTCAGAGGGATACAGTAAACCTGAAGTGAAGCATTGGTATCTAAAACTAGTGTCACAGGAATGGTTCAAAACATAGACAGTAAGAATAGTCAGTCTTTTGTACTTAAGTCGGCATTGTGCCTTTTGTATTTAATTCCGATGCAATTTCTGTGTTTCATCGTCAATAAGAAGGTCAGAGGGATACAGTAAACCTGAAGTGAAGCATCGCAATCTATAACTAGTGTCACAGGAATGGTTCAAAGCATAGTCAGTAAGAAGAGTCAGTTTTCTTATACTTAAGTCGGCAATGTGCGATTTTTATTTAATTCCGATGCATTCTCTGCGTTTCATCGTCAATAAGAAGGTCAGAGGGATACAGTATACCTGAAGTGATGAATCGGAATCTATAACTAGTGTCACAGGATTTGTTCGAAACATATACAGTAAGAAGAGTCAGCCTTCTTGTACTTCAGTTGGCTCTGTGCCTTTTGTATTTAATTCCGATGCAATTTCTGTGTTTCGTCGTCAATAAGAAGGTCCAAGGGATACAGTAAACCTAAAGAGAAACATCGGAATCTAAAACCGGTCTCACAGGAATGTGTCAAATCATAGACAGTAAGAAGTGCTAGACTTCTTGTACCTGAGTGTGCATTGTGCTTTTTGTATTGAATTCCGATGCATTTTCTGTGTTTCATCGTCAATAAGACGGTCAGAGGGATACAGTAAACCTGAAGTGAAGCATCGGAATCTATAACTAGTGTCACAGGAATGATTCAAAACATAGACACTAGGAAGAGTCAGCCTTCTTGTACTTAAGTCGGCATTGTGCCTTTTGTATTTAATTATGATGCAATTTCTGTGTTTCATCGTCTATAAGACGGCCAGGGGGATACAGTAAAACTAAAGTGAAGCATCGGAATCTATAACTAGTGTCACAGTAATGGTACAAAACAGAGGTACTAGGTGGAGTCAGTCTTCTTGTACTTATGTCGGCATTGTGCTTTTTATATTTAAGTAAGATGCAATTTCTGTGTTTAATCATCAATAAGAAGGTCAGAGGGATACAGTAAACCTGAACTGAAGCATCGGAATCTATAACTAGTGTCACAGGAATGGTTCAAAACATAGACATTAAGAAGAGCCAGTCTTCTTGTACTTGAGTCGGCATTATTCCTTTTGTATTTAATTCCGATGCAATTTCTGTGTTTCATCGTCAATAAGAAGGTCAGAGGGATACAGTAAACCTGAAGTGAAGCATCGGAATCTATAACTAGTGTAACAGGAATGGTTCAAAACAAAGACAGTACGAAGAGTCAGCCTTTTTGTACTTAAGTCAGCATTGGGCCTTTTGTATTTAATTAAGATGCAATTTCTGTGTTTCATCGTCAATAAGGAGGTCAGAGGGATACAGTAAACCTGAAGTGAAGCATCGGAATCTAAAACAAGTGTCTCAGGAATGGTTCAAAACATAGACAGTAAGAAGAGTCAGACTTCTTGTACTGAAGTCGGCATTGTGCCTTTTCTATTGAATTCCGATGCAATTTCTGTGTCTCGTCGTCGTTAACAAGGTCCAAGGGATACAGTAAATCTGAAGTGAAGCATCGGAATCTAAAACCGGTATCACAGGAAAGGTTCAAAACACAGACAGTAAGAAGAGCCACTCTTCTTGTACTAGAGTCAACATTGTGCATTTTGTATTTATTTCAGATGCAATATCTGTGTTTCATCGTCAATAAGAAGGTCAGCTGGATACAGTAACCATGAAGTGAAGCATCGGAATCTATAACTAGTGTCACAGTAATGGTTCAAAACATTGATATTAAGAAGAGTCTGATTTCTTTTTCTCAAGTAGGCACTGTGCCTTTTCTATTGAATTCCGATGCAATTTCTGTGTTTCGTCGTCAATAAAAAGGTCCAAGGGATACAGTAAACCTGAAGTGAAGCATCGCAATCTGAAACCGGTCTCACAGGAAACGTTCAACACATAGACAGTGAAAAGAGCTATACTTCTTGTACCTGAGTCTTCATTGTGCATTTTGTATTTAATTCCGATGCAATTTCTGTGTTTCAGCGTTAATAAGACGGTCAGAGGGATACAGTAAACCTGAAGTGATGCATCGGAATCTATAACTAGTGTCACAGGAATGGTTCAAAGCATAGACAGTAGGAAGAGTCAGTCTTCTTGTACTTAAGTCTGCATTGTGCCTTTTGTATTTAATTCCGATGCAATTTCTGTGTTTCATCGTCAATAAGAAGTTCAGCTGGATACAGTTAAATTGAAGTGAAGCATCGGAATCTATAACTAGTGTCACAGGAATGGTTCAAACATAGACAGGAAGAAGAGTCAGTTTTGTTCTACTTAAGTCGGCATTGTGCCTTTTCAATTGGATTCCGATGCAATTTCAGTGTTCCGTCGTCAATAAGAAGGTCCAAGGGATACAGTAAACCTGAAGTGAAGCATCGAATTCTAAAACTGATCTCACAGGAAAGGTTATAAACATAGACAGTAAGAAGAGCCAGTCTTCTTGTACTTCAGTCGGCATTGTGCCTTTTGTATCTAATTCCGATGCAATTTCTGTGTTTCATCGTCAATAAGAAGGTCAGAGGGATACAGTAAACCTGAAGTGAAGCATCGGAATCTATAACTAGTGTCACAGGAATGGTTCAAAGCATAGACAGTAAGATGAGTCAGTCTTCTTGTACTTAAGTCGGCATTGTGGCTTTTGTATTTAGTTCCGATGCAATTTCGGTGTTTCATCGTCAATAAGATGGTCAGCTGGATACAGTAAACCTAAAGCGAAGCACCGGAATCTATAACTAGTGTCACAGGAATGGTTCAAATTATAGACAAGAAGAAGAGCCAGTCTTCTTGTACTCGAGTTGGCATTGTGCCTTTTGTATTTAATTCCGACGCAATTTCTGTGTTTCAACGTCAATACGACGGTCAGAGGGATGCAGTAAACCTGAAGTGAAGCATCGGAATCTATAACTCGTGTCACGGGAATGGATCAAAACATAGACAGTAAGAAGAGTCAGTCTTCTTGTACTGAAGTCGGCATTGTGCCTTTTGTATTTAATTCCGATGCAATTTCTGTGTTTCATCGTCAATAAGATGGTCAGCTGGATACAGTAAACCTGAAGTGAAGCATCGGAATCTGTAACTAGTGTCACAGGAATGGTTCAAAACATAGACAGTGAGAAGAGCCAGTCTTCTTGTACTTGAGTCGGCATTGTGCCTGTCGTATTTAATTCCGATCAATTTTCTGTGTTTGATCGTCAATAAGAAGGTCAGAGGGATACTTCATATTGAAAGTAAACCTGAAGTGAAGCATCGGAATCTATAACTACTGTCACAGGAATGATTCGAAACATAGACAGTAAGAAGAGCTAGTCTTCTTGTACTTGAGTCGGCATTGTTCCTTTTGTATTTATTTCCGAGGCAATTTCTGTGTTTCATCGTCAATAAGAAGGTCAGAGGGATACAGTAAACCTGAAGTGAAGCATCGGAATCTATAACTAGTGTCACAGGAATGGTTCAAAACATAGACAGTAAGAAGAGTCAGTTTTCTTGTACCTAAGTCGGCATTGTGCCTTTTGTATTTAAATCCGATGCAATTTCTGAGCTTCATCCTCAATAAGAAGGTCAGAGGGATACAGTAAACCAGAAGTGAAGTATCGGAATCTATAACTAGTGTCACAGGAATGGTTCGAAATATAGAGTGTGAGAAGAGTCAGTCTTCTTGTACTTAAGTCGGCATAGTGCCTTTTGTATTTAATTCCGATGCAATTTCTGTGTTTCATCGTCAATAAGAAGGTCAGCTGGATACAGTAAACGTGAAGCGAAGCATCGGAATCTATAACTAGTGTCACAGGAATGGTTCAAATTATAGACAGGAAGAAGAGCCAGTCTTCTTGTACTCGAGTTGGCATTGTGCCTTTTGTATTTAATTCCGATGCAATTTCTGTGTTTCATCGTCAATACGACGGTCAGAGGGATACAGTAAACCTGAAGTGAAGCATCGGAATCTATAACTCGTGTCACGGGAATGGTTCAAAACATAGACAGTAAGAAGAGTCAGGCTTCTTGTACTGAAGTCGGCATTGTGCCTTTTGTATTTAATTCCGATGCAATTTCTGTGTTTCATCGTCAATAAGATGGTCAGCTGGATACAGTAAACCTGAAGCGAAGCATCGGAATCTGTAACTAGCGTCATAGGAATGGTTCAAAACATAGACAATAAGAAGAGCCAGTCTTCTTGTACTTGAGTCGGCATTGTGCCTATCGTATTTAATTCCGATCAATTTTCTGTGTTTGATCGTCAATAAGAAGGTCAGAGGGATACTGGAACCCTGAAGCGAAGTATCGGAATCTATAACTGCTGTCACAGGAATGATTCGAAACATAGACAGTAAGAAGAGCTAGTCTTCTTGTACTTGAGTCGGCATTGTTCCTTTTGTATTTAATTCCGAGGCAATTTCTGTGTTTCATCGTCAATAAGAAGGTCAGAGGGATACAGTAAACCTGAAGTGAAGCATCGGAATCTATAACTAGTGTCACAGGAATGGTTCAAAACATAGACAGTAAGAAGAGTCAGTTTTCTTGTACCTAAGTCGGCATTGTGCCTTTTGTATTTAATTCCGATGCAATTTCTGAGCTTCATCCTCAATAAGAAGGTCAGAGGGATACAGTAAACCAGAAGTGAAGTATCGGAATCTATAACTAGTGTCACAGGAATGGTTCGAAATATAGAGTGTGAGAAGAGTCAGTCTTCTTGTACTTAAGTCGGCATAGTGCCTTTTGTATTTAATTCCGATGCAATTTCTGTGTTTCATCGTCAATAAGACGGTCAGCTGGATACAGTAAACCTGAAGCGAAGCATCGGAATCTGTAACTAGCGTCACAGGAATGGTTCAAAACATAGACAGTAAGAAGAGCCAGTCTTCTTGTACTTAAGTGGGCATTGTGCCTTTTGTATCTAATTCCGATGCAACTTCTGTGTTTCATCGTCAATACGAAGTTCACAGGGATACAGTAAACCTAAAGTGAAGCATCGGAATCTATAACTAGTGTCACAGGAAATTTTCAAATCATAAACAGTAAGAAGAGCCAGTATTCTTGTACTTAAGTCGGCATTGTGCCTCTTCTATTGAATTCCGATGCAATTTCTGTGTTTCATCGTCAATAAGAAGGTCAGAGGGATACAGTAAACCTGAAGTGAAGCACCGGAATCTATAACTAGTGTCACAGGAATGATTCAAATCATAGACAGTAAGAAGAGTCAGTTTACTTATACTTAAGTCGGCATTGTGCATTTTGTATTTAATTCCGATGCAATTTCTGTGTTTCATCGTCAATAAGAAGGTCAGAGGGATGCAGTAAACCTGAAGTGATGCATCGGAACCTATAACTAGTGTCACAGGAATGGTTCAAAACATAGACAGTAAGACGAATCAGTTTTCTTGTACTTAAGCATACATTGTGCCATTTTCTATTTAATTCCGATGCAGTTTCTGTGTTTCGTCGTCAATAACAAGGACCAAGGGATACAGTAAACCTGACGTGAATCATCGGAATCTAAAACCGGTATCACAGGAACGGTTCAAACTTAGAGAGTGAGAAGAGCCAGTCTTCTTGTACTTGAGTCGGCATTGTGCCTTTAGTATTTAATTCCGATGCAATTAATGTGTTTGATCGTCAATAAGACGGTCAGAGGGATACAGGAAACCTGAAGTGAAGCATCGGAATCTATAACTAGTGTCACAGGAATGGTTAAAATCATAGACATTAAGAAGAATCAGTTTTCTTGTACTTAAGTCGACATTGTGCCTTTTCTATTTAATTCCAATGCATATTCTGTGTTTCATCGTTAAAAACAAGGACCAAGGGATGCAGTAAACCTGACGTGAATCATCGGAATCTAAAACCGGTATCACAGGAACGGTTCAAACTTAGACAGTGGGAAGAGCCAGTCTTCTTGTACTTGAGTCGGCATTGTGCCTTTTGTATTTAATTCCGATGCATTTTCTGTGTTTCATCGTCAATAAGAAGGTCAGAGGGATACAGTATACCTGAAATGATGCATCGGAATCTATAACTAGTGTCACAGGAATGGTTCGAAGCTTAGACAGTAAGAAGAGTCAGTCTTCTTGTACTTGAGTTGGCTTTGTGCCTTTTGTTTTTAATTCCGATGCAATTTCTGTGTTTCATCGTCAATACGAAGGTCAAAGGGATACAGTACAGCTGAAGTGAAGCAACGGAATCTATAACTAGTGTCGCAGGAATGGTTCCAATCATAGACAGTAAGAAGAGTCAGTCTTCTTGTACTTAAGTCGGCATTGTGCATTTTGTATTTAATTCCGATCAATTTTCTGTGTTTGATCGTCAATACGAAGGTCAGAGGCATACAGTAAACCTGAATTGATGCATCGGAACCTATAACTAGTGTCACAGGAATGGTTCAAAGCATAGACAGTAAGAAGAGCCAGTCTTCTTGTACTTGAGTCGGCATTGTGCCTTTTGCATTTAATTCCGATGCAATTTCTGTGTTTCATCGTCAGTACGACGGTCAGAGGGATACAGTAAACCTGAAGTGAAGCATCGGAATCTAAAACTAGTGTCACAGGAATGGTTCAAACATAGACAGTAAGAAGAGCCAGTCTTCTTGTACTTGAGTCGGCATTGTTCCATTTGTATTTAATTCCGATGCAATTTCTGTGTTTCATCGTCAATACGAAGGTCAGAGGGATACAGTAAACCAGAAGTGAAGCATCGGAATCTATAACTAGTGTCACAGGAATGGTTCAAAACATAGACAGTAAGAAGGGTCAATTTTCTTGTACTTAAGTCGGCATCGTGCCATTTGTATTTATTTCCGATGCAACTTCTGTGAATCATCGTCAATAAGAATGTCAGAGGGATACAGTAAACCTGAAGTGAAGCATCGGAATTTATAACTCGTGTCACGGGAATGGTTCAAAACATAGACAGTAAGTAGAGTCAGTCTTCTTGTACTGAAGTCGGCATTGTGCCTTTTGTATTTAATTCCGATGCAATTTCTGTGTTTCATCGTCAATAAGATGGTCAGCTGGATACAGTAAACCTGAAGCGAAGCATCGGAATCTGTAACTAGCGTCACAGGAATGGTTCAAAACATAGACAGTAAGAAGAGCCAGTCTTCTTGTACTTGAGTCGGCATTGTGCCTATCGTATTTAATTCCGATCAATTTTCTGTGTTTGATCGTCAATAAGAAGGTCAGAGGGATACTGGAACCCTGAAGCGAAGCATCGGAATCTATAACTGCTGTCACAGGAATGATTCGAAACATAGACAGTAAGAAGAGCTAGTCTTCTTGTACTTGAGTCGGCATTGTTCCTTTTGTATTTAATTCCGAGGCTATTTCTGTGTTTCATCGTCAATAAGAAGGTCAGAGGGATACAGTAAACCTGAAGTGAAGCATCGGAATCTATAACTCGTGTCATGGGAATGGTTCAAAACATAGACAGTAAGAAGAGTCAGTCATCTTGTACTGAAGTCGGCATTGTGCCTTTTGTATTTAATTCCGATGCAATTTCTGTGTTTCATCGTCAATAAGATGGTCAGCTGGATACAGTAAACCTGAAGCGAAGCATCGGAATCTGTAACTAGCGTCACAGGAATGGATCAAAACATAGACAGTAAGAAGAGCCAGTCTTCTTGTACTTAAGTGGGCATTGTGCCTTTTGTATCTAATTCCGATGCAATTTCTGTGTTTCATCGTCAATACGAAGTTCACAGGGATACAGTAAACCTAAAGTGAAGCATCGGAATCTATAACTAGTGTCACAGGAAATTTTCAAATCATAAACAGTAAGAAGAGCCAGTATTCTTGTACTTAAGTCGGCATTGTGCCTCTTCTATTGAATTCCGATGCAATTTCTGTGTTTCATCGTCAATAAGAAGGTCAGAGGGATACAGTAAACCTGAAGTGAAGCACCGGAATCTATAACTAGTGTCACAGGAATGATTCAAATCATAGACAGTAAGAAGAGTCAGTTTACTTATACTTAAGTCGGCATTGTGCATTTTGTATTTAATTCCGATGCAATTTCTGTGTTTCATCGTCAATAAGAAGGTCAGAGGGATGCAGTAAACCTGAAGTGATGCATCGGAACCTATAACTAGTGTCACAGGAATGGTTCAAAACATAGACAGTAAGACGAATCAGTTTTCTTGTACTTAAGCATACATTGTGCCATTTTCTATTTAATTCCGATGCAGTTTCTGTGTTTCGTCGTCAATAACAAGGACCAAGGGATACAGTAAACCTGACGTGAATCATCGGGATCTAAAACCGGTATCACAGGAACGGTTCAAACTTAGAGAGTGAGAAGAGCCAGTCTTCTTGTACTTGAGTCGGCATTGTGCCTTTAGTATTTAATTCCGATGCAATTAATGTGTTTGATCGTCAACAAGACGGTCAGAGGGATACAGTAAACCTGAAGTGAAGCATCGGAATCTATAACTAGTGTCACAGGAATGGTTAAAATCATAGACATTAAGAAGAATCAGTTTTCTTGTACTTAAGTCGACATTGTGCCTTTTCTATTTAATTCCAATGCATATTCTGTGTTTCATCGTTAAAAACAAGGACCAAGGGATGCAGTAAACCTGACGTGAATCATCGGAATCTAAAACCGGTATCACAGGAACGGTTCAAACTTAGACAGTGGGAAGAGCCAGTCTTCTTGTACTTGAGTCGGCATTGTGCATTTTGTATTTAATTCCGATGCATTTTCTGTGTTTC
Source organism: Schistocerca piceifrons (assembly GCF_021461385.2). NCBI lineage: Eukaryota > Metazoa > Arthropoda > Insecta > Orthoptera > Acrididae > Schistocerca > Schistocerca piceifrons. The sequence continues at coordinate 11,641,535 of NC_060146.1, read as the reverse complement.
ATCGTCAATAAGAAGGTCAGAGGGATACAGTATACCTGAAATGATGCATCGGAATCTATAACTAGTGTCACAGGAATGGTTCGAATCTTAGACAGTAAGAAGAGTCAGTCTTCTTGTACTTGAGTTGGCTTTGTGCCTTTTGTTTTTAATTCCGATGCAATTTCTGTGTTTCATCGTCAATACGAAGGTCAAAGGGATACAGTACAGCTGAAGTGAAGCAACGGAATCTATAACTAGTGTCGAAGGAATGGTTCCAATCATAGACAGTAAGAAGAGTCAGTCTTCTTGTACTTAAGTCGGCATTGTGCCTTTTGTATTTAATTCCGATCAATTTTCTGTGTTTGATCGTCAATACGAAGGTCAGAGGCATACAGTAAACCTGAATTGATGCATCGGAACCTATAACAAGTGTCACAGGAATGGTTCAAAGCATAGACAGTAAGAAGAGCCAGTCTTCTTGTACTTGAGTCGGCATTGTGCCTTTTGCATTTAATTCCGATGCAATTTCTGTGTTTCATCGTCAGTACGACGGTCAGAGGGATACAGTAAACCTGAAGTGAAGCATCGGAATCTAAAACTAGTGTCACAAGAATGGTTCAAAACATAGGAAGTAGGAAGAGTCAGTCATCTTGTACTTAAGTCGGCTTTGTGCATTTTGTATTTAATTCTGATGCAATTTCTGTGATTCATCGTCAATACGTAGGTCAGAGGGATACAGTAAAACTGAAGTGAAACATCGGAATCTATAACTTGTGTCAGAGGAATGGTTCAAAACATAGACAGTATGAAGAGTCAGTCTTCTTGTACTTAAGTCGGCATTGTGGCTTTTGTATTGAATTCCGATGCAATCTCTGTGTTTCATCGCCAATAAGAAGGTCGGCTGGATACAGTAAACCTGAAGTGAAGCATCGGAATCTATGTCTAGTGTCACACGAATGGTTCAAACATAGACAGTAAGAAGAGGTAGTCTTCTTGTACTTGAGTCGGCATTGTGCCTTTTGTATTTAATTCCGATCTATTTTCTGTGTTTGATCGCCAATAAGAAGGACAGAGGGATACAGTAAACCTGAAGTGAAGCATCGGAATCTAAAACTAGTGTCGCAGGAATGTTTCAAAACATAGACTGTAAGAAGAGTCAGTCTTCTTGTACTTAAGTCGTCATTGTGCCTTTCGTATATAATTACGATGCAATTTCTGTATTTCATCGTCAATAAGAAGGTCAGAGGGATACAGTAAACCTGAAGTGAAGCATCGGAATCTAAAACTAGTGTCACAGGAATGGTTCAAACATAGACAGTAAGAAGAGCCAGTCTCCTTGTACTTGAGTCGGCATTGTGCCTTTTGTATTTAATTCCGATGCAATTTCTGTGGTTCATCGTCAATAAGAAGGTCAGAGGGATACAATAAAGCTCAAGTGAAGCATAGGAATCTATATCTAGTGTCACAGGGATGGTTCAAAGCATAGACAGTAAGAAGAGTCAGTTTTCTTAAACTTAAGTCGGCAATGTGCGATTTGTATTTAATTCCGATGCATTTTCTGTGTTTCATCGTCAATCTGAAGGTCAGAGGGATACAGTATACCTGAAATGATGCATCGGAATCTATAACTAGTGTCACAGGAATGGTTCGAAGCTTAGACAGTAAGAAGAGTCAGTCTTCTTGTACTTGAGTTGGCTTTGTGCCTTTTCTTTTTAATTCCGATGCATTTGCTGTGTTTCATCGTCAATCTGAAGGTCAGAGGGATACAGTATACCTGAAATGATGCATCGGAATCTATAACTAGTGTCACAGGAATGGTTCGAAGCTTAGGCAGTAAGAACAGTCAGTCTTCTTGTACTTGAGTTGGCTTTGTGCCTTTTGTTTTTAATTCCGATGCAATTTCTGTGTTTCATCGTCAATACGAAGTTCAAAGGGATACAGTACAACTGAAGTGAAGCATCGGAATCTATAACTAGTGTCACAGGAATGGTTCAAATCATAGACAGTAAGAAGAGTCAGTCTTGTTGTACTTAAGTTGGCATTGTGCCTTTTGTATTTAATTCCGATCAATTTTCTGAGTTTGATCGTCAATAAGAAGGTCTGAGGGATACAGTAAACCTGAATTGATGCATCGGAACCTATAACTAGTGTCACAGGAATGGTTGAAAGCATAGACAGTAAGAAGAGCCAGTCTTCTTGTACTTAAGTCGGCATTGTGCCTTTTGTATATAATTACGATGCAATTTCTGTATTTCATCGTCAATAAGAAGGTCAGAGGGATACGGAAAACCTGAAGTGAAGCATCGGAATCTAAAACTAGTGTCACAGGAATGGTTCAAACATAGACAGTAAGAAGAGCCAGTCTTCTTGTACTTGAGTCGGCATTGTTCCATTTGTATTTAATTCCGATGCAATTTCTGTGTTTCATCGTCAATAAGAAGGTCAGAGGGATACAGTAAACCAGAAGTGAAGCATCGGAATCTATAACTAGTGTCACAGTAACGGTTCAAAACATAGACAGTAAGAAGGGTCAATTTTCTTGTGCTTAAGTCGGCATTGTGCCATTTGTATTTATTTCCGATGCAATTTCTGTGTTTCTTCGTCAATACGAATGTCAGAGGGATACAGTAAACCTGAAGTGAAGCATTGGAATCTATAACTAGTGTCACAGGAATGGTTCAAAACATAGACAGTAAGAATAGTCAGTCTTTTGTACTTAAGTCGGCATTGTGCCTTTTGTATTTAATTCCGATGCAATTTCTGTATTCACCGTCAATACGTAGGTCAGAGGGATACAGTAAACCTGAAGTGAAACGTCGGAATCTATAACTAGTGTCACAGGAATGGTTCAAAGCGTAGACAGTAAGAAGAGTCAGTCTTCTTGTACTTAAGTCGGCATTGTGCCTTTTGTATTTAATTCCGATGCAATTTCTGTATTTCATCGTCTATAAGAAGGTCAGAGGGACACAGTAAACCTGAAGTGAAGCATCGTACTCTATAACTAGTGTCACAGGAATGGTTCAAAGCATAGTCAGTAAGAAGAGTCAGATTTCTTGTACTTAAGTCGGCATTGTGCCTTTTGAATTTAATTCCGATGCAATTTCTTTGTTTCATCGTCAATAAGAAGGTCAGAGGGATACAGTAAACCTGAAGTGAAACATCGGAATCTATAACTAGTGTCACAGGAATGGTTCAAAACATAGACAGTAAGAAGAGTCAGTCTTCTTGTACTTAATTCGGCATTGTGCCTTTTGTATTTAATTCCGATGCAATTTCTGTGTATCATCGTCAATAAGAAGGTCAGAGGGATACAGTAAACCTGAAGTGAAGCATCGGAATCTATAACTAGTGTAACAGGAACGGTTCAAAACAAAGACAGAACGAAGAGTCAGTCTTCTTGTACTTAACTCAGCATTGTGCCTTTTGTATTTAATTAAGATGCAATTTCTGTGTTTCATCGTCAATAAGGAGGTCAGAGGGATACAGTAAACCTGAAGTGAAGCATCGGAATCTAAAACAAGTGTCTCAGGAATGGTTCAAAACATAGACAGTAAGAAGAGTCAGTCTTCTCGTACTGAAGTCGGCATTGAGCCTTTTCTATTGAATTCCGATGCAATTTCTGTGTCTCGTCGTCGTTAAGAAGGTCCAAGGGATACAGTAAATCTGAAGTGAAGCATCAGAATCTAAAACCGGTCTCACATGAGTGGTTCAAAACACAGACAGTAAGAAGAGCCACTCTTCTTGTACTAGAGTCAACATTGTGCCTTTTGTATTTAATTCAGATGCAATATCTGTGTTTCATCGTCAATAAGAAGGTCAGCTGGATACAGTAACCATGAAGTGAAGCATCGGAATCTATAACTAGTGTCACAGTAATGGTTCAAAGCATTGATATTAAGAAGAGTCTGATTTCTTTTTCTTAAGTAGGCACTGTGCCTTTTCTATTGAATTCCGATGCAATTTCTGTTTTCGTCGTCAATAAAAAGGTCCAAGGAATACAGTAAACCTGAAGGGAAGCATCGCAATCTGAAACCGGTCTCACAGGAAATGTTCAACACATAGACGGTGAAAAGAGCTATACTTCTTGTACCTGAGTCTTCATTGTGCATTTTGTATTTAATTCCGATGCAATTTCTGTGTTTCAGCGTTAATAAGACGGTCAGTGGGATACAGTAAACCTGAAGTGATGCATCGGAATCTGTAACTAGTATCACAGGAATGGTTCAAAGCATAGACAGTAGGAAGAGTCAGTCTTCTTGTACTTAAGTCTGCATTGTGCCTTTTGTATTTAATTCCGATGCAATTTCTGTGTTTCATCGTCAGTAAGAAGTTCAGCTGGATACAGTTAACCTGAAGTGAAGCATCGGAATCTATAACTAGTGTCACAGGAATGGTTCAAACATAGACAGGAAGAAGAGTCAGTTTTCTTGTACTTAAGTCGGCATTGTGCCATTTCTATTTAATTCCGATGCAATTTCTGTGTTTCGTCGTCACTAAGAAGGTCCAAGGAATACAGTAAACCTGAAGTGAAGCATCGGATCCTAAATCCGGTATCACAGGAAGGGTTCAAACATAGACAGTAAGATGAGACAGTTTTCTTGCTCTTAAGTCGGCATTGTGCCTTTTCAATTGGATTCCGATGCAATTTCAGTATTTCGTCGTCAACAACAAGGTCCAAGGGATACAGTAAACCTGAAGTGAAGCATCGGATTCTAAAACTGATCTCACAGGAAAGGTTGTAAACATAGACAGTAAGAAGAGCCAGTCTTCTTGTACTTAAGTCGGCATTGTGCCTTTTGTATCTAATTCCGATGCAATTTCTGTGTTTCATCGGCAATAAGAAGGTCAGAGGGATACAGTAAACCTGAAGTGAAGCACCGGAATCTGTAACTAGTGTCACAGGAATGGTTTAAATCATAGACAGTAGGAAGAGTCAGTCTTCTTGTACTTAAGTCGGCATTGTGCCTTTTGTATTTAATTCCGATGCAATTTCTGTGTTTCATCGTCAATACGACGGTCAGAGGGATACAGTAAACCTGAAGTGAAGCATCGGAATCTATAACTCGTGTCACGGGAATGGTTCAAAACATAGACAGTAAGAAGAGCCAGTCTTCTTGTACTTGAGTGGGCATTGTGCCTTTTGTATTTAATACCGATGAAATTTTTGTGTTTGATCGTCAATGAGAAGGTCAGAGGGATACGGTAAACCTGAAGTGAAGCATCGGAATCTATAACTAGTGTCCCAGGAATGGTTCAAAACATAGACAGTAAGAAGAGTCAGACTTTTTGTACTTAAGTCGGCATTGTGCATTTTGTATTTAATTAAGATGCAATTTCTGTGTTTCATCGTCAATAAGAACGTCAGAGGGATACAGTAAACCTGAAGTGAAGCAGCGGAGTCTATAACTTGTGTCACAGGAATGGTTTAAATCATAGACAGTAGGAAGAGTCAGTCTTCTTGTACTGAAGTCGGCATTGTGCCTTTTGTATTTAATTCCGATGCAATTTCTGTGTTTCATCGTCAATAAGAAGGTCAGGTGGATACAGTAAACCTGAAGTGAAGCATCGGAATCTGTAACTAGTGTCACAGGAATGGTTCAAAACATAGACAGTAAGAAGAGCCAGTCTTCTTGTACTTGAGTCGGCATTGTGCCTATCGTATTTAATTCCGATCAATTTTCTGTGTTTGATCGTCAATAAGAAGGTCAGAGGGATACTGGAACCCTGAAGTGAAGCATCGGAATCTATAACTAGTGTCACAGGAATGATTCGAAACATAGACAGTAAGAAGAGCTAGTCTTCTTGTACTTGAGGCGGCATTGTGCCTTTTGTATTTAATTCCGATGCAATATCTGTGTTTCATCGTCAATAAGAAGATCAGATGGATCCAGTAAACCTGAAGTGAAGCATCGGAATGTATAACTAGTGTCACAGGAATGGTTCAAATCATAGACAGTAAGAAGAGCCAGAGGTCTTGTACTTAAGTGGGCATTGTGCCTTTTGTATTTAATTCCGATGCAAGTTCTGTGTTTCATCGTCAATAAGAAGTTCACAGGGATACAGTAAAGCTGAAGTGAAGCATCGGAATCTATAACTAGTGTCACAGGAATTTTTCAAATCATAAACAGTAAGAAGAGCCAGTTTTCTTGTACTTAAGTCGGCATTGTGCCTTTTCTATTGAATTCCGATGCAATTTCTGTGTTTCGTCGTCACTAAGAAGGTCCAAGGAATACAGTAAACCTGAAGTGAAACATCGGATTCTAAATCCGGTATCACAGGAAAGGTTTAAACATAGACAGTAAGATGAGACAGTTTTCTTGCTCTTAAGTCGGCATTGTGCCTTTTCAATTTGATTCCGATGCAATTTCAGTGTTTCGTCGTCAATAACAAGGACCAAGGGATACAGTAAACCTGACGTGAATCATCGGAATCTAAAACCGGTATCACAGGATCGGTTCAAACTTAGAGAGTGAGAAGATATAAAGTAAATAAAATAAAATAAAATAAAATATTAATTATGTATTATTGTATGATAGTGATTGGTTGTAATTAATATTTGCATGACGTTTAATTATTCGGTATGAGACGCTTGACAATGGCTTTTTCGTAAATGTAATGTTATTCGTAGTTGACCGTGAAATAAGACTCAAATAATCGGACTTCGTATTTAAATCGTTTCCAAAGACTGCTGCGGTAGGTGCGGACTCAAATCTAAATCTCAATATTAGAATAATTTGCCAACCATGTCAATACGTCGTACAGAGGTGACTGTCTACTAAACATAAAAAGTTTACACAGTTAGTTAAATCAGATATATTCAACGAATAAGCCTACAGTTAAATAATTCTACTTACTTTCATAAATATAAATTCTTTACAGATTCGAGTGCCTAGTAAGATTGCAACTCGCAGTGATCTTATATAACATTAAATATGGCGGTGTGCCAGTCAATGAAATATACGTGCTTCCCGCACCACTTATCCAAGACCTCTCTCTCCTTAATCAAACATAAGAGTATCGTAATTGTTTTTTTGTTTTATCAGCGACACAGCGCTGCAGTTCTGTGCCATAGGCTTTATTTATTTCTCACAGATTAATTATTTAATTAAGATTTCGCGTTTCCGAGGAAACTCACGCACGGCATGCAAATGTGCCTTTATATTGCCCCCTGAATTGCGAGGCGAAAGGACACACCTGCAGGCGAGTAATTCACCTAAAGGCACAAGAAAATCTAAGTTATCTACAACTATTTACATGACTTACATTATACTGTATATTATATACAAAATTTGAATGACGCGCGTGCGCCGAAAAAGTTCTTATGTTGGCAAAACAGAGTGCGCGCATGCGCAGAAGCGTCTGTGTAACTACGGCACTGCCGTTATTTTGTAAATTTACTTCACGCGGCACAGTATTGCAGTTCATATTGTTCGTGTGCGAGCGCATTTCTTAGTCGTTGCACAAAGAAAATATTCCACCAAGATTACATATGAAGACTACATTCTATGACAGGTAACTTAGTTTTAAAATTACAATATTTGTTATAATACAATACAACTTTAGATTGTTGAATGATCTTAGTTACATAGCATTGCAATGAAATGCTTCAACGAAAAATGTTCTGTTGTTTCAGGTGCGTTGACCTATACACATCGTGTCGTTATTACAGTTTATATTCATCTACTGTACAGTACTGTTTCACAGGTTAGTGTCGTCGTGGTAAAGTTTTTTGATCACAGTAACATCGCTGTATAACAACGTGATTGATACATAAGCATGTCCATTTCCTATTTCCATTATAGTCGTTGTGATGCAGTTCGTTGTGACAAAAAGCATTGTTTATTACAGATCAGACGTGACCCGTCGAGTAATTAGACCATATGCAGTTCGTTTTCGATATTCCGTGGAAGCTTGGTTGCAGAACCTCGGACGGCACATAGCTGGCGTCGATCCTTGGACAGTCCAGGTAAGAGTGTCCGTCACATTTCGAGAACATTTCATTCCCTGAAGTTCCAACCAGAATTCTTCCACCCGTCGTGTTGTTTTGTGGACAGGCACTTTGTGTCCATTTAATCCAGTTAACATCTTGAAGTTGGGTACTGTAGTAATGTCACTAGACGATGCACGAATTACGCACTTCACATATTCAGTTTTTTTTTTTTTTTTTTTTTTTTAAATATAGCTCACCTAAATGTTCGTAGTTACTCATCGAAGAAATCGTTCATCGCGTTTACAAAGGTACGATGCATCATGAATGTCATTAACAGTTTCTTTCACATAGGTTTCTGCGTAGTTGCAGACTTAGTAATGTACGTTAATGTCCGTGAACTGTGGTTCACTACGCATTTTTTTTTTAAAGTTTTTCACATTTTGGCACTCGTTATCGTTCAAATTTTCACACAGTAACAGTTACATTATACATCAGTTAAAAAAAACATAAGTAATCATACATATACACGTCACATATTTTCTTAGCATAAACATAATACAGTTACACATAAACATGTTTTCATCATTATTACATAGCTATAAATTATTACATTGTGTCACATTTGATTACATGGATTGCAGATATTTACGTCCTCTTTAACGGTTTTGCTGGGATTTTATCGATGTTTTTTGTGATGTCATCTGAAATTAAGATAGGTTAGACACAACATTCATTACATCAGTAGGCAAGACCAGGCGTTTTCACTACTCAATAAATATTCAAAATAATAAGAGACGGAAATCTGTTAGATTCCTCTCGTTTTGTGCGTGTGTGTATAGTGTCTGCGTGGCCTTGGCTACTGGTAGATGCTTTTCTTGCTGAGAGATGTGCGTCTAATCTATTTCTCGAAGTAAAAGATCGCTTCACAGATGACGTCTGTCGGTTCGTCAGGTGTCATACCAAGTCAGTGGTACCTACAGTCACAAATGTTCCGTGAAAAATTTATATATCATTCACTGCTACGTAATCATAAATTTTACTTTAATATTCAGTCTTCTCGGTGGTGCCGCGGCGTTGAAAGAAAAGTTCTTCTGTCTTCAACTGCGTCACTGGAACCGCTGAAATGAAAATTTCTATACTGCTTATTATCTGTGTTGTAGCAAACAGAGTTTTGCGAGTTGCTTAGCAATGTTTTCATGGGTATGACTTTGACATTGTTTGGCATGAAATGCTCTAAGATCTCGGTGTGCGTATAGCCCAATAATTTTGTTAGTTCTAGGGTGTTGTAACAGATACGCACCAGGATGCGGCATGTTAACAATTATATAAGGTCCTTCATATAGCAGACGCCACTTAGCGTTGCGTCATTTGAGTGCTACAGATTTATGATGAGTACGAAGTAGTACAAGCATTCCTACCTTGAATTTTTGTTTTCTTTTTATTATGTTTGTGTGATGTTTGTTTCGCATCTGTGCGTGATGTGTCAATGTAGTCAATACTTCTTTTATTTTCTGTTCAGGTGTGATTTCCTTGTCTGACAACTTAGGTAATGGTTCTATCCACTGATTGTTCTGTTTGCAATTGAACATGATCTCGTTAGGTGTGTAATTCGTATCGTAAATATTTAAGTTATTGTGTACGTCTTCGAAAAGACTTAGGTAGGACACCCAATTAGTATGTTTTGATGAAATATAGGTCCTCATGAATCGATTTAGTTCTCGGAAAAGTCTCTTAGTCGCGTTACATTGTGGACTAAACTTTGAAATAAATATACTTTTAATGTTATTGTCCTTCAAGAAATTTCTCCATTTGTACCCAGAGTAGTATGCTGCATTATCTGACAGAATTGCTTTAGGTTTTCCCATGTGCGTCAGGTAATCACTTGAGAATCTTCGTATTATAGCATTTGCAGTGGCGGATTTTAAAGCATAAAGTTTTACATGTTTAGAAAATATATCGTAAAAAGCTAAGATATATTTGACGCCTCCAGAGCTTGCTGGATGCGGTCCACTGATGTCAGTACACAGAATTTCCAGGGGTTTACTAGGTAAAATAGAATGTAAATCTGTTTTTGTGGATAAATTTTGAGGTTTTGATTTTTGACATATGACACATGTTTTTAGTTCCCTATAAATTTTTCTTCTCATATTGCTAAAATAACAGTATGTACTGAGCTTTGCCAAACACTTTTTCGTCCCATAATGACCCCACACTAAGTGTGTGTGCCAAATTAGATTACGTTCAGACTCTTTGGGAAAGCATACACACCAGATAGTAGCATTTGGATGTCGGCGGTAAAATAACACATCATTGTGTAACTTGTAATACTTAGTCAAAGGATGGTTGTGTTTTTCTACCAGTAATGTTATTATCTTATACCAGTGAGGATCAGATTTTTGTAATTCAGCCATGTTTCTGCACATATCAATATAATATTGGTGATACTGCTTGTCTTGCATTAATAGAATCCTGTAGTCATTTATATTTTCTAAGTCACTGTTGGTGTCACTCATACCTTGTGGAAGTCTAGACAAAGTGTCTGCAATGGTGTTGTCCTTACCTCTTATGTACTTAATTTCAAAACAGTAGTTCTGAAGTGTAACTGCCCATCGTGATAGTCTAGGATGTACAAGTTTACAAGTTAACAAAAATGTCAGGGCCTGGTGATCGGTGTAAATTACCGTATGTTTTCCAAATAAATAATAATTGAATTTCTTGAATGCCCATACTATGGAAAGTGTTTCTAACTCAGTAGTGGAGTATGTACGCTCACATTCAGTTAGAGTGCGACTCGCAAACCCAATAATTCTTATCTGTTCCTCCTCTTTATTCTTTACAACTTGAAATAAGCAACAGCCCAAGCCAGTACGTGAAGCGTCACAAGTCATACAAAAATCTAAATTGAAATCTGGATGGCTCAATATGTTAGCATTCACTAAAGCATGTTTAATTGTATTAAAGTCATTCTGGCACTGTTCCCACCAGATCCAAACTTGATTCTTTCTGAGTAGATTTAGCAGATGTTTACTGTTCAAAAGTGGTTGTGGCAAAAAACGTCTGAAAAATGAACATAGCCCAAGGAATGATTTTAACTGCTTTTTAGTTCGAGGGCTAGGAAAGTTTCTGATGGCATCTAATTTACTGGGATCCGGACGTATGCCCTGTGAATTAATGATATGTCCTAAATACTTTATCTCACTACAACCAAATTTTGATTTTCTTAGGTTGGCTGTGACTCCAGCTTGTGCAAATTTTTTTAAAATTCTTTGAAAAGTGTCAACGTGTTCATTCCAAGATTGTGTAGCTATCAGTATATCATCTACATCGTGTGTGACTGTCTCAACTAAATCGTCGCCAAGCACGGTATCCAGGGCTGTAATGAATACCCCAGAGCTGACATTCAGTCCGAAGGGTAGAACACAAAACATAAATGCAGTATATTTCCGAGAATCAGGAGTGATACCCACCTGCCAAAACGAATTAGCGAGATCTATTGTGGAAAAATATTTTGCATCTAGAAATTTCTGTAATTGCTCTTCTAAATTTTCAGGTTTTGTGTGAACTGGTAAAATTATTTCATTAATAGCTCGTGCGTCTAACACTAACCTAATGCTTCCATTTGATTTTTTGACAACAAGTAGAGGACTACAATAAGGTGAGGTGGATGGTTCAATGACCTTCCAGTCTAACATTTGTTTTAATTCTTGCCACACAGCAGGTCGTTGAGATAACGGTACGTTATATGTCTTATGGTAGAAGATCTTGTGAGGCTTAACTTCAATCTTGTACACATACGTGTTGATAACACCTAATCGTTTGGTAAAAACTTGTAAATATTTGGATAACACTTCCTGTAGTTTTATACGTTCATGTACACTGAGAGCTGTAGCTTCACTTATCTTATGATCAAGCAATGTTTTCAAGTCCATTAGCTCTGTGTCAGATGAGTGTGTTTGCATGTCTTGAATGTCTTTGTCAAGTACTAACTGAACCTTGTACCCTGTACAGTGTTTGTCATGCTTTAGAGTTCTCCTGTCCAAATCAATAATAATTACACTGCCTTTATCATTTAAAATACATTTACCTTTGGAGAAGTCTATAATGCAGTCCTTCTCGCTCATAATATCTATTCCTAATATGCAATTTGTCACAAGGTTTTGTACAACCAGGAATGGCCATTGTACGGTTCCATTACCTATTTTAACGTTTACAAAAACTTGCTTTGTAACCCTTCATGACTTATTACCTAGAGCGGTAGTTATTTTACAGTTTTGGGCAGGAAACTCAGGCACAGGCTCCAATTCACACATCTTTTTATAGAAATTAAAAGACAAAACGCTCACAGCTGCACCTGTATCTAAGATAATAGTAGTTGGAATCCCACCTACTACACCAGTAGTAGATGCTAAAACAATTTCATTTGTGTTTAAATGACATTGTGTACTGTTTTGTAAAAGTTCATCTGATATATTGTCATTGTGGTTGTATCTCATAAATAAAACAGGTAGCTTTTGTTTAGAATTATTAGGCACATCAATATTTTGTTGTTCAATTGTGGTGTCAAATAACTGATTAACATTGAAGTCGCCCCCCAAGAATTCTTCAGCCACGACCTGGGGCAAAGTAGTGACTGTTTCTAGTTTGTTGGATTATCATTTGTACTAGGTACTGACACAGATTGGGGTTGTGCATCAGGTGTCATTTCTATTATATTCACATTCGGATATTGCCTATTATGATCTCCAAACTTTTGCGGTTGTTGTTGCTGTTGCGCATTATAACTTACCTGTCGGTCGTAAGGTATGCTCCAATTTTGTCCTGGTGGCTGCTGTGGTAAAGCAGTATTTGAATGATAGTATTGATCGCTACGAGTCCAGCCTTGATGCTGTCTTGGCTCGTAGTTATTATTATTTCTATTTCTGTTTGTGTTTTTGTTGTTACATTTGTATCCGTTGTTACCGTTGTTGTTATTACCGCGGTGCCTTTTGTATGGATTGCCGCATGAAGTGTTATTACTGTTGTAATTGTTGTTTGTATTGGAATACGCGTGTTGATTTTGATTTCCGTATTGAGACGGCATGTGAGTTTGCTGTTTTTGCTGTACCGCGTATCCAACTGTGGGCGCGCCAGAATTGTGTTGGCAAGCCTGCATGTTTTGCATACCACTAGTGTAAACATTGTGGCTGCTGTTTTGCCGCGCGAAGCGCTGATCTTCAAGTAACATGTCAACCGAATCTAAAGCTGTTAAAAAATAATCTGAATCGTCATCCGGGATATGTAGAAGTTTTTCCTTAATGTTGAAAGGCAATTTGGCCTTCAACGCTCGGAGTATATCACGCGTTGCGACTGGTTCGTCTAAAAAATGTCCTGTGTTCAAGTATTTTTCAAAATATCTGCGTAAGTTACCATTTTTACTGTTAAAAGTTTCAGGTTCTAAAATTTGTCTTCTGAGTCGCTCCTGGACGGATTGCGACCAGAATTTGTTCAGAAAAGCACGCTCAAACTCACTGTACGTGGTACATACGTCAGCTTGACTGTATGCCCAGACAGCTGCATCGCCTTGGATGTAACCGACAATATATGAAATCTTTTTCCGGTCACTCCAAGTGCGTGGAAATGCGTTACTAAAAGATTTAAGAAAAATCACCGGATGAATGGTTCGTTTTTCTGGGATAAAAGCCTGAAATTGCCTGTGTTTTATTAAGCTTTCTTCTTCCTTTGCAATATGATATGGATTTGTTCCACTGTAATTACTGGAATGCTCAGCTGGCGAGTAATTACGATAATGTTGCTGTAGTTTACCATGATAATAGCTTGTGTTTGTGTTCGCACGTTGTGGTATGTGTTGTTGTCGTGGTGTGTTTTGTTCTTGTGTGTATGTTGTGTGCGGTATGTGTGCGTCACACTCGTATGTGTATTGGTTTCTGAACTGTACATTTTGACTGATATTTTCGTTACATTCAGACTGTGGTTGATCGGTGAATTGTCTCATGGGTGCAGTGACGGATTGTACTGCATCACTAATCAGCTGTTTGTTATTAGTGATGTATTCCGCTACGGAGTCGTGCACAATTGTTGGTAAATTTTCACATATGCATCTATCAAAATGTTTCTCTTTGTTCTCTACCCAATCATGAAATTCTTTATTAATATTTTGAAAATGAGCTGTGGCATCAGATTGTAAGATGTCAGTCAGGTGTTGTTCAACATCGTCAAATTTATTCTGCACGTCAGTAATTCGTTTTTCAAGGTTGTCGTGTACTGAAGGATATGTTTGAATTTGTTCAGTAAGAGCTTCACACGTGACATTAAGGTTTTTTAATTCTGTCTGTAAAAGTGCTACGTCATTTGTAGTCTTTTCTTGTCTCGTATTAAGCTTGGAAAATTTCGTACTGAGTTCAGTCATCTGTTTGGTCAGTGTGGCGTCTATAAGTTCCACACGTTTACACAAAGTGTCATTTCATGCCTTGATTGCTATGAGGTCAGATTTAATTTCGTCATTTTGTGTCTTTAAGGTTGCCATGTTTTCCGCGTTCTGTTTCATTAGCACTTGTAACATGTTGGCAATGTTTACTGTTTGCAAGGTCTCTGCCCCCGCCGCGTCATTAGACGTGACGTCATGTATTAACATGGGCTCTGACTGAGACTTTGAAATTTTTGTGGTGGACGGCCTATTGTCAAAACTTCCGTTAACACTTGCGTCAATATTTGATGAATCGTCACTACCGGTTGCTGTCGTAAAGTCATTTTCTAACACTTGTCTCTCGTCCGAGTCGGATTGCGTCTGAATAGTATGTCTTTGCTGTTCCATCTTTGCGTATTGTTTTCTAGTTATGACCATGCCACACGTGATATATATTTCAAGAAATTAATGTTTGACACTAGTTTTAAAATAAAATGCAGTTGAGCATGAATCGCTCGTAGCAACAATGGCTGTTTGTTAATTTAAAAATGTAAACTGAATATGGGATTATTGTTAATGGCTGCTGTCCATGTTACAACGTATCGTACAGAAGTCGGCCACATTGTACACTCGTGTATTGGTATTGTTGCAGAAGTTATTGTTTAAGGAAAAGTACTGAGAATGAAATTTATCACTGAAAACTGCTACGCGCGAAAGAAATACTACAGAATCTACTGAAGAGCTAATACACTGAATTATGCGTCTGGTCAAGCCTGCCAATGCAAAGATGCTGCGTCTTACCTTATTTTGCTGGAAGCTTCATTGCGTCTTCCCGCAAAATTTTAGAATTGGAAAATATCTTCAGATCTTTGTTATTTCTCATACATTCACGTCCAGGTCCAGAAAGTTGATTTTCCACATGAAACAAAGAGAACAATGTAACAAATGACAAAATAACAAGTCCGACACGCAGTCGCCAATATAAAATAAATAAAATAAAATATTAATTATGTATAATTGTATGATAGTGATTGGTTGTAATTAATCTTTGCGTGACGTTTAATTATTCGGTACCAGACGCTTGACAATGGCTTTTTCGTAAATGTAATGTTATTCGTAGTTGACCGTGAAATAAGACTCAAATAATCGGACTTCGTATTTAAGTCGTTTCCAAAGACTGCTGCGGTAGGTGCAGACTCAAATCAAAATCTCAATATTAGAATAATTTGCCAGCCATGTCAATACGTCGTACAGAGGTGACTGTCTACTAAACATAAAAAGTTTACACAGTTAGTTAAATCAGATATATTCAACGAATAAGCCTACAGTTAAATAATTCTACTTACTTTCATAAATATAAATTCTTTACAGATTCGAGTGCCTAGTAAGATTGCAACTCGCAGTGATCTTATATAACATTAAATATGGCGGGGTGCCAGCCAATGAAATATACGTGCTTCCCGCACCACTTATCCAAGACCTCTCTCTCCTTAATCAAACATAAGAGTATCGTAATTGTGTTTTTGTTTTATCAGCGACACAGCGCTGCAGTTCTGTGCCATAGGCTTTATTTATTTCTCACAGATTAATTATTTAATTAAGATTTCGCGTTTCCGAGGAAACTCACGCACGGCATGCAAATGTGCCTTTATATAGAGCCAGTCTTCTTGTACTTGAGTCGGCATTGTGCCTTTAGTATTTAATTCCGATGCAATTTCTGTGTTTCATCGTCAGTACGACGGTCAGAGGTATACAGTAAACCTGAAGTGAAGCATCGGAATCTAAAACTAGTGTCACAGGAATGGTTCAAAACATAGGAAGTAGGAAGAGTCAGTCTTCTTGTACTTAAGTCGTCTTTGTGCATTTTGTATTTAATTCCTATGCAATTTCTGTGTTTCATCGTCAATAAGAAGGTCAGAGGGATACAGAAAAACCGGAGTGAAGCATCGGAATCTAAAACTAGTGTCACAGGAATAGTTCAAAACATAGACAGTAGGAAGAGTCAGTCTTCTTGTACTTAAGTCAGCATTGAGCCATTTGTATTTAATTCTGATGCAATTTCTGCGTTTCATCGTCAATACGAAGGTCAGAGGGATACAGTAAAACTGAAGTGAAACATCGGAATCTATAACTTGTGTCAAAGGAATGGTTCAAAACATAGACAGTATGAAGAGTCTGTCTTCTTGTACTTAAGTCGGCATTGTGGCTTTTGTATTTAATTCCGATGCAATCTCTGTGTTTCATCGCCAATAAAAAGGTCAGAGGGATACAGTAAACCTGAAGTGAAGCATCGGAATCTAAAACTAGTGTCACAGGAATGGTTCAAACATAGACAGTAAGAAGAGTCAGTCTTCTTGTACTTAAGTCGGCATTGTGCCTTTTGTATATAATTACGATGCAATTTCTGCATTTCATCGTCAATAAGAAGGTCAGAGGGATACAGTAAACCTGAAGTGAAGCATCGGAATCTAAAACTAGTGTCACAGGAATGGTTCAAAGAAAGACAGTAAGAAGAGCCAGTCTTCTTGTACTTGAGTCGGCATTGTTCCATTTGTATTTAATTCCGATGCAATTTCTGTGTTTCATCGTCAATATGAAGGTCAGAGGGATACAGTAAACCAGAAGTGAAGCATCGGAATCTATAACTAGTGTCACAGGAATGGTTCAAAACATAGACAGTAAGAAGGGTAAATTTTCTTGTTCTTAAGTCGGCATTGTGCCATTTGTATTTATTTCCGATGCAATTTCTGTGTATCATCGTCAATAAGAATGTCAGAGGGATACAGTAAACCTTAAGTGAAGCATCGGAATCTATAACTAGTGTCACAGGAATGGTTCAAAACATAGACAGTAAGAATAGTCAGTCTTTTGTACTTAAGTCGGCATTGTGCCTTTTGTATTTAATTCCGAAGCAATTTCTGTATTCATCGTCAATAAGTAGGTCAGAGGGATACAGTAAACCTGAGGTGAAACGTCGGAATCTATAACTAGTGTCACAGGAATGGTTCAAAGCATAGTCAGTAAGAAGAGTCAGATTTCTTGTACTAAAGTCGACATTGTGCCTTTTGTATTTAATTCCGATGCAATTTCTGTATTTCATCGTCAATAAGAAGGTCCAAGGGATAAAGTAAACCTAAAGAGAAACATCGGAATCTAAAACCGGTCTCACAGGAAAGTTTCAAAACATAGACAGTAAGAAGAGCCAGACTTCTTGTACCTGAGTGGGCATTGTGCTTTTTGTATTGAATTCCGATGCATTTTCTGTGTTTCATCGTCAATAAGACGGTCAGAGGGATACAGGAAACCTGAAGTGAAGCATCGGAATCTATAACTAGTGTCACAGGAATGATTCAAAACATAGACAGTAGGAAGAGTCAGTCTTCTTGTACTTAAGTCGGCATTGGCCTTTTGTATTTAATTCTGATGCAATTTCTGTGTTTCATCGCCTATAAGACGGTCAGAGGGATACAGTAAAACTTAAGTGAAGCATCGGAATCTATAACTAGTGTCACAGGGATGGTTCAAAACAGAGGTACTAGGAGGAGTCAGTCTTCTTGTAGTTAAGTCGGCATTGTGCTTTTTATATTTAAGTAAGATGCAATTTCTAGGTTTTATCATCAATAAGAAGGTCAGAGGGATACAGTAAACCTGAAGTGAAGCATCGGAATCTATAACTAGTGTCACAGGAATGGTTCAAAACATAGACAGTAAGAAGAGCCAGTCTTCTTGTACTTGAGTCGGCATTATTCCTTTTGTGTTTAATTCCGATGCAATTTCTGTGTTTCATCGTCAATAAGAAGGTCAGAGGGATACAGTAAACCTGAAGCGAAGCATCGGAATCTATAACTAGTGTAACAGGAATGGTTCAAAACAAAGACAGTACAAAGAGTCAGTCTTCTTGTACTTAAGTCAGCATTGTGCCTTTTGCATTTAATTAAGATGCAATTTCTGTGTTTCATCGTCAATAAGGAGGTCAGAGGGATACAGTAAACCTGAAGTGAAGCATCGGAATCGAAAACAAGTGTCTCAGGAATGGTTCAAAACATAGACAGTAAGAAGAGTCAGTCTTCTTGTACTTAAGTCGGCATTGTGCCTTTTGTATTTAATTCCGATGCAATTTCTGTGTTTCATCGTCAATAAGAAGATCAGCTGGATACAGTAAACCTGAAGTGAAGCATCGGAATCTAAGACTAGTGTCACAGGAATGGTTCAAAACATAGACTGTAAGAAGAGCCAGTCTTCTTGTACTTGAGTCGGCATTGTGCCTTTTGTATTTAATTCCGATTAATTTTCTGTGTTTGATCGTCAATAAGAAGGTCAGAGGGATACAGTAAACCTGAAGTGAAGCATCGGAATCTAAAACTAGTGTCACAGGAATGGTTCAAAACATAGACAGTAAGTAGAGTCAGTCTTCTTGTACTTAAGTCGGCATTGTGCCTTTGTATATAATTCCAATGCAATTTCTGTATTTCATCGTCCATAAGAAGGTCAGAGGGATAGAGTTATTCTGAAGTGAATCATCGGAATCTATAACCAGTGTCACAGGAATTGTTCAAAACATAGACAGTAAGAAGAGCCAGTCTTCTTGTACTTGAGTCGGCATTCTGCCCTTTGTATTTAATTCCGATGCAATTCCTGTGTATCATCGTCCATACGACGGTCAGAGGGATACAGTAAACCTGAAGTGAAGCATCGGAATGTAAAACTAGTGTCACAGGAATGGTTCAAAGCATAGGCAGTAGGAAGAGTCAGTCTTCTTGTACTTAATTCGGAATTGTGCATTTTGTATTTAATTCCGATGCAATTTCTGTATTTCATCGTCAATAAGAAGGTCAGAGGGATACAGAAAAACTGATGTGAAGAATCGGAATCTAAAACTAGTGTCAGAGGAATGGTTCAAAGCATAGGCAGTAGGAAGAGTCAGTCTTCTTGTACTTAAGTCGGCATTGAGACTTTTCTATTTAATTCTGATGCAATTTCTGTGTTTCATCGTCAATAAGAAAGGCAGAGGGATCCAGTAAAACTGAAGTGAAGCATCGGAATCAATAACTTGTGTCAAAGGAATGGTTCAAAACATAGACGGTATGAAAAGTCAGTTTTCTTGTACTTAAGTCGGCATTGTGGCTTTTGTATATAATTCCGATGCAATTTCTGTGTTTCATCGCCAATAAGAACGCCAGCTGGATACAGTAAACCTGAGGTGAAGCATCGGAATCTATGACTAGTGTCACACGAATGGTTCAAATCATAGACAGTAAGAAGAGTCAGTTTACTTATACTTAAGTCGGCATTGTGCCTTTTGTATTTAATTCCGATGCAATTTCTGTGTTTCATCGTCAATAAGAAGGTCAGAGGGACACAGTAAACCTGAAGTGATGCATCGGAACCCATAACTAGTGTCACAGGAATGGTTCCAATCATAGACAGTAAGAAGAATCAATTTTCTTGTTCTTAAGTCTACATTGTGCCATTTTCTATCTAATTCCGATGCAGTTTCTGTGTTTCGTCGTCAATAAGAAGGACCAAGGGATACAGTAAACCTGACGTGATGCATCGGAATCTAAAACCGGTACCACAGGAATGGTTCAAAACATAGACAGTAAGAAGAGCCAGTCTTCTTGTACTTTAGTCGGCATTGTGCCTTTTGTATTTAATTCCGATGCAATTTCTGTGTTTCATCGTCAATAAGACGGTCAGAGGGATACAGTAAACCTGAAGTGAAGCATCGGAATCTATAACTAGTGTCACAGGAATGGTTAAAAACATAGACAGTAAGAAGAATCAGTTTTCTTGTACTTAAGTCGGCATTGTGCCTTTTGTATTTAATTCCGATGCAATTTCTGTGTTTCATCGTCAATAAGATGGTCAGAGGGATACAGTAAACCTGAAGTGAAGCATCGGAATCTATAACTAGTGACACAGGAATGGTTCAAACATAGACAGTAAGAAGAGTCAGTTGTCTTGTACTTAAGTCGACATTGTGCCTTTTCTATTTAATTGCAATGCATATTCTGTGTTTCGTCGTCAATAAGAAGGTGCAATGGATACAGTAAACCCAAAGGCAAGCATCGGAATCTAAAACTGGTCTTACAGGAAAGGTTCAAAACATAGAAAGTAAGAAGAGCCAGTCTACTTGTACTTGAGTCGGCATTGTGCCTTTCGTATTTACTTCCGAAGCTATTTCTGTGCTTCATCGTCAATAAGAAGGTCAGAGGGATACAATAAAGCTCAAGTGAAGCATAGGAATCTCAAACTAATGTCACAGGAATGGTTCAAAACATAGACAGTAAGAAGAGTCAGTCTTCTTGTACTTAAGTCGGCATTGAGCCATTTGTATTTAATTCTAAAGCAATTTCTGTGTTTCATCGTCAATAAGAAGGTCAGAGCGATACAGTAAAGCTGAAGTGAAACATCGGAATCTATAACTTGTGTCAAAGGAATGGTTCAAAACATAGACAGTACGAAGAGTCAGTCTTCTTGTACTTAAGTCGGCATTGTGGCTTTTGTATTTAATTCCGATGCAATCTCTGTGTTTCATCGCCAATAAGAAGGTCAGCTGGATACAGTAAACCAGAAGTGAAAAATCGGAATCTATGACCAGTGTCACACGAATGGTTCAAACATAGACAGTAAGAAGAGCCAGTCTTCTTGTACTTAAATCGGCATTGTGCCTTTTCAATTGAATTCCGATGCAATTTCTGTGTTTCGTCGTCAATAAGAAGGTCCAACGGATACAGTAAACCTGAAGTGAAGCATCGGATTCTAAAACTGTTCTCACAGGAAAGGTTGTAAACATAGACAGTAAGAAGAGCCAGTCTTCTTGTACTTGAGTCGGCATTGTGCCTTTTGTATTTAATTCCGATGCAATTTCTGTGTTTCATCGTCAATAAGAAGGTCAGAGCGATACAGTAAACCTGAAGTGAAGCAACGGAATCTATAACTAGTGTCACACTAATGGTTCAAATCATAGACAGTAAGAAGAGTCAGTTTACATATACTTAAGTTGGCATTGTGCGTTTTGTATTTAATTCCGATGCAATTACTGTGTTTCATCGACAATAAGAAGGTCAGAGGGATACAGTTAACCTGAAGTGATGCATCGGAACCTATAACTAGTGTCACAGAAATGGTTCAAAACATAGACAGTAAGAAGAATCAGTTTTCTTGTACTTAAGACTACATTGTGCCATTTTCTATTTGATTCCGATGCAGTTTTTGTGTTTCGTCGTCAATAACAAGGACCAAGGAATACAGTATACCTGACGTGAATCATCGGAATCTAAAACCGGTATCACAGGAACGGTTCAAACATAGACAGTAAGAAGAGCCAGTTTTCTTGTACTTGAGTCGGCATTGTGCCTTTAGTATTTAATTCCGATGCAATTTCTGTGTTTGATCGTCAATAAGACGGTCAGAGGGATACAGTAAACCTGAAGTGAAGCATCGGAATCTATAACTAGTGTCACAGGAATGGTTAAAATCATAGACATTAAGAAGAATCAGTTTTCTTGTACTTAAGTCGGCATTGTGCCTTTTGTATTTAATTCCGATGCAATTTCTGTGTTTCATCGTCAATAAGAAGGACAGAGGGATACAGTAAACCTGAAGTGATGCATCGGAACCTATAACTAGTGTCACAGGAATGGTTCAAAGCATAGACAGTAAGAAGAATCAGTTTTCTTGTACTTAAGTCTACATTGTGCCATTTTCTATTTAATTCCGATGCAGTTTCTGTGTTTCGTCGTCAATAAGAAGGACGAAGGGATAAAGTAGGCCTGACGTGAAGCATCGGAATCTAAAACCGGTATCACAGGAACGGTTCAAACCAAAGACAGTAAGAAGAGCCAGTCTTCTTGTACTTGAGTCGGCATTGTGCCTTTTGTATTTATTTCCGATGCAATTTCTGTGTTTCATCGTCAATAAGACGGTCAGAAGGATACAGTAAACCTGAAGTGAAGCATCGGAATCTATAACTAGTGACACAGGAATGGTTCAAAGCATAGACAGTAAGAAGAGTCAGTTGTCTTGTACTTAAGTCGACATTGTGCCTTTTCTATTTAATTCCAATGCATATTTTGTGTTTCGTCGTCAATAAGAAGGTCCAATGGATACAGTAAAACCGAAGTCAAGCACCGGAATCTAAAACTGGTCTTACAGGAATGGTTCAAAACATAGAAAGTAAGAAGAGCCTGTCTACTTGTACTTGAGTCGGCATTGTGCCTTTTATATTTAATTCCGATGCAATTTCTGTGGTTCATCGTCAAGAAGAAGGTCAGAGGGATACAATAAAGCTCAAGAGAAGCATAGGAATCTAAAACTAGTGTCACAGGGATGGTTCAAAGCATAGACAGTAAGAAGAGTCAGTTTTCTTGTACTTAAGTCGGCAATGTGCGATTTCTATTTAATTCCGATGCATTTTCTTTGTTTCATCGTCAATAAGAAGGTCAGAGGGATACAGTATACCTGAAATGATGCATCGGAATCTATAACTAGTGTCACAGGAATGGTTCTAATCATAGGCAGTTAGAAGAGTCAGTCTTCTTGTACTTGAGTTGGCTTTGAGCCTTTTGTATTTAATTCCGATGCAATTTCTGTGTTTCATCTTCAGTACGACGGTCAGAGGGATACAGTAAACCTGAAGTGAAGGATCGGAATCTAAAATTAGTGTCACAGGAATGTTCAAAACATAGGAAGTAGGAAGAGTCAGTCTTCTTGTACTTAAGTCGGCTTTGTGCATTTTGTATTTAATTCCGATGCAATTTCTGTGTTTCATCGGCAATAAGAAGGTCAGAGGGATACAGAAAAACTGAAGTGAAGCATCGGAATCTAAAATTAGTGTAACAGGAATGGTTCAAAACATAGACAGTAAGAAGAGTCAGTCTTCTTGTACTTAAGTCGGCATTGAGCCATTTGTATTTAATTCTGATGCAATTTCTGTGTTTCATCGTCGATAAGAAGGTCAGAGCGATACAGTAAAACTGAAGGGAAACATCGGAATCTATAACTTGTGTCAAAGGAATGGTTCAAAACATAGACAGTATGAAGAGTCAGTCTTCTTGTACTTAAGTCAGCATTGTGGCTTTTGTATTTAATTCCGATGCAATCTCTGTGTTTCATCGCCAATAAGAAGGTCAGGTGGATACAGTAAACCTGAAGTGAAGCATCGGAATCTATGGCTAGTGTCACACGAATGGTTCAAACATAGACAGTAAGAAGAGCCAGTCTTCTTGTACATGAGTCAGCATTGTGCCTTTTGAATTTAATTCCGATCAATTTTCTGTGTTTGATCGCCAATAAGAAGGTCAGAGGGAAACAGTAAACTTGAACTGAAGCATCGGAATCTAAAACTAGTGTCACAGGAATGGTTCAAAACATAGACAGTAAGAAGAGTCAGTCTTCTTGTACTTAAGTCGGCATTGTGCCTTTTGTATATAATTACGATGCAATTTCTGTATTTCATCGTCAATACGAAGGTCAGAGGGATACAGTAAACCTGAAGTGAAGCATCGGAATCTAAAACTAGTGTAACAGGAATGGTTCAAACAAAGACAGTAAGAAGAGCCAGTCTTCTTGTACTTGAGTCGGCATTGTTCCATTTTAATTTAATTCCGATGCAATTTCTGTGTTTCATCGTCAATAAGAAGGTCAGAGGGATACAGTAAACCAGAAGTGAAGCATCGGAATCTATAACTAGTGTCACAGGAATGGTTCAAAACATAGACAGTAAGAAGGGTAAATTTTCTTGTACTTATGTCGGAATTGTGCCATTTGTATTTATTTCCGATGCAATTTCTGTGTATCATCGTCAATAAGAATATCAGAGGGATACAGTAAACCTGAAGTGAAGTATCGGAATCTATAACTAGTGTCACAGGAATGGTTCAAAACATAGACAGTAAGAATAGTCAGTCATTTGTACTTAAGTCGGCATTGTGCCTTTTGTATTTAATTCCGAAGCAATTTCTGTATTCATCGTCAATAAGTAGGTCAGAGGGATACAGTAAACCTGAAGTGAAACGTCGGAATCTATAACTAGTGTCACAGGAATGGCTCAAAGCGTAGACAGTAAGAAGAGTCAGTCTTCTAGTACTTAAGTCGGCATTGTGCCTCTTGTATTTAATTCCGATGCAATTTCTGTATTTCATCGTCAATAAGAAGGTCCAAGGGATAAAGTAAACCTAAAGAGAAACATCGGAATCTAAAAACGGTCTCACAGGAAAGTTTCAAAACATAGACGGTAAGAAGAGCCAGACTTCTTGTACCTGAGTGGGCATTGTGCTTTTTGTATTGAATTCCGAAGCATTTTCTGTGTTTCATCGTCAATAAGACGGTCAGAGGGATACAGTAAACCTGAAGTGAAGCATCGGAATCTATAACTAGTGTCACAGGAATGATTCAAAACATAGACAGTAGGAAGAGTCAGTCTTCTTGTACTTAAGTCGGCATTGGCCTTTTGTATTTAATTCTGATGCAATTTCTGTGTTTCATCGCCTATAAGACGGTCAGAGGGATACAGTAAAACTTAAGTGAAGCATCGGAATCTATAACTAGTGTCACAGGGATGGTTCAAAACAGAGGTACTAGGAGGAGTCAGTCTTCTTGTAGTTAAGTCGGCATTGTTCTTTTTATATTTAAGTAAGATGCAATTTCTAGGTTTTATCATCAATAAGAAGGTCAGAGGGATACAGTAAACCTGAAGTGAAGCATCGGAATCTATAACAAGTGTCACAGGAATGGTTCAAAACATAGACAGTAAGAAGAGCTAGTCTTCTTGTACTTGAGTCGGCATTATGCCTTTTGTATTTAATTCCGATGCAATTTCTGTGTTTCATCGTCAATAAGAAGGTCAGAGGGATACAGTAAACCTGAAGCGAAGCATCGGAATCTATAACTAGTGTAACAGGAATGGTTCAAAACAAAGACAGTACAAAGAGTCAGTCTTCTTGTACTTAAGTCAGCATTGTGCCTTTTGCATTTAATTAAGATGCAATTTCTGTGTTTCATCGTCAATAAGGAGGTCAGAGGGATACAGTAAACCTGAAGTGAAGCATCGGAATCTAAAACAAGTGTCTCAGGAATGGTTCAAAACATAGACAGTAAGAAGAGTCAGTCTTCTTGTACTTAAGTCGGCATTGTGCCTTTTGTATTTAATTCCGATGCAATTTCTGTGTTTCATCGTCAATAAGAAGATCAGATGGATACAGTAAACCTGAAGTGAAGCATCGGAATCTATGACTAGTGTCACAGGAATGGTTCAAAACATAGACTGTAAGAAGAGCCAGTCTTCTTGTACTTGAGTCGGCATTGTGCCTTTTGTATTTAATTCCGATTAATTTTCTGTGTTTGATCGTCAATAAGAAGGTCAGAGGGTTACAGTAAACCTGAAGTGAAGCATCGGAATCTAAAACTAGTGTCACAGGAATGGTTCAAAACATAGACAGTAAGAAGAGTCAGTCTTCTTGTACTTAAGTCGGCATTGTGCCTTTGTATATAATTCCAATGCAATTTCGGTGTTTCATCGTCAATAAGAAGGTCAGAGGGATACAGTAAACCTGAAGTGAAGCATCGGAATCTATAACTAGTGACACAGGAATGGTTCAAAACATAGACAGTAAGAAGAGTCAGTTGTCTTGTACTTAAGTCGACATTGTGCCTTTTCTATTTAATTGCAATGCATATTCTGTGTTTCGTCGTCAATAAGAAGGTGCAATGGATACAGTAAACCCAAAGGCAAGCATCGGAATCTAAAACTGGTCTTACAGGAAAGGTTCAAAACATAGAAAGTAAGAAGAGCCAGTCTACTTGTACTTGAGTCGGCATTGTGCCTTTCGTATTTACTTCCGATGCTATTTCTGTGCTTCATCGTCAATAAGAAGGTCAGAGGGATACAATAAAGCTCAAGTGAAGCATAGGAATCTCAAACTAGTGTCACAGGAATGGTTCAAAACATAGACAGTAAGAAGAGTCAGTCTTCTTGTACTTAAGTCGGCATTGAGCCATTTGTATTTAATTCTGATGCAATTTCTGTGTTTCATCGTCAATAAGAAGGTCAGAGCGATACAGTAAAACTGAAGTGAATCATCGGAATCTATAACTTGTGTCAAAGGAATGGTTCAAAACATAGACAGTACGAAGAGTCAGTCTTCTTGTACTTAAGTCGGCATTGTGGCTTTTGTACTTAATTCCGATGCAATCTCTGTGTTTCATCGCCAATAAGAAGGTCAGCTGGATACAGTAAACCTGAAGTGAAAAATCGGAATCTATGACGAGTGTCACACGAATGGTTCAAACATAGACAGTAACAAGAGCCAGTCTTCTTGTACTTGAGTCGGCATTGTGCCTTTTGAATTTAATTACGATCAATTTTCTGTGTTTGATCGCCAATAAGAAGGTCAGAGGAATACAGTAAACCTGAAGTGAAGCATCGGAATCTAAAACTAGTGTCACAGGAATGGTTCAAACAAAGACAGTAAGAAGAGCCAGTCTTCTTGTACTTGAGTCGGCATTGTTCCATTTGTATTTAATTCCGATGCAATTTCTGTGTTTCATCGTCAATAAGAAGGTCAGAGGGATACAGTAAACCAGAAGTGAAGCATCGGAATCTATAACTAGTGTCACAGGAATGGTTCAAAACATAGACAGTAAGAAGGGTAAATTTTCTTGTACTTAAGTCGGCATTGTGCCATTTGTATTTAATTCCGATGCAATTTCTGTGTTTCATCGTCAATAAGAATGTCAGAGGGATACAGTAAACCTGAAGTGAAGCATCGGAATCTAAAACTAGTGTCTCAGGAATGGTTCAAAACATAGACAGTAAAAAGAGTCAGTCTTCTTGTACTTAAATCGGCATTGTGCCTTTTCAATTGAATTCCGATGCAATTTCTGTGTTTCGTCGTCAATAAGAAGGTCCAACGGATACAGTAAACCTGAAGTGAAGCATCGGATTCTAAAACTGTTCTCACAGGAAAGGTTGTAAACATAGACAGTAAGAAGAGCCAGTCTTCTTGTACTTGAGTCGGCATTGTGCCTTTTGTATTTAATTCCGATGCAATTTCTGTGTTTCATCGTCAATAAGAAGGTCAGAGCGATACAGTAAACCTGAAGTGAAGCAACGGAATCTATAACTAGTGTCACACTAATGGTTCAAATCATAGACAGTAAGAAGAGTCAGTTTACATATACTTAAGTTGGCATTGTGCGTTTTGTATTTAATTCCGATGCAATTACTGTGTTTCATCGACAATAAGAAGGTCAGAGGGATACAGTTAACCTGAAGTGATGCATCGGAACCTATAACTAGTGTCACAGAAATGGTTCAAAACATAGACAGTAAGAAGAATGAGTTTTCTTGTACTTAAGACTACATTGTGCCATTTTCTATTTGATTCCGATGCAGTTTTTGTGTTTCGTTGTCAATAACAAGGACCAAGGAATACAGTAAACCTGACGTGAATCATCGGAATCTAAAACCGGTATCACAGGAACGGTTCAAACATAGACAGTAAGAAGAGCCAGTTTTCTTGTACTTGAGTCGGCATTGTGCCTTTAGTATTTAATTCCGATGCAATTTCTGTGTTTGATCGTCAATAAGACGGTCAGAGGGATACAGTAAACCTGAAGTGAAGCATCGGAATCTATAACTAGTGTCACAGGAATGGTTAAAATCATAGACATTAAGAAGAATCAGTTTTCTTGTACTTAAGTCGGCATTGTGCCTTTTGTATTTAATTCCGATGCAATTTCTGTGTTTCATCGTCAATAAGAAGGACAGAGGGATACAGTAAACCTGAAGTGATGCATCGGAACCTATAACTAGTGTCACAGGAATGGTTCAAAGCATAGACAGTAAGAAGAATCAGTTTTCTTGTACTTAAGTCTACATTGTGCCATTTTCTATTTAATTCCGATGCAGTTTCTGCGTTTCGTCGTTAATAAGAAGGACCAAGGGATAAAGTAAGCCTGACGTGAAGCTTCGGAATCTAAAACCGGTAACACAGGAACGGTTCAAACCATAGACAGTAAGAAGAGCCAGTCTTCTTGTACTTGAGTCGGCATTGTGCCTTTTGTATTTATTTCCGATGCAATTTCTGTGTTTCATCGTCAATAAGACGGTCAGAGGGATACAGTAAACCTGAAGTGAAGCATCGGAATCTATAACTAGTGACACAGGAATGGTTCAAAGCATAGACAGTAAGAAGAGTCAGTTGTCTTGTACTTAAGTCGACATTGTGCCTTTTCTATTTAATTCCGATGCATATTCTGTGTTTCGTCGTCAATAAGAAGGTCCAATGGATACAGTAAAACCGAAGTCAAGCACCGGAATCTAAAACTGGTCTTACAGGAATGGTTCAAAACATAGAAAGTAAGAAGAGCCAGTCTACTTGTACTTGAGTCGGCATTGTGCCTTTTGTATTTAATTCCGATGCAATTTCTGTGGTTCATCGTCTAGAAGAAGGTCAGAGGGATACAATAAAGCTAAAGAGAAGCATAGGAATCTAAAACTAGTGTCACAGGGATGGTTCAAAGCATAGACAGTAAGAAGAGTCAGTTTTCTTGTACTTAAGTCGGCAATGTGCGATTTCTATTTAATTCCGATGCATTTTCTTTGTTTCATCGTCAATAAGAAGGTCAGAGGGATACAGTATACCTGAAATGATGCATCGGAATCTATAACTAGTGTCACAGGAATGGTTAAAAACATAGACAGTAAGAAGAATCAGTTTTCATGTACTTAAGTCGGCATTGTGCCTTTTGTATTTAATTCCGATGCAATTTCTGTGTTTCATCGTCAATAAGATGGTCAGAGGGATACAGTAAACCTGAAGTGAAGCATCGGAATCTATAACTAGTGACACAGGAATGGTTCAAAACATAGACAGTAAGAAGAGTCAGTTGTCTTGTACTTAAGTCGACATTGTGCTTTTTCTATTTAATTGCAATGCATATTCTGTGTTTCGTCGTCAATAAGAAGGTGCAATGGATACAGTAAACCCAAACACAAGCATCGGAATCTAAAACTGGTCTTACAGGAAAGGTTCAAAACATAGAAAGTAAGAAGAGCCAGTCTACTTGTACTTGAGTCGGCATTGTGCCTTTCGTATTTACTTCCGATGCTATTTCTGTGCTTCATCGTCAATAAGAAGGTCAGAGGGATACAATAAAGCTCAAGTGAAGCATTGGAATCTCAAACTAGTGTCACAGGAATGGTTCAAAACATAGACAGTATGAAGAATCAGTTTTCTTGTACTTAAGTCGGCATTGTGCCTTTTGTATTTAATTCCGATGCAATTTCTGTGTTTCATCGTCAATAAGATGGTCAGAGGGATACAGTAAACCTGAAGTGAAGCATCGGAATCTATAACTAGTGACACAGGAATGGTTCAAACAAAGACAGTAAGAAGAGCCAGTCTTCTTGTACTTGAGTCGGCATTGTTCCATTTGTATTTAATTCCGATGCAATTTCTGTGTTTCATCGTCAATAAGAAGGTCAGAGGGATACAGTAAACCAGAAGTGAAGCATCGGAATCTATAACTAGTGTCACAGGAATGGTTCAAAAAATAGACAGTAAGAAGGGTAAATTTTCTTGTACTTAAGTCGGCATTGTGCCATTTGTATTTAATTCCGATGCAATTTCTGTGTTTCATCGTCAATAAGAATGTCAGAGGGATACAGTAAACCTGAAGTGAAGCATCGGAATCTAAAACTAGTGTCACAGGAATGGTTCAAAACATAGACAGTAAAAAGAGTCAGTCTTCTTGTACTTAAATCGGCATTGTGCCTTTTCAGTTGAATTCCGATGCAATTTCTGTGTTTCGTCGTCAATAAGAAGGTCCAACGGATACAGTAAACCTGAAGTGAAGCATCGGATTCTAAAACTGTTCTCACAGGAAAGGTTGTAAACATAGACAGTAAGAAGAGCCAGTCTTCTTGTACTTGAGTCGGCATTGTGCCTTTTGTGTTTAATTCCGATGCAATTTCTGTGTTTCATCGTCAATAAGAAGGTCAGAGCGATACAGTAAACCTGAAGTGAAGCAACGGAATCTATAACTAGTGTCACACTAATGGTTCAAATCATAGACTGTAAGAAGAGTCAGTTTACATATACTTAAGTTGGCATTGTGCGTTTTGTATTTAATTCCGATGCAATTACTGTGTTTCATCGACAATAAGAAGGTCAGAGGGATACAGTTAACCAGAAGTGATGCATCGGAACCTATAACTAGTGTCACAGAAATGGTTCAAAACATAGACAGTAAGAAGAATCAGTTTTCTTGTACTTAAGACTACATTGTGCCATTTTCTATTTGATTCCGATGCAGTTTTTGTGTTTCGTCGTCAATAACAAGGACCAAGGAATACAGTAAACCTGACGTGAATCATCGGAATCTAAAACCGGTATCACAGGAACGGTTCAAACATAGACAGTAAGAAGAGCCAGTTTTCTTGTACTTGAGTCGGCATTGTGCCTTTAGTATTTAATTCCGATGCAATTTCTGTGTTTGATCGTCAATAAGACGGTCAGAGGGATACAGTAAACCTGAAGTGAAGCATCGGAATCTATAACTAGTGACACAGGTATGGTTCAAAGCATAGACAGTAAGAAGAGTCAGTTGTCTTGTACTTAAGTCGACATTGTGCCTTTTCTATTTCATTCCAATGCATATTCTGTGTTTCGTCGTCAATAAGAAGGTCCAATGGATACAGTAAAACCGAAGTCAAGCACCGGAATCTAAAACTGGTCTTACAGGAATGGTTCAAAACATAGAAAGTAAGAAGAGCCAGTCTACTTGTACTTGAGTCGGCATTGTGCCTTTTGTATTTAATTCCGATGCAATTTCTGTGGTTCATCGTCAAGAAGAAGGTCAGAGGGATACAATAAAGCTCAAGAGAAGCATAGGAATCTAAAACTAGTGTCACAGGGATGGTTCAAAGCATAGACAGTAAGAAGAGTCAGTTTTCTTGTACTTAAGTCGGCAATGTGCGATTTCTATTTAATGCCGATGCATTTTCTTTGTTTCATCGTCAATAAGAAGGTCAGAGGGATACAGTATACCTGAAATGATGCATCGGAATCTATAACTAGTGTCACAGGAATGGTTCTAATCATAGACAGTTAGAAGAGTCAGTCTTCTTGTACTTGAGTTGGCTTTGAGCCTTTTGTATTTAATTCCGATGCAATTTCTGTGTTTCATCTTCAGTACGACGGTCAGAGGGATACAGTAAACCTGAAGTGAAGGATCGGAATCTAAAATTAGTGTCACAGGAATGGTTCAAAACATAGGAAGTAGGAAGAGTCAGTCTTCTTGTACTTAAGTCGGCTTTGGTGCATTTTGTATTTAATTCCGATGCAATTTCTGTGTTTCATCGGCAATAAGAAGGTCAGAGGGATACAGAAAAAACTGAAGTGAAGCATCGGAATCTAAAATTAGTGTAACAGGAATGGTTCAAAACATAGACAGTAAGAAGAGTCAGTCTTCTTGTACTTAAGTCGGCATTGAGCCATTTGTATTTAATTCTGATGCAATTTCTGTGTTTCATCGTCGATAAGAAGGTCAGAGCGATACAGTAAAAACTGAAGGGAAACATCGGAATCTATAACTTGTGTCAAAGGAATGGTTCAAAACATAGACAGTATGAAGAGTCAGTCTTCTTGTACTTAAGTCAGCATTGTGGCTTTTGTATTTAATTCCGATGCAATCTCTGTGTTTCATCGCCAATAAGAAGGTCAGCTGGATACAGTAAACCTGAAGTGAAGCATCGGAATCTATGACTAGTGTCACACGAATGGTTCAAACATAGACAGTAAGAAGAGCCAGTCTTCTTGTACATGAGTCAGCATTGTGCCTTTTGAATTTAATTCCGATCAATTTTCTGTGTTTGATCGCCAATAAGAAGGTCAGAGGGATACAGTAAACCTGAAGTGAAGCATTGGAATCTAAAACTAGTGTCACAGGAATGGTTCAAAACATAGACAGTAAGAAGAGTCAGTCTTCTTGTACTTAAGTCGGCATTGTGCCTTTTGTATATAATTACGATGCAATTTCTGTATTTCATCGTCAATAAGAAGGTCAGAGGGATACAGTAAACCTGAAGTGAAGCATCGGAATCTAAAACTAGTGTCACAGGAATGGTTCAAACATAGACAGTAAGAAGAGCCAGTCTTCTTGTACTTGAGTCGGCATTGTTCCATTTGTATTTAATTCCGAAGCAATTTCTGTGCTTCATCGTCAATAAGAAGGTCAGAGGGATACAGTAAACCAGAAGTGAAGCATCGGAATCTATAACTAGTGTCACAGGAATGGTTCAAAACATAGACAGTAAGAAGGGTCAATTTTCTTGTACTTAAGTCGGCATTGTGCCATTTGTATTTAATTCCGATGCAATTTCTGTGTTTCATCGTCAATAAGAATGTCAGAGGGATACAGTAAACCTGAAATGAAGCATCTGAATCTAAAACTAGTGTCACAGGAATGGTTCAAAACATAGACAGTAAGAAGAGTCAGTCTTCTTGTACTGAAGTCGGCATCGTGCCTTTTCAATTGAATTCCGATGCAATTTTTGTGTTTCGTCGTCAATAAGAAGGTCCAAGGGATACAGTAAACCTGAAGTGAAGCATCGGATTCTAAAACTGTTCTCACAGGAAAGGTTGTAAACATAGACAGTAAGAAGAGCCAGTCTTCTTGTACTTGAGTCGGCATTGTGCCTTTTGTATTTAATTCCGATGCAATTTCTGTGTTTCATCGTCAATAAGAAGGTCATAGGGATACAGTAAACCTGAAGTGAAGCAACGGAATCTATAACTAGTGTCACAGGAATGGTTCAAATCATAGACAGTAAGAAGAGTCAGTTTACATATACTTAAGTCGGCATTGTGCGTTTTGTATTTAATTCCGATGCAATTTCTGTGTTTCATCGTCAATAAGAAGGTCAGAGGGATACAGTTAACCTGAAGTGATGCATCGGAACCTATAACTAGTGTCACAGGAATGGTTCAAAACATAGACAGTAAGAAGAATCAGTTTTCTTGTACTTAAGTCTACATTGTGCAATTTTCTATTTGATTCCGATGCAGTTTTTGTGTTTCGTCGTCAATAACAAGGACCAAGGGATACAGTAAACCTGACGTGAATCATCGGAATCTATAACCGGTATCACAGGAACGGTTCAAAACATAGACAGTAAGAAGAGCCAGTCTTCTTGTACTTGAGTCGGCATTGTGCCTTTTGTATTTAATTCCGATGCAATTTCTGTGTTTCATCGTCAATAAGAAGGACCATGGGATACAGTAAACCTGACGTGAAGCATCGGAATCTAAAACCGGTATCACAGGAACGGTTCAAAACATAGACAGTAAGAAGAGCCAGTCTTCTTGTACTTGAGTCGGCATTGTGCCTTTTGTATTTAATTCCGATGCAATTTCTGTGTTTCATCGTCAATAAGACGGTCAGAGGGATACAGTAAACCTGAAGTGAAGCATCGGAATCTATAACTAGTGTCACAGGAATGGTTAAAAACATAGACAGTAAGCAGAATCAGTGTTCTTGTACTTAAGTCGGCATTGTGCCTTTTGTATTTAATTCCGATGCAATTTCTGTGTTTCATCGTCAATACGAAAGTCAAAGGGATACAGAAAAACTGAAGTGAAGCATCGGAATCTAAAACTAGTGTCACAGGAATGGTTCAAAGCATAGACAGTAAGAAGAGTCAGTTTTCTTGTACTTGAGTTGGCTTTGTGCCTTTTGTATTTAATGCCGATGCAATTTCTGTGTTTCATCGTCAATACGAAGGTCAAAGGGATACAGTAAAACTGAAGTGAAGCATCGAAATCTATAACTAGTGTCACAGGAATGGTTTCAAATCATAGACAGGAAGAAGAGTCAGTTGTCTTGTACCTAAGTCGACATTGTGCCTTTTCTATTTAATTCCAATGCATATTCTGTGTTTCGTCGTCAATAAGAAGGTCCAATGGATACAGTAAACCCGAAGTCAAGCACCGGAATCTAAAACTAGTCTTACAGGAATGGTTCAAAACATAGAAAGTAAGAAGAGCCAGTCTACTTGTACTTGAGTCGGCATTGTGCCTTTTGTATTTAATTCCGATGCAATTTCTGTGGTTCATCGTCAAGAAGAAGGTCAGAGGGATACAATAAAGCTCAAGAGAAGCATAGGAATCTAAAACTAGTGTCACAGGGGATGGTTCAAAGCATAGACAGTAAGAAGAGTCAGTTTTCTTGTACTTAAGTCGGCAATGTGCGATTTCTATTTAATTCCGATGCATTTTCTTTGTTTCATCGTCAATAAGAAGGTCAGAGGGATACAGTAAACCTGAAGTGAAGCATCGGAATCTAAAACTAGTGTCACGGGAATGGTTCAAACATAGACAGTAAGAACAGCCAGTCTTCTTGTACTTGAGTCGGCATTGTTCCATTTGTATTTAATTCCGATGCAATTTCTGTGTTTCATCGTCAATAAGAAGGTCAGACGGATACAGTAAACCAGAAGTGAAGCATCGGAATCTATAACTAGTGTCACAGGAATGGTTCAAAACATAGACAGTAAGAAGGGTCAATTTTCTTGTACTTAAGTCGGCATTGTGCCATTTGTATTTAATTCCGATGCAATTTCTGTGTTTCATCGTCAATAAGAATGTCAGAGGGATACAGTAAACCTGAAATGAAGCATCTGAATCTAAAACTAGTGTCACAGGAATGGTTCAAAACATAGACAGTAAGAAGAGTCAGTCTTCTTGTACTGAAGTCGGCATCGTGCCTTTTCAATTGAATTCCGATGCAATTTTTGTGTTTCGTCGTCAATAAGAAGGTCCAAGGGATACAGTAAACCTGAAGTGAAGCATCGGATTCTAAAACTGTTCTCACAGGAAAGGTTGTAAACATAGACAGTAAGAAGAGCCAGTCTTCTTGTACTTGAGTCGGCATTGTGCCTTTTGTATTTAATTCCGATGCAATTTCTGTGTTTCATCGTCAATAAGAAGGTCATAGGGATACAGTAAACCTGAAGTGAAGCAACGGAATCTATAACTAGTGTCACAGGAATGGTTCAAATCATAGACAGTAAGAAGAGTCAGTTTACATATACTTAAGTCGGCATTGTGCGTTTTGTATTTAATTCCGATGCAATTTCTGTGTTTCATCGTCAATAAGAAGGTCAGAGGGATACAGTTAACCTGAAGTGATGCATCGGAACCTATAACTAGTGTCACAGGAATGGTTCAAAACATAGACAGTAAGAAGAATCAGTTTTCTTGTACTTAAGTCTACATTGTGCAATTTTCTATTTGATTCCGATGCAGTTTTTGTGTTTCGTCGTCAATAACAAGGACCAAGGGATACAGTAAACCTGACGTGAATCATCGGAATCTATAACCGGTATCACAGGAACGGTTCAAAACATAGACAGTAAGAAGAGCCAGTCTTCTTGTACTTGAGTCGGCATTGTGCCTTTTGTATTTAATTCCGATGCAATTTCTGTGTTTCATCGTCAATAAGAAGGACCATGGGATACAGTAAACCTGACGTGAAGCATCGGAATCTAAAACCGGTATCACAGGAACGGTTCAAAACATAGACAGTAAGAAGAGCCAGTCTTCTTGTACTTGAGTCGGCATTGTGCCTTTTGTATTTAATTCCGATGCAATTTCTGTGTTTCATCGTCAATAAGACGGTCAGAGGGATACAGTAAACCTGAAGTGAAGCATCGGAATCTATAACTAGTGTCACAGGAATGGTTAAAAACATAGACAGTAAGCAGAATCAGTGTTCTTGTACTTAAGTCGGCATTGTGCCTTTTGTATTTAATTCCGATGCAATTTCTGTGTTTCATCGTCAATACGAAAGTCAAAGGGATACAGAAAAACTGAAGTGAAGCATCGGAATCTAAAACTAGTGTCACAGGAATGGTTCAAAAGCATAGACAGTAAGAAGAGTCAGTTTTCTTGTACTTGAGTTGGCTTTGTGCCTTTTGTATTTAATGCCGATGCAATTTCTGTGTTTCATCGTCAATACGAAGGTCAAAGGGATACAGTAAAACTGAAGTGAAGCATCGAAATCTATAACTAGTGTCACAGGAATGGTTCAAATCATAGACAGGAAGAAGAGTCAGTTGTCTTGTACCTAAGTCGACATTGTGCCTTTTCTATTTAATTCCAATGCATATTCTGTGTTTCGTCGTCAATAAGAAGGTCCAATGGATACAGTAAACCCGAAGTCAAGCACCGGAATCTAAAACTAGTCTTACAGGAATGGTTCAAAACATAGAAAGTAAGAAGAGCCAGTCTACTTGTACTTGAGTCGGCATTGTGCCTTTTGTATTTAATTCCGATGCAATTTCTGTGGTTCATCGTCAAGAAGAAGGTCAGAGGGATACAATAAAGCTCAAGAGAAGCATAGGAATCTAAAACTAGTGTCACAGGGATGGTTCAAAGCATAGACAGTAAGAAGAGTCAGTTTTCTTGTACTTAAGTCGGCAATGTGCGATTTCTATTTAATTCCGATGCATTTTCTTTGTTTCATCGTCAATAAGAAGGTCAGAGGGATACAGTAAACCCTGAAGTGAAGCATCGGAATCTAAAACTAGTGTCACGGGAATGGTTCAAACATAGACAGTAAGAACAGCCAGTCTTCTTGTACTTGAGTCGGCATTGTTCCATTTGTATTTAATTCGATGCAATTTCTGTGTTTCATCGTCAATAAGAAGGTCAGACGGATACAGTAAACCAGAAGTGAAGCATCGGAATCTATAACTAGTGTCACAGGAATGGTTCAAAACATAGACAGTAAGAAGGGACAATTTTCTTGTACTTAAGTCGGCATTGTGCCATTTGTATTTAATTCCGATACAATTTTCTGTGTTTCATCGTCAATAAGAATGTCAGAGGGATACAGTAAACCTGAAGTGAAGCATCGGAATCTATAACTAGTGTCACAGGAATGGTTCAAAACATAGACAGTAAGAATAGTCAGTCTTTTGTACTTAAGTCGGCATTGTGCCTTTTCTATTTAATTGCGATGCAATTTCTGTATTCATCGTCAATAAGAAGGTCAGAAGGATACAGTAAACCTGAAGTGAAACATCGGAATCTATAACTAGTGTCACAGGAATGGTTCAAAGCGTAGACAGTAAGAAGAGTCAGTCTTCTTGTACTTAAGTCGGCATTGTGCCTTTTGTATTTAATTCCCATGCAATTTCTGTATTTCATCGTCAATAAGAAGGTCCAAGGGATACAGTAATCCTGAAGTGAAGCTTCGGAATCTATAACTAGTGTCACAGGAATGGTTCAAAGCATAGCCAGTAAGAAGAGTCAGATTTCTTGTAATTAAGTCGGCATTGTGCCTTTTGAATTTAATTCCGATGCAATTTCTGTGTTTCATCGTCAATAAGAAGGCCAGAGGGATACAGTAAACCTGAAGTGAAACACCGGAATCTATAACTAGTGTCACAGGAATGGTTCAAAACATAGACAGTAAGAAGAGTCAGTCTTCTTGTACTTAAGTCGGCATTGTGCCTTTTGTATTTAATTCCGATGCAATTTCTGTGTTTCAACGTCAATAAGAAGGTCAGAGGTATACAGTAAACCTGAAGTGAAGCATCGCAATCTATTACTAGTGTCACAGGACTGGTTAAAAGCATAGTCAGTAAGAAGAGTCAGTTTTCTTATACTTAAGTCGGCAATGTGCGATTTGTATTTAATTCCAATGCATTTTCTGTGTTTCATCGTCAATAAGAAGGTCAGAGGGATACAATATACCTGAAATGATGCATCGGAATCTATAACTAGTGTCACAGGAATGGTTCGAAACATAGACAGTAAGAAGAGTCAGTCTTCCTGTACTTGAAATGGCTTTCTGCCTTTTGTATTTAATTCCGATGCAATTTCTGTGTTTCATCGTCAGTACGACGGTCAGAGGGTTACAGTAAACCTGAAGTGAAGCATCGGAATCTATAACTAGTGACACAGGAATGGTTCAAAGCATAGACAGTAAGAAGAATCAGTTTTCTTGTACTTAAGTCTAGATTGTGCCATTTTCTATTTAATTCCGATGCAGTTTCTGTGTTTCGTCGTCAATAACAAGGACCAAGGGATACAGTAAACCTGACGTGAAGCATCGGAATCTATGACTAGTGTCACAGGAATGTTTCAAAGCATAGACAGTAAGAAGAGCCAGTCATCTTGTACTTGAGTCGGCATTGTGCATTTTGCATTTAATTCCGATGCAATTTCTGTGTTTCATCGTCAGTACGATGGTCAGAGGGATACAGTAAACCTGAAGTGAAGGATCGGAATCTAAAGTTAGTGTCACAGGAATGGTTCAAAACATAGAAAGTAAGAAGAGCCAGTCTACTTGTACTTGAGTCGGCATTGTGCCTTTTGTATTTAATTCCGATGCAATTTCTGTGGTTCATCGTCAATAAGAAGGTCAGAGGGATACAATAAAGCTCAAGAGAAGCATAGGAATCTATAACTAGTGTCACAGGGATGGTTCAAAGCA
Source organism: Schistocerca piceifrons (assembly GCF_021461385.2). NCBI lineage: Eukaryota > Metazoa > Arthropoda > Insecta > Orthoptera > Acrididae > Schistocerca > Schistocerca piceifrons. The sequence continues at coordinate 11,602,716 of NC_060146.1, read as the reverse complement.
TAGACAGTAAGAAGAGTCAGTTTTCTTATACTTAAGTCGGCAATGTGCGATTTCTATTTAATTCCGATGCATTTTCTTTGTTTCATCGTCAACAAGAAGGACAGAGGGATACAGTATACCTGAAATGATGCATCGGAATCTATAACTAGTGTCACAGGAATGGTTCTAATCATAGACAGTTAGAAGAGTCAGTCTTCTAGTACTTGAGTTGGCTTTGTGCCTTTTGTATTTAATTCCGATGCAATTTCTGTGTTTCATCGTCAGTACGACGGTCAGAGGGATACAGTAAACCTGAAGTGAAGGATCGGAATCTAAAGTTAGTGTCACAGGAATGGTTCAAAACATAGGAAGTAAGAAGAGTCAGTCTTCTTGTACTTAAGTCGTCTTTGTGCATTTTGTATTTAATTCCGATGCAATTTCTGTGTTTCATCGTCAATAAGAAGGTCAAAGGGATACAGAAAAACTGAAGTGAAGCATCGGAATCTAAAATTAGTGTCACAGGAATGGTTCAAACATAGACAGTAAGAAGTGTCAGTCTTCTTGTACTTAAGTCGGCATTGAGCCATTTGTAATTAAATCTGATGCAATTTCTGTGTTTCATCGTCAATAAGAAGGTCAGAGCGATACATTAAAACTGAAGTGAAACATCGGAATCTATAACTTGTGGCAAAGGAATGATTCAAAACACAGACAGTATGAAGAGTCAGTCTTCTTGTACTTAAGTCAGCATTGTGGCATTTGTATTTAATTCCGATGCAATCTCTGTGTTTCATCGCCAATAAGAAGGTCAGCTGGATACAGTAAACCTGAAGTGAAGCATCGGAATCTATGACTAGTGTCACACGAATGGTTCAAACATAGACAGTAAGAAGAGCCAGTCTTCTTGTACTTGAGTCAGCATTGTGCCTTTTGAATTTAATTCCGATCAACTTTCTGTGTTTGATCGCCAACAAGAAGGTCAGAGGGATACAGTAAACCTGAAGTGAAGCATTGGAATCTAAAAGTAGTGTCACAGGAATGGTTCAAAACATAGACAGTAAGAAGAGTCAGTCTTCTTGTACTTAAGTCGGCATTGTGCCTTTTGTATATAATTACGATGCAATTTCTGTATTTCATCGTCAATAAGAAGGTCAGAGGGATACAGTAAACCTGAAGTGAAGCATCGGAATCTAAAACTAGTGACGCAGGAATGGTTCAAACATAGACAGTAAGAAGAGCCAGTCTTCTTGTACTTGAGTCGCCATTGTTCCATTTGTATTTAATTCCGATGAAATTTCTGTGCTTCATCGTCAATAAGAAGGTCAGAGGGATACAGTAAACCAGAAGTGAAGCATCGGAATCTATAACTAGTGTCACAGGAATGGTTCAAAACATAGACAGTAAGAAGGGTCAATTTTCTTGTACTTAAGTCGGCATTGTGCCATTTGTATTTAATTCCGATGCAATTTCTGTGTTTCATCGTCAATAAGAATGTCAGAGGGATACAGTAAACCTGAAGTGAAGCATCGGAATCTAAAACTAGTGTCACAGGAATGGTTCAAACATAGACAGTAAGAAGAGTCAGTCTTCTTGTACTGAAGTCGGCATTGTGCCTTTTCAATTAAATTCCGATGCAATTTTTGTGTTTCGTCGTCAATAAGAAGGTCCAAGGGATACAGTAAACCTGAAGTGAAGCATTGGATTCTAAAACTGTTCTCACAGGAAAGGTTGTAAACATAGACAGTAAGAAGAGCCAGCCTTCTTGTACTTGAGTCGGCATTGTGCCTTTTGTATTTAATTCCGATGCAATTTCTGTGTTTCATCGTCAATAACAAGGTCATAGGGATACAGTAAACCTGAAGTGAAGCAACGGAATCTATAACCAGTGTCACAGGAATGGTTCAAATCATAGACAGTAAGAAGAGTCAGTTTACATATACTTAAGTCGGCATTGTGCGTTTTGTATTTAATTCCGATGCTATTTCTGTGTTTCATCGTCAATAAGAAGGTCAGAGGGATACAGTTAACCTGAAGTGATGCATCGGAACCTATAACTAGTGTCACAGGAATGGTTCAAAACTTAGACAGTAAGAAGAATCAGTTTTCTTGTACTTAAGTCTACATTGTGCCATTTTCTATTTGATTCCGATGCAGTTTTTGTGTTTCGTCGTCAATAACAAGGACCAAGGGATACAGTAAACCTGACGTGAATCATCGGAATCTGTAACCGGTATCACAGGAACGGTTCAAACATAGACAGTAAGAAGAGCGAGTTTTCTTGTACTTGAATCGGCATTGTGCCTTTAGTATTTAATTCCGATGCAATTTCTGTGTTTGATCGTCAATGAGACGGTCAGAGGGATACAGTAAATCTGAAGTGAAGCGTCGGAATCTATAACTAGAGTCACAGGAATGGTTAAAATCATAGACATTAAGAAGAATCAGTTTTCTTGTACTTAAGTCGGCATTGTGCCTTTTGTATTTAATTCCGATGCAATTTCTGTGTTTCATCGTCAATAAGAAGGACAGAGGGATACAGTAAACCTGAAGTGATGCATCGGAACCTATAACTAGTGTCACAGGAATGGTTCAAAACATTGACAGTAAGAAGAATCAGATTTCTTGTACTTAGGTCTACATTGTGCCATTTTCTATTGAATTCCGATGCAGTTTCTGTGTTTCGTCGTCAATAAGAAGGACCAAGGGATACAGTAAACCTGACGTGAAGCATCGGAATCTAAAACCGGTATCACAGGAACGGTTAAAAACATAGACAGTAAGAAGAGCCAGTCTTCTTGTACTTGAGTCGGCATTGTGCCTTTTGTATTTAATTCCGATGCAATTTCTGTGTTTCATCGTCAATAAGACGGTCAGAGGGATACAGTGAACCTGAAGTGAAGCATCGGAATCTATAACTAGTGTCACAAGAATGGTTAAAAACATAGACAGTAAGAAGAATCAGTTTTCTTGTACTTAAGACGGCATTGTGCCTTTTGTATTTAATTCCGATGCAATATCTGTGTTTCATCGTCAATACGAAAGTCAAAGGGATACAGAAAAACTGAAGTGAAGCATCGGAATCTAAAACTAGTGTCACAGGAATGGTTCAAAACATAGACAGTAAGAAGAGTCAGTTTTCTTGTACTTGTGTTGGCTTTGTGCCTTTTGTATTTAATTCCGATACAATTTCTGTGTTTCATCGTCAATAAGAATGTCAGAGGGATGCAGTAAACCGGAAGTGAAGCATCGGAATCTATAACTAGTGTCACAGGAATGGTTCAGAACATAGACAGTAAGAAGGGTCAATTTTCTTGTACTTAAGTCGGCATTGTGCCATTTGTATTTAATTCCGATACAATTTCTGTGTTTCATCGTCAATAAGAATGTCAGAGGGATACAGTTAACCTGAAGTGAAGCATCGGAATCTATAACTAGTGTCACAGGAATGGTTCAAAACATAGACAGTAAGAATAGTCAGTCTTTTGTACTTAAGTCGGCATTGTGGCTTTTGTATTTAATTGCGATGCAATTTCTGTATTCATCGTCAATAAGAAGGTCAGAAGGATACAGTAAACCTGAAGTGAAACATCGGAATCTATAACTAGTGTCACAGGAATGGTTCAAAGCGTAGACAGTAAGAAGAGTCAGTCTTCTTGTCCTTAAGTCGGCATTGTGCCTCTTGTATTTAATTCCGATGCAATTTCTGTATTTCATCGTCAATAAGAAGGTCCAAGGGATACAGTAATCCTGAAGTGAAGCATCGGAATATATAACTAGTGTCACAGGAATGGTTCAAAGCATAGTCAGTAAGAAGAGTCAGATTTCTTGTAATTAAGTCGGCATTGTGCCTTTTGAATTTAATTCCGATGCAATTTCTGTGTTTCATCGTCAATAAGAAGGCCAGAGGGATACAGTAAACCTGAAGTGGAACACCGGAATCTATAACTAGTGTCACAGGAATGGTTCAAAACATAGACAGTAAGAAGAGTCAGTCTTCTTGTACTTAAGTCGGCATTGTGCCTATTGTATTTAATTCCGATGCAATTTCTGTGTTTCAACGTCAATAAGAAGGTCAGAGGGATACAGTAAACCTGAAGTGAAGCATCGCAATCTGTAACTAGTGTCACAGGACTGGTTCAAAGAATAGTCAGTAAGAAGAGTCAGTTTTCTTATACTTAAGACGGCAATGTGCGATTTGTATTTAATTCCGATGCATTCTCTGCGTTTCATCGTCAATAAGAAGGTCAGAGGGATACAGTATACCTGAAGTGATTAATCGGAATCTATAACTAGTATCACAGGATTGTTCGAAACATAGACAGTAAGAAGAGTCTGTCTTCTTGTACTTCAGTTGGCTCTGTGCCTTTTGTATTTAATTCCGATGCAATATCTATGTTTGATCGTCAATACGAAGGTCAAAGGGATACAGTAAAACTGAAGTGAATCATCGGAAACTATAACTAGTGTCATAGGAATGGTTCAAAACATAGACAGTAAGAAGAGCCAGTCTTCTTGTACTTGAGTCGGCATTCTGCCTTTTGTATTTAATTCCGATGCAATTTCTGTGTATCATCGTCAGTACGACGGTCAGAGGGATACAGTAAACCTGAAGTGAAGCATCGGAATCTATAACTAGTGTCACAGGAATGGTTCAAACATAGGCAGTAGGAAGAGTCAGTCTTCTTGTACTTAAGTCGGCATTGTGCCTTTTGTATTTAATTCCGATGCAATTTCTGTGTTTCATCGTCAATAAGAAGATCAGCTGGATACAGTAAACCTGAAGTGAAGCATCGGAATCTATGACTAATGTCACAGGAATGGTTAAAACATAGACAGTAAGAAGAGCCAGTCGTCTTGTACTTGCGTCGGCATTGTGCCTTTTGTATTTAATTCCGATCAATTCTCTGTGTATGATCGTCAATAAGAAGGTCAGAGGGATACAGTAAACCTGAAGTGACGCATCGGAATCTATAACTAGTGTCACAGGAATGGTTCAAAACATAGACAGTAAGTAGGGTCAATTTTCTTGTATTTAAGTCGGCATTGTGCCATTTGTATTTAATTCCGATACAATATCTGTGTTTCATCGTCAACAAGAATGTCAGAGGGATACAGTAAACCTGAAGTGAAGCATCGGAATCTATAACTAGTGTCACAGGAATGGTTCAAAACATAGACAGTAAGAATAGTCAGTCTTTTGTACTTAAGTCGGCATTGTGCCTTTTGTATTTAATTGCGATGCAATTTCTGTATTCATCGTCAATAAGAAGGTCAGAAGGATACAGTAAACCTGAAGTGAAACATCGGAATCTATAACTAGTGTCACAGGAATGGTTCAAAGCGTAGACAGTAAGAAGAGTCAGTCTTCTTGTACTTAAGACGGCATTGTGCCTTTTGTATTTAATTCCGATGCAATTTCTGTATTTCATCGTCAATAAGAAGGTCCAAGGGATACAGTAATCCTGAAGTGAAGCATAGGAATCTATAACTAGTGTAACAGGAATGGTTCAAATCCTAGACAGTACGAAGAGTCAGTCTTCTTGTACTTAAGTCAGCATTGTGTCTGTTGTATTTAATTAAGATGCAATTTCTGTGTTTCATCGACAATAAGGAGGTCAGAGGGATACAGTAAACCTGAAGTGAAGCATCGGAATCTAAAACAAGTGTCTCAGGAATGGTTCTAAACATAGACAGTAACAAGAGTCAGTCTTCTTGTACTTAAGTCGACATTGTGCCTTTTGTATTTAATTTCGATGCAATTTCTGTGTTTCATCGTCAATAAGAAGATCAGCTGTATACAGTAAACCTGAAGTGAAGCATCGGAATCTAAGACTAGTGTCACAGGAATGGTTCAAAGTATAGACAGTAAGAAGAGCCAGTCTTCTTGTACTTGAGTCGGCATTGTGCCTTTTGTATGTAGTTCCGATCAATTTTCTGTGTTTGATCGTCAATAAGAAGGTCAGAGGGATACAGTAAACCTGAAGTGAAGCATCGGAATCTAAAACTAGTGTCACAGGAATGGTTCAAAACATAGACAGTAAGAAGTGTCAGTCTTCTTGTACTTAAGTCGGCATTGTGCCTTTTGTATATAATTCCAATGCAATTCCTGTATTACATCTTCAATAAGAAGGTCAGAGGGATACAGTAAACCTGAAGTGAAGCATCGGAATCTATAACTAGTGTCACAGGAATGGTTCAAAACATAGACAGTAAGAAGAGCCAGTCTTCTTGTACTTGAGTCGGCATTCTGCCTTTTGTATTTAATTCCGATGTAATTTCTGTGTATCATCGTCAGTACGACGGTCAGAGGGATACAGTAAACCTGAAGTGAAGCATCGGAATCTAAAACTAGTGTCACAGGAATGGTTCAAAACATAGGCAGTAGGAAGTGTCAGTCTTCTTGTACTTACGTCGGCATTGTGCATTTTGTATTTAATTACGATGCAATTTCTGTGTTTCATCGTCAATAAGAAGGTCAGAGGGATACAGAAAAACTGAAGTGAAGCATCGGAATCTAAAACTAGTGTCACAGGAAAGGTTCAAACATAGACAGTAGGAAGAGTCAGTCTTCTTGTACTTAAGTCGGCATTGAGCCATTTGTATTTAATTCTGATGCAATTTCTGTGTTTCATCGTCAATAAGAAAGTCAGAGGGATACAGTAAAACTGAAATGAAGCATCGGAATCTATAACTTGTGTCAAAGGAATGGTTCAAAACATAGACGGTATGAAGAGTCAGTCTTCTTGTACTAAAGTCGGCATTGTGGCTTTTGTATATAATTCCGATGCAATTTCTGTGTTTCATCGTCAATAAGAAGGTCAGCTGGATACAGTAAACCTGAAGTGAAACATCGGAATCTGTATCTTGTGTCACAGGAATGGTTCAAATCATAGATATTAAGAAGAGTCTGTTTTCTTGCACTTAAATAGGCATTATGCCTTTTCTATATAATTCCAATGCAATTTCTGTGTTTCGTCGTCAATAAGAAGGTCCAAGTGATACAGTAAACCTAAAGAGAAACATCGGAATCTAAAACCGGTCTCACAGGAAAGATTCGAAATATAGACAATAAGAAGAGCCAGACTTCTTGTACCTGAGTCGGCATTGTGCCTTTTGTATTGATTTCCGATGCAGTTTCTGTGTATCATCGTCAATAAGACGGTCAGAGGGATACAGTAAACCTGAAGTGAAGCATCGGAATCTATAACTAGTGTCACAGGAATGGTTCAAAACATAGACAGTAGGAAGAGTCAGTCTTCTTGGACTTAAGTCGGCATTGTGTCTGTTGTATTTAATTAAGATGCAATTTCTGTGTTTCATCGACAATAAGGAGGTCAGAGGGATACAGTAAACCTGAAGTGAAGCATCGGAATCTAAAACAAGTGTCTCAGGAATGGTTCTAAACATAGACAGTAACAAGAGTCAGTCTTCTTGTACTTAAGTCGACATTGTGCCTTTTGTATTTAATTTCGATGCAATTTCTGTGTTTCATCGTCAATAAGAAGATCAGCTGTATACAGTAATCCTGAAGTGAAGCATCGGAATCTAAGACTAGTGTCACAGGAATGGTTCAAAGTATAGACAGTAAGAAGAGCCAGTCTTCTTGTACTTGAGTCGGCATTGTGCCTTTTGTATGTAGTTCCGATCAATTTTGTGTGTTTGATCGTCAATAAGAAGGTCAGAGGGATACAGTAAACCTGAAGTGAAGCATCGGAATCTAAAACTAGTGTCACAGGAATGGTTCAAAACATAGACAGTAAGAAGTGTCAGTCTTCTTGTACTTAAGTCGGCATTATGCCTTTTGTATATAATTCCAATGCAATTCCTGTATTACATCGTCAATAAGAAGGTCAGAGGGATACAGTAAACCTGAAGTGAAGCATCGGAATCTATAACTAGTGTCACAGGAATGGTTCAAAACATAGACAGTAAGAAGAGCCAGTCTTCTTGTACTTGAGTCGGCATTCTGCCTTTTGTATTTAATTCCGATGTAATTTCTGTGTATCATCGTCAGTACGACGGTCAGAGGGATACAGTAAACCTGAAGTGAAGCATCGGAATCTAAAACTAGTGTCACAGGAATGGTTCAAAACATAGGCAGTAGGAAGTGTCAGTCTTCTTGTACTTACGTCGGCATTGTGCATTTTGTATTTAATTACGATGCAATTTCTGTGTTTCATCGTCAATAAGAAGGTCAGAGGGATACAGAAAAACTGAAGTGAAGCATCGGAATCTAAAACTAGTGTCACAGGAATGGTTCAAACATAGACAGTAAGAAGAGTCAGTCTTCTTGTACTTAAGTCGGCATTGAGCCATTTGTATTTAATTCTGATGCAATTTCTGTGTTTCATCGTCAATAAGAAAGTCAGAGGGATACAGTAAAACTGAAATGAAGCATCGGAATCTATAACTTGTGTCAAAGGAATGGTTCAAAACATAGACGGTAAGAAGAGTCAGTCTTCTTGTACTAAAGTCGGCATTGTGGCTTTTGTATATAATTCCGATGCAATTTCTGTGTTTCATCGTCAATAAGAAGGTCAGCTGGATACAGTAAACCTGAAGTGAAACATCGGAATCTGTATCTTGTGTCACAGGAATGGTTCAAATCATAGATATTAAGAAGAGTCTGTTTTCTTGCACTTAAATAGGCATTATGCCTTTTCTATATAATTCCAATGCAATTTCTGTGTTTCGTCATCAATAAGAAGGTCCAAGTGATACAGTAAACCTAAAGAGAAACATCGGAATCTAAAACCGGTCTCACAGGAAAGATTCGAAATATAGACAATAAGAAGAGCCAGACTTCTTGTACCTGAGTCGGCATTGTGCCTTTTGTATTGATTTCAGATGCAGTTTCTGTGTATCATCGTCAATAAGACGGTCAGAGGGATACAGTAAACCTGAAGTGAAGCATCGGAATCTATAACTAGTGTCACAGGAATGGTTCAAAACATAGACAGTAGGAAGAGTCAGTCTTCTTGGACTTAAGTCGGCATTTTGCCTTTCGTATTTAATTCCGATGCAATTTCTGTGTTTCATCGTCAATAAGAAGATCAGCTGGATACAGTAAACCTGAAGTGAAGCATCGGAACCTATGACTAGTGTCACAGGAATGGTTAAAACATAGACAGTAAGAAGAGCCAGTCGTCTTGTACTTGAGTCGGCATTGTGCCTTTTGTACTTAATTCCGATCAATTCTCTGTGTATGATCGTCAATAAGAAGGTCAGAGGGATACAGTAAACCTGAAGTGACGCATCGGAATCTATAACTAGTGTCACAGGAATGGTTCAAAACATAGACAGTAAGAAGGTTCAATTTTCTTGTACTTAAGTCGGCATTGTGCCATTTGTATTTAATTCCGATACAATTTCTGTGTTTCATCGTCAATAAGAATGTCAGAGGGATACAGTAAACCTGTAGTGAAGCATCGGAATCTATAACTAGTGTCACAGGAATGGTTCATAACATAGACATTAAGAATAGTCAGTCTTTTGTACTTAAGTCGGCATTGTGCCTTTTGTATTTAATTGCGATGCAATTTCTGTATTCATCGTCAATAAGAAGGTCAGAAGGATACAGTAAACCTGAAGTGAAGCATCGGAACCTATGACTAGTGTCACAGGAATGGTTAAAACATAGACAGTAAGAAGAGCCAGTCGTCTTGTACTTGAGTCGGCATTGTGCCTTTTGTATTGATTTCCGATGCAATTTCTGTGTATCATCGTCAATAAGACGGTCAGAGGGATACAGTAAACCTGAAGTGAAGCATCGGAATCTATGACTAGTGTCACAGGAATGGTTAAAACATAGACAGTAAGAAGAGCCAGTCGTCTTGTACTTGAGTCGGCATTGTGCCTTTTGTATTTAATTCCGATCAATTCTCTGTGTACGATCGTCAATAAGAAGGTCAGAGGGATACAGTAAACCTGAAGTGACGCATCGGAATCTATAACTAGTGTCACAGGAATGGTTCAAAACATAGACAGTAAGAAGGGTCAATTTTCTTGTACTTAAGTCTTCATTGTGCCATATGTATTTAATTCCGATACAATTTCTGTGTTTCATCGTCAATAAGAATGTCAGAGGGATAATGTAAACCTGAAGTGAAGCATCGGAATCCATAACTAGTGTCACAGGAATGGTTCAAAACATAGACAGTAAGAATAATTAGTCTTTTGTACTTAAGTCGGCATTGTGCCTTTTGTATTTAATTGCGATGCAATTTCTGTATTCATCGTCAATAAGAAGGTCAGAAGGATACAGTAAACCTGAAGTGAAACATCGGAATCTATAACTAGTGTCACAGGAATGGTTCAAAGCGTAGAGAGTAAGAAGAGTCTTCTTGTACTTAAGACGGCATTGTGCCTTTTGTATTTAATTCCGATGCAATTTCTGTATTTCATCGTCAATAAGAAGGTCCAAGGGATACAGTAATCCTGAAGTGAAGCATCGGAATCTATAACTAGTGTCACAGGAATGGTTCAAAGCATAGTCAGTAAGAAGAGTCAGATTTCTTGTACTTAAGTCGGCATTGTGACTTTTGAATTTAATTCCGATGCAATTTCTGTGTTTCATCGTCAATAAGAAGGCCAGAGGGATACAGTAAACCTGAAGTGAAACACCGGAATCTATAACTAGTGTCACAGGAATGGTTCAAAACATAGACAGTAAGAAGAGTCAGTCTTCTTGTACTTAAGTCGGCATTGTGCCTTTTGTATTTAGTTCCGATGCAATCTCTGTGCTTCAACGTCAATAAGAAGGTCAGAGGGATACAGTAAACCTGAAGTGAAGCATCGCAATCTATAACTAGTGTCACAGGACTGGTTCAAAGCATAGTCAGTAAGAAGAGTCAGTTTTCTTATACTTAAGTCGGCAATGTGCGATTTGTATTTAATTCCGATGCATTCTCTGCGTTTCATCGTCAATAAGAAGGTCGGAGGGATACAGTATACCTGAAGTGATTATTCGGAATCTATAACTAGTGTCACAGGATTGTTCGAAACATAGACAGTAAGAAGAGTCTGTCTTCTTGTACTTCAGTTGGCTCTGTGCCTTTTGTATTTGATTCCGATGCAATTTCTGTGTTTCATCGTCAATAAGACGGTAAGAGGGATACAGTAAACCTGAAGTGAAGCATCGAAATCTATAACTAGTGTCACAGGATTGGTTCAAAACATAGACAGTAGGAAGACTCAGTCTTCTTGCACTTAAGTCGGCATTGTGCCTTTTGTATTTAATTCTGATGCAATTTCTGTGTTTCATCGTCTATAAGACAGTCAGAGGGATACAGTAAAACTGAAGTGAAGCATCGGAATCTATAACTAGTGTCACAGGGATGGTTCAAAACAGAGGTAGTGGGAGGAGTCAGTCTTCTTGTACTTAAGTCGGCACTGTGCTTTTTGTATTTAAGTAAGATGCAATTTCTGTGTTTCATCATCAATAAGAAGGTCAGAGTGATACAGTAAACCTGAAGTGAAGCATCGGAATCTATAACTAGTGTCACAGGAATGGTTCAAAGCATAGACAGTAAGAAGAGCCAGTCTTCTTGTACTTGAGTCGGCATTATTCCTTTTGTATTTAATTCCGATGCTATTTCTGTGTTTCATCGTCAATAAGAAGGTCAGAGGGATACAGTAAACCTGAAGTGAAGCATCGGAATCTATAACTAGTGTAACAGGAATGGTTCAAATCATAGACAGTACGAAGAGTCAGTCTTCTTGTACTTAAGTCAGCATTGTGCCTTTTGTATTTAATTAAGATGAAATTTCTGTGTTTCATCGTCATTAAGGAGGTCAGAGGGATACAGTAAAACTGAAATGAAGCATCGGAATCTATAACTTGTGTCAAAGGAATGGTTCAAAACATAGACGGTATGAAGAGTCAGTCTTCTTGTACTAAAGTCGGCATTGTGGCTTTTGTATATAATTCCGATGCAATTTCTGTGTTTCATCGTCAATAAGAAGGTCAGCTGGATACAGTAAACCTGAAGTGAAACATCGGAATCTGTATCTAGTGTCACAGGAATGGTTCAAAACGTAGATATTAAGAAGAGTCTGTTTTCTTGTACTTAAATAAACATTATGCCATTTGTATATAATTCCAATGCAATTTCTGTGTTTCGTCGTCAATAAGAAGGACCAAGTGATACAGTAAACCTAAAGAGAAACATCGGAATCTAAAACCAGTCTCACAGGAAAGGTTCAAAACATACACAATAAGAAGAGCCAGACTTCTTGTACCTTAGTCGGCATTGTGCCTTTTGTATTGATTTCCGATGCAATTTCTGTGTATCATCGTCAATAAGACGGTCAGAGGGATACAGTAAACCTGAAGTGAAGCATCGGAATCTATAACTAGTGTCACAGGAATGGTTCAAAACATAGACAGTAGGAAGAGTCAGTCTTCTAGTACTTAAGTCGGCATTGTGCCTTTTGTATTTAATTACGATGCAATTTCTGTGTTTCATCGTCAATAAGAAGATCAGCTGGATACAGTAAACCTGAAGTGAAACATCTGAATCTATAACTAGTGTCACAGGAATGGTTCAAAGCGTAGACAGTAAGAAGAGTCAGTCTTCTTGTACTTAATACGGCATTGTGCCTTTTGTATTTAATTCCGATGCAATTTCTGTATTTCATCGTAAATAAGAAGGTCCAAGGGATACAGTAATCCTGAAGTGAAGCATCGGAATCTATAACTAGTGTCACAGGAATGGTTCAAAGCATAGTCAGTAAGAAGAGTCAGATTTCTTGTACTTAAGTCGGCATTGTGCCTTTTGAATTTAATTCCGATGCAATTTCTGTGTTTCATCGTCAATAAGAAGGCCAGAGGGATACAGTAAACCTGAAGTGAAGCATCGGAATCTATGACTAGTGTCACAGGAATGGTTCAAATCATAGACAGTAAGAAGAGCCAGTCTTCTTGTACTTGAGTCGGCATTGTGCCTTTTGTATGTAATTCCGATCAATTTTCTGTGTTTGATCGTCAATAAGAAGGTCAGAGGGATACAGTAAACCTGAAGTGAAGCATCGGAATCTATAACTAGTGTCACAGGAATGGTTCAAAGCATAGACAGTAAGAAGAGCCAGTCTTCTTGTACTTGAGTCGGCATTATTCCTTTTGTATTTAATTCCGATGCAATTTCTGTGTTTCATCGTCAATAAGGTCAGAGGGATACAGTAAACCTGAAGTGAAGCATCGGAATCTATAACTAATGTAACAGGTATGGTTCAAAACATAGACAGTACGAAGAGTCAGTCTTCTTGTACTTAAGTCAGCATTGTGCCTTTTGTATTTAATCAAGATGAAATTTCTGTGTTTCATCGTCATTAAGGAGGTCAGAGGGATACAGTAAACCTGAAGTGAAGCATCGGAATCTAAAACAAGTATCTCAGGAATAGTTCAAAACATAGACAGTAACAAGAGTCAGTCTTCTTGTACTTAAGTCGACATTGTGCCTTTTGTATTTAATTCCGATGCAATTTCTGTGTTTCATCGTCAATAAGAAGATCAGCTGGATACAGTAAACCTGAAGTGAAGCATCGGAATCTATGACTAGTGTCACAGGAATGGTTCAAAACATAGACAGTAAGAAGAGCCAGTCTTCTTGTACTTGAGTCGGCATTGTGCCTTTTGTATGTAATTCCGATCAATTTTCTGTGTTTGATCGTCAATAAGAAGGTCAGAGGGATTCAGTAAACCTGAAGTGAAGCATCGGAATCTAAAACTAGTGTCACAGGAATGGTTCAAAACATAGACAGTAAGAAGAGTCAGTCTTCTTGTACTTAAGTCGGCATTGTGCCTTTTGTATATAATTCCAATGCAATTCCTGTATTACATCTTCAATAAGAAGGTCAGAGGGATACAGTAAACCTGAAGTGAAGCATCGGAATCTATAACTAGTGTCACAGGAATGGTTCAAAACATAGACAGTAAGAAGAGCCAGTCTTCTTGCACTTGAGTCGGCATTCTGCCTTTTGTCTTTAATTCCGATGCAATTTCTGTGTATCATCGTCAGTACGACGGTCAGAGGGATACAGTAAACCTGAAGTGAAGCATCGGAATCTAAAACTAGTGTCACAGGAATGGTTCAAAACATATGCAGTAGGAAGTGTCAGTCTTCTTGTACTTAAGTCGGCTTTGTGCATTTTGTATTTAATTCCGATGCAATTTCTGTGTTTCATCGTCAATAAGAAGGTCAGAGGGATAGAGATAAACTGAAGTGAAGTATCGGAATCTAAAACTAGTGTCACAGGAATGGTTCAAACATAGACAGTAGGAAGAGTCGGTCTTCTTGTACTTAAGTCGGCATTGAGCCATTTGTATTTAATTCTGATGCAATTTCTGTGTTTCATCGTCAATAAGAAAGTCAGAGGGATACAGTAAAACTGAAATGATGCATCGGAATCTATAACTTGTGTCAAAGGAATGGTTCAAAACATAGACGGTATGAAGAGTCAGTCTTCTTGTACTAAAGTCGGCATTGTGGCTTTTGTATATAATTCCGATGCAATTTCTGTGTTTCATCGTCAATAAGAAGGTCAGCTGGATACAGTAAACCTGAAGTGAAACATCGGAATCTGTATCTAGTGTCACAGGAATGGTTCAAAACATAGATATTAAGAAGAGTCTGTTTTCTTGTACTCAAATAGGCTTTATGCCTTTTCTATATAATTCCAATGCAATTTCTGTGTTTCGTCGTCAATAAGAAGGTCCAAGTGATACAGTAAACCTAAAGAGAAACATCGGAATCTAAAACCGGTCTAACAGGAAAGGTTCAAAACATAGACAATAAGAAGTGCCAGACTTCTTGTACCTGAGTCGGCATTGTGCCTTTTGTATTGATTTCCGATGCAATTTCTGTGTATCATCGTCAATAAGACGGTCAGAGGGATACAGTAAACCTGAAGTGAAGCATCGGAATCTATAACTAGTGTCACAGGAATGGTTCAAAACATAGACAGTAGGAAGAGTCATTCTTCTTGTACTTAAGTCGGCATTGTGCCTTTTGTATTTAATTCCGATGCAATTTCTGTGTTTCATCGTCAATAAGAAGATCAGCTGGATACAGTAAACCTGAAGTGAAGCATCGGAATCTATGACTAGTGTCACAGGAATGGTTAAAACATAGACAGTATGAAGAGCCAGTCGTCTAGTACTTGAGTCGGCATTGTGCCTTTTGTATTTAATTCCAATCAATTCTCTGTGTATGATCGCCAATAAGAAGGTCAGAGGGATACAGTAAACCTGAAATGAAGCATCGGAATCTAAAACTAGTGTCTCAGGAATGGTTCAAAACATAGACAGTAAGAAGAGTCAGTCTTCTTGTACTTAAGTCGGCATTGTGCCTTTTGTACATAATTCCTATGCAATTTCTGTATTTCATCGTCAATAAGAAGGTCAGAGGGATACAGTAAACCTGAAGTGAAGCATCGGAATCTGTAACTAGTGTCACAGGAATGGTTCAAAACATAGACTGTAAGAAGAGCCTGTCTTCTTGTACTTGAGTCGGCATTGTGCCTTTTGTATTAAATTCCGATGCAATTTCTGTGTATCATCGTCAGTACGACGGTCAGAGGGATACAGTAAACCTGAAGTGAAGCATCGGAATCCCAAACTAGTGTCACAGGAATGGTTCAAATTATAGGCAGTAGGAAGAGTCAGAATTCTTGTACTTAAGTCGGCATTGTGCAATTTGTATTTAATTCAGATGCAATTTCTGTGTTTCTTCGTGAATAAGAAGGTCAGAGGGATACAGAAAAACTGAAGTGAAGCATCGGAATCTAAAACTAGTGTCACAGGAATGGTTCAAATCATAGACAGTAGGAAGAGTCAGTCGTCTTGTACTTAAGTCGGCATTGTGGCTTTTGTATATAATTCCGATGGAATGTCTGTGTTTCATCGCCAATAAGAACGTCAGCTGGATACAGTAAACCTGAGGTGAAGCATCGGAATCTATGACTAGTGTCACACGAATCGTTCAAACATAGACAGTAAGAAGAACCAGTCTTCTTGCACTTGAGTCGGCATTGTGCCTTTTGTATGTAATTCCGATCAATTATTTGTGCTTTATCGTCAATAAGAGGGTCAGAGGGATACAGTAAACCTGAAGTGAAGCATCGGAATCTAAAACTAGTGTCACAGGAATGGTTCAAAGCATAGACAGTAAGAAGAGTCAGTCTTCTTGTACTTAAGTCGGCATTGCGCCTTTTGTATATAATTCCGATGCAATTTCTGTGTTTCATCGTCAATAAGAAGGTCAGCTGGATACAGTAAACCTGAAGTGAAACATCGGAATCTGTAACTAGTGTCACAGGAATGGTTCAAAACATAGATATTAAGAAGAGTCTGTTTTCTTGTACTTAAATAGGCATTATGAATTTTCTATATAATTCCAATGCAATTTCTGTGTTTCGTCGTCAATAAGAAGGTCCAAGTGATACAGTAAACCTAAAGAGAAACATCGGAATCTAAAACCGGTCTCACAGGAAACGTTCAAAACATAGACAATATGAAGAGCCAGACTTCTTGTACCTGAGTCGGCATTGTGCCTTTTGTATTGATTTCCGATGCAATTTCTGTGTATCATCGTCAATAAGACGGTCAGAGGGATACAGTAAACCTGAAGTGAAGCATCGGAATCCATAACTAGTGTCACAGGAATGGTTCAAAACATAGACAGTAGGAAGAGTCAGTCTTCTTGTACTTAAGTCGGCATTGTGCCTTTTGTATTTAATTCTGATGCAAATTCTGTGTTTCATCGTCTTATAAGACGGTCAGAGGGATACAGTAAAACTGAAGTGAAGCATCGGAATCTATAACTAGTGTCACAGGGATGGTTCAAAACAGAGGTAGTAGGAGGAGTCAGTCTTCTTGTACTTAAGTCGGCATTGTGTATTTTGTATTTAAGTAAGATGCAATTTCTGTGCTTCACCACCAATATGAAGGTCAGAGGGATACAGTAAACCTGAAGTGAAGCATCGGAATCAATAACTAGTGTCACAGGAAAGGTTCAAAACACAGACAGTCAGAAGAGCCAGTCTTCTTGTACTTAAGTCGGCATTGTGCCTTTTGTATGTAATTCCAATGCAATTTCTGTATTTCATCGTCAATAAGAAGGTCAGAGGGATACAGTAAACCTGAAGTGAAGCATCGGAATCTGTACCTAGTGTCACAGGAATGGTTCAAAGCATAGACTGTAAGAAGAGCCTGTCTTCTTGTTCTTGAGCCGGCATTGTGCCTTTTGTATTTAATTCCGATGAATTTTCTGTGTTTGATCGTCAATAAGAACATCAGAGGGATACAGTAAACCTGAAGTGAAGCATCGGAATCTATAACTGGTGGCACAGGAGTGTTTGAAACCATAGACAGTAAGAAGAGACAGTGTTCTTGTACTGAAGTCGGCATTTTGCCTTTTGTATTTAATTAAGATGCAGTTTCGGTGTTTCATCGTCAATAAGAAGGTCAGAGGGATGCAGGAAACCTGAAGTGAAGCATCGGAATCTATAACTAGTGTCACAGGAATGGTTCAAAGCATAGACAGTAAGAAGAGTCAGTCTTCTTGTACTTAAGTCGGCATCGTGCCTTTTGTATATAATTCCGATGCAATTTCTGTGATTCATCGTCAATAAGAAGGTCAGCTGGATACAGTAAACCAGAAGGGAAGCATCGGAATCTATAACTAGTGCCACAGGAATGGTTCAAAACATAGGCAGTAAGAAGAGCCAGTATTCTTGTACTTGAGTCGGCATTGTGCCTTTTGTATTTAATTCCGATGAATTATCTGTGTTTGATCGTCAATAGGAAGGTCAGAGGGATACAGTTAACCTGAAGTGAAGCATCGGAATCTATGACTAGTGTCACAGGAATGGTTCAAAACATAGAGAGTAAGAAGAGTCAGTCTTTTTGTACTTAAGTCGGCATTGTGCCTTTTGTATTTAATTCCGATGCAATTTCTGTGTTTCATCGTCAATAAAAATATCAGAGGGATACAGTAAACCTGAAGTGAAGCAATGGAATCTGTAACTAGTGTCACAGGAATGGTTCAAAAGATAGACAGTAAGAAGAGCCAGTCTTCTTGTACTTAAGTCGGC
Organism: Schistocerca piceifrons; assembly: GCF_021461385.2. Taxonomy (NCBI): domain Eukaryota; kingdom Metazoa; phylum Arthropoda; class Insecta; order Orthoptera; family Acrididae; genus Schistocerca; species Schistocerca piceifrons. The sequence continues at coordinate 11,584,644 of NC_060146.1, read as the reverse complement.
ATTGTGCGTTTTGTATATAATTCCGATGAATTATCTGTGTTTGATCGTCAATAGTAAGGTCAGAGGGATACAGTAAACCTGAAGTGAAGCATCGGAATCTATAACTGGTGGCACAGGAGTGGTTCAAACCATAGACAGTAAGAAGAGACAGTGTTCTTGTACTGAAGTCGGCATTTTGCCTTTTGTATTTAATTAAGATGATATTTCGGTGTTTCATCGTCAATAAGAAGGTCAGAGGGATACAGTAAACCTGAAGTGAAGCATCGGAATCTTTAACTAGTGTCACAGGAATGGTTCAAATCATAGACAGTAAGAAGAGTCAGTCTCCTTGTACTTAAGTCGGCATTGTGCCTTTTGTATATAATTCCGATGCAATTTCTATGATTCATCGTCAATAAGAAGGTCAGCTGGATACAGTAAACCAGAAGGGAAGCATCGGAATCTATAACTAGTGCCACAGGAATGGTTCAAAACATAGGCAGTAAGAAGAGCCAGTATTCTTGTACTTGAGTCGGCATTGTGCCTTTTGTATTTAATTCCGATGAATTATCTGTGTTTGATCGTCAATAGGAAGGTCAGAGGGATACAGTAAACCTGAAGTGAAGCATCGGAATGTATAACTAGTGTCACAGGAATGGTAGAAATCATTGACAGTACGAAGAGTCAGTCTTCTTGTACTTAAGTCGGCATTGTGCTTTTTGTATTTAATTAAGATGCAATTTCTGTGTTTCATCGTCAATAAGGAGGTCATAGGGATACAGAAAACCTGAAGTGAAGCTTCGGAATCTAAAACTAGTGTCACAGGAATGGTCCAAAACATAGACAGTAAGAAGAGTCAGTCTTCTTGTACTTAAGTCGGCATTGTGCCTTTTGTATATAATTCCGATGCAATTTCTGTAATTCATCGTCGATAAGAAGGTCTGAGGGATACAGTGAGCCTAATGTGAAGCATCGGAATCTATAACTAGTGTCACAGGATTGGTTCAAAGCATAGACAGTAAGAAGAGTTACTTTTCTTGTACTTATGTCGGCATTGTGACTCATGAATTTAATTCCGAAACAATATCTGTGTTTCATCGTCAATAAGAAGGTCAGCTGGATACAGTAAACCTGAAGTGAAGCATCGGAAAATATAACTAGTGTCACAGGAATGGTTCAAAACATAGACAGTAAGAAGAGCCAATCTTCTTGTACTTGAGCCGACATTGTGCCTTTTGTATTTAATTCCGATGAATTTTCTGTGTTTGATCGTCAATAAGAAGATCAGAGGGATACAGTAAACCTGAAGTGAAGCATCGGAATCTATAACTGGTGGCACAGGAGTGGTTCAAACCATAGACAGTAAGAAGAGTCAGTCTTCTTGTACTTAAGTCGGCATCGTGACTTTTGTATATAATTCCGATGCAATTTCTGTGATTCATCGTCAATAAGAAGGTCAGCTGGATACAGTAAACCAGAAGGGAAGCATCAGAATCTATAACTAGTGCCACAGGAATGGTTCAAAGCATAGGATGTAAGAAGAGCCAGTATTCTTGTACTTGAGTCGGCATTGTGCCTTTTGTATTTAATTCCGATGAATTATCTGTGTTTGATCGTCAATAGGAAGGTCAGAGGGATACAGTAAACCTGAAGTGAAGCATCGGAATGTATAACTAGTGTCACAGGAATGGTAGAAATCATTGACAGTAGGAAGAGTCAGTCTTCTTGTACTTAAGTCGGCATTTTGCCTTTTGTATTTAATTAAGAAGCAATTTCTGTGTTTCACCGTCAATAAGGAGGTCATAGGGATACAGAAAACCTGAAGTGAAGCTTCGGAATCTATAACTAGTGTCACAGGAATGGTCAAAAACATAGACAGTAAGAAGAGTCAGTCTTCTTGTACTTAAGTCAGCATTGTGCCTTTTGTATATAATTCCGATGCAATTTCTGTAATTCATCGTCAATAAGAAGGTCAGCTGGATACAGTAAACCTGAAGGGAAGCATCGGAATCTATAACTAGTGTCACAGGAATAATTCAAAGCATAGACAGTAGGAAGAGTCAGTATTCTTGTACTTAAGTCGGCATTGTGCCTTTTATAATTGATTCCGATGCAATTTCTGTGTTTCATCGTCAATAAGATGGTGAGCTGGATACAGTAAACCTGAAGTGAAGCATCGGAATCTATAACTAGTGTCACAGGAATGGTTCAAAACATAGACAGTAAGAATCGTCAGTCTTCTTGTACTTAAGTCGGCATTGTGCCTTTCGTATTCAACTAAGATGCAATTTCTGTGTTTCATCATCAACAAGGAGGCCAGAGGGATACAGAAATCCTGAAGTGAAGCATAGGAATCTATAACTAGTGTCACAGGAATGGTTCAAAACATAGACAGTAAGAAGAGCCAGTCTTCTTGTACTTGAGTCGGCATTGTGACATTTGTATTTAATTCCAATTCAATTTCTGTGTTTCATCATCAATATGAAGGTCAGAGGGATACAGTAAACCTAAAGTGAAGCATCGGAATCTATAACTAGCGTCACAGGAATGGTTCAAAACATAGAGAGTAAGAAGAGTCAGTCTTTTTGTACTTAAGTCGGCATTGTGCCTTTTGTATTTAATTCCGATGCAATTTCTGTGTTTCATCGTCAATAAGAAGATCAGAGGGATATAGTAAACCTGAAGTGAAGCAATGGAATCTATAGTTAGTGTCACAGGAATGGTTCAAAGCATAGACAGTAAGAAGAGCCAATCTGCTTGTACTTGAGTCGGCATTGAGCCTTTTGTATTTAATTCCGATGCAATTTCTGTGTTTCATCGTCATTAAGAGGGTCAGAGGGATACAGTAAACCTGAAGTGAAGCATCGGAATCTATAACTAGTGGCACAGGAATGGTTCAAACCATAGACAGTAAGAAGAGACAGTGTTCTTGTACTGAAGTCGGCATTGTGCTTTTTGCATTTAATTCCGATGCAATTTCTGTGTTTGATCGTCAATAAGAAGGTCAGGGGGATACAGTAAACCTGATGTGAAGCATCGGAATCTATAACTAGTGTCACAGGAATGGTGCAAACATAGACAGTAAGAAGAGTCGGTTTTCTTTTACTTAAGTCGGCATTGTGCCTTTTGAATTTAATTCCGATCCAATTTCTGAGTTTCATCGTCAATAAGCAGGTCAGCTGGATACAGTAAACCTGAAGGGAAGCGTCGGAATCTATAACTAGTGCCACAGGAATGGTTCAAAACATAGGCAGCAAGAAGAACCAGTCTTCTTGTACTTGAGTCGGCATTGTGCCTTTTGTATTTAATTCCAATGAATTTTCTGTGTTTGATCGTCAATAAGAAGGTCAGAGGGATACACTAAAGCCGAGGTGAAGCATCGGAATCTATTACTAGTGTCACAGGAAATGTTCAAAACATAAACAGTAAGAAGTGTCAGATTTCTTGTACTAAGTCGGCATTGTGCCTTTTGTATTTAATTCCGATGCAATTTCTGTGTTTCATCGTCAATAAGAAGGACAGAGGGATACAGTGAGCCTGAAGTGAAGCATCGGAATCTATAACTAGTGTCACAGGATTGGATCAAAACATAGACAGTAAGAAGAGTTAGTTTTCTTGTACTTATGTCGGCATTGTGACTCATGAATTTAATTCCGATGCAATTTCTGTGTTTCATCGTCAATACGAAGGTCAGCTGGATACAGTAAACCTGAAGTGAAGCATCGGAATATATAACTAGTGTCACAGGAATGCTTCAAAACATAGACAGTAAGTAGAGTCAGTCTTCTTGAACTTAAGTCGGCATTGTGCTTTTTGTATTTAATTCCGTTGCAATTTCTGTGCTTCATCGTCTATACGAAGGTCAGCTGGATACAGTAAACGTGAAGGGAAGCATCGGAATCTATAACTAGTGTCACAGGAAGGGTTCAAAACAAGGACAGTAAGAAGAACAAGTCTTCTTGTACTTGAGCCGGCATTGTGCCTTTTGTATTTAATTCCGATGAATTTTCTGTGTTTCATCATCAATAAGAAGGTCAGAGGGATACAGTAAACCTGAAGGGAAGCATCGGAATCTATAACTAGTGTCACAGGAATGGTTCAAAACATAGACAGTAAGAAGAGTCAGTCTTCTTGAACTTAAGTCTGCATTGTGCCTTTTGTATATAATTCCGATGCAATTTCTGTGTTTCATCGTCAATAAGAAGGTCAGCTGGATACAGTAAACCTGAAGGGAAGCATCGGAAACTATAACTAGTGTCACAGGAATGGTTCAAAACATAGACAGTAGGAAGAGTTAGTATTCTTGTACTTAAGTAGGCATTGTGCCTTTTGTATTTAATTCCGATGAATTTTCTGTGTTTGATCGTCAATAAGAAGGTCAGAAGGATACAGTAAACCTGAGGTGAAGCATCGGAATCTATTACTAGTGTCACAGGAATGGTTCGAAACATAGACAGTAAGAAGAGTCAGTCTTCTTGTACTTACGTCTGCATTGTGCCTTTTGTATGTATTTAAGATGCAATATCTGTGTTTCATCGTCAATAATAATGTCAGAGGGATACAGTAAACCTGAAGTGAAGCATCGGAATCTGTAACTAGTGTCACAGAAATGGTTCAAAACATAGACAGTAAGAAGAGTCAGTCTTCTTGAACTTAAGTCTGCATTGTGCCTTTTGTATTTAATTCCGATGCAATTTCTGTGTTTCATCGTCAATAATACGGTTAGCTGGATACAGTAAACCTTAAGTGAAGCATAGGAATCTATAACTAGTGTCACAGGAATGGTTCAAAACATAGACAGTAAGAAGAGCCAGTCTTCTTGTACTTGAGTCGGCATTGTGCCATTTGTATTTAATTCCGATGCAAATTCTGTGTTTCATCGTCAATATGAAGGTCAGAGGGATACAGTAAACCTGAAGTGAAGCATCGGAATCTATAACTAGTGTCACAGGAATGGTTCAAAACAAAAGAGAGTAAGAAGAGTCAGTCTTTTTGTACTTAAGTCGGCATTGTGCCTTTTGTATTTAATTCCGATGCAATTTCTGTGTTTCATCGTCAATAAGAAGATCAGAGGGATACAGTAAACCTGAAGTGAAGCAATGGAATCTATACCTAGTGTCACAGGAATGGTTAAAAGCATAGACAGTAAGAAGAGATAATCTTCTCGTACTTGAGTCGGCATTGTGCCTTTTGTATTTAATTCCGATGCAAATTCTGTGTTTCAACGTCATTAAGAAGGTCAGAGGGATACAGTAAACCTGAAGTGAAGCATCGGAACCTATAACTAGTTTCACCGGAATGGTCAAAACATAGGCAATAGAAAGAGTCAGTCTTCTTGTACTTCAGTCGGCATAGTGCCTTTTGTATTTAATTCCGATGCAATTTCTGTGTTTCTCGTCAAAAAGAAGGTCACAGGGATACAGTAGACCTGGAGTGAAGCATCGGAATCTATAACTAGTGTCACAGGAATAGTTCAAAACATAAACAGTAAGAAGAGTCAGTTTTCTTGTACTTAAGTCGGCATTGTGCCTTTTGTATTTACTTCCGATGCAATTTCTGTGTTTCATCGTCAATAAGAAGGTCAGAGGGATACTGTAAGCCTGAAGTGAAGCATCGGAATCTATAACTAGTGTCACAGGAATGGTTCAAAACATAGACAGTAAGAAGAGTTAGTTTTCTTGTACTTACGTCTGCATTGTGACTTGTGAATTTAATTTCGATGCAATATCTGTGTTTCACCGTCAATCAGAATGTCAGCTGTATACAGTAAACCTGAAGTGAAGCATCGGAATACATAACTAGTGTCACAGGAATATTTCAAAACATAGACAGTATGATGAGTCAGTCTTCTTGTACTTAAGTCGGCATTGAGCATTTTGTAATTAATTCCGATGCAATTTCTGTGCTTCATCGTCAATAAGAAGGTCAGCTGGATACAGTAAACCAGAAGTGAAGCATCGGAATCTATAACTAGTGTCACAGGAATGGTTCAGAACATAGACAGTAAGAAGAGCCAGTCTTCTTGAACATGAGTCGGCATTGTGCCTTTTGTATTTAAATCCGATTACTTTTCTGAGTTTGATCGTCAATAAGGTCAGAGGGATACAGTAAGCCTGAAGTGAAGCATCGGAATCTATAACTAGTGTCACAGGAATGGTTCAAACATAGACAGTAAGAAGAGTTAGTTTTCTTGTACTTATGTCGGCATTGTGACTTATGAATTTAATTTCGATGCAATTTCTGTGTTTCATCGTCAATAAGAAGGTCAGCTGTATACAGTAAACCTGAAGTGAAGCATCGGGATATATAACTAGTGTCACAGGAATGGTTCAAAGCATAGACCGTAAGAAGAGTCAATCTACTTGTGCTTAAGTCGGCATTGTGCCTTTTGTATTTAATTCCGATGCAATTTCTGTGCTTCATCGTCAATAAGAAGGTCGGCTGCATACAGTAAACCTGAAATGAAGCATCTGAATCTATAACTAGTGTCACAGGAATGGTTCAAAGCATAGACAGTAAGTGGCGCAGGCTTCTTGTACTTGAGCCGGCATTCTGCATTTTGTACTTAATTCCGAAGAATTTTCTGTGTTTGATCGTCAATAAGAAGGTCAGAGGGATACAGTAAACGTGAAGTGACGCTTCGGAATCTATAACTAGTGGCACAGGAATGGTTCAAACCATAGACAGTAAGAAGAGACACTGTTCTTGTACTGAAGTCTGCATTGTGCCTTTTGTATTTAATTAAGTTGCATTTTCGGTGTTTCATCGTCATTGAGAAGGTCCGAGGTATACAGTATACCTGAAGTGAAGCGTCGGAATCTATAACTAGTGTCACAGGAATGGTTCAAAGCATAGACAGTAAGAAGAGTCAGTGTTCTTGTACTTAAGTCGGCATTGTGCCTTTTGTATATAATTCCGATGCAATTTCTGTGTTTCATCCTCAATAAGAAGGTCAGCTGGATACAGTAAACCTGAAGGGAAGCATCGGAATCTATAACTAGTGCCACAGGAATGGTTCAAACATAGGCAAGAAGAAGAGCCAGTCTTTTTGTACTTGAGTCGGCATTGTGCCTTTTATCTTTAATTCCAATGAATTTTCTGTGTTTGATCGTCAATAGGAAGGTCAGAGGGATACAGTAAGCCTGAAGTGAAGCATCGGAATCTATAACTAGTGTCACAGGAATGGTAGAAAACATTGACAGTAGGAAGAGTCAGTCTTCTTGTTCTTAAGTGCGCATTGTGCCTTTTGTATTTAATTAAGATGCAATTTCTGTGTTTCATCGTCAATAAGGAGGTCAGAGGGATACAGAAAACCTGAGGTGAAGCATCGGAATCTATTACTAGTGTCACAGGAATGGTTCAAAACATAGACTGTAAGAAGAGTCAGTCTTCTTGTACTTACGTCTGCATTGTGCGTTTTGTATTTAATTAAGATGCAATTTCTGTGTTTCATCGTCAATAATAAGGTCAGAGGGATACAGTAAGCCAGAAGGGAAGCATCGGAATCTGTAACTAGTGTCACAGGAATGGTTCAAAACATAGACAGTAAGAAGAGTCAGTCGTCTTGTACTTCAGTCGGCATTGTGCCTTTTGTATTAAATTCCGATGCAATTTCTGTGCTTCATCGTCAATAAGAAGGTGAGCTGGATACAGTAAACCAGATGTGAAGCATCGGAATCTATAACTAATGTCACAGGAATGGTTCAGAACATAGACAGTAAGAAGAGCTAGTCCTCTTGAACATGAATCGGCATTGTGCCTTTTGTATTTAATTCCGATGACTTTCCTGTGTTTGGTCGTCAAAAAGAAGGTGAGAGGGATACATTAAACCTGAGGTGAAGCATCGGAATTTATTACTAGTGTCACAAGAATGGTTCAAAACATAGACAGTAAGAAGAGCAAGTCTTCTTGTACTTGAGTCGGCATTGTGCCATTTGTATTTAATTCCGATGCAATTTCTGTGTTTCATCGTCAATATGAAGGTCAGAGGGATACAGTAAACCTGAAATGAAGCATCGGAATCTATAACTAGTGTTACAGGAATGGTTCAAAACTTAGAGAGTAAGAAGAGTGAGTCTTTTTGTACTCAAGTCGGCATTGTGCCTTTTGTATTTAATTCCCATGCAATTTCTGTGTTTCATCGTCAATAAGAAGATTAGAGGGATACAGTAAACCTGAAGTGAAGCAACGGAATCTATACCTAGTGTCACACGAATGGTTCAAAACATAGACAGTAAGAAGAGCCAATCTTCTTGCACTTGAGTCGGCATTGTGCCTTTTGTATTTAATTCCCATGCAATTTCTGTGTTTCATCGTCAATAAGGAGGTCAGGGGAATTCAGTAAACCTTAAGTGAAGCATTCGAATCTATAACTAGTGTCACAGGAATGGTGCAAAACATAGACAGTAAGAAGAGTCGGTTTTCTTGTACTTACGTCGGCATTGTGCCTTTTGTATTTAATTCCGATGCAATTTCTGTGTTTCATCGTAAAAAAGAAGGTCACAGGGATACAGTAGATATGGGGTGAAGCACCGGAATCTATAAGTAGTGTCACAGGAATGGTACAAACATAAACAGTAAGAAGAGTCAGTTATCTTGTACTTAAGTCGGCATTGTGCCTTTTGTATTTAATTCCGATGCAATTTCTGTGTTTCATCGTCAATAAGAAAGTCAGAGGGATACAGTAAGCCTGAAGTGAAGCATCGGCATCTATAACTAGTGTCACAGAATCGTTCAACACATAGGCAGTAAGAAGAGTCAGTCTTCTTGTACTTAAGTCGGCATTGTGCCTTTTGTATATAATTCCGATGCAATTTCTGTGTTTCATCGTCAATACAGAAGGTCAGCTGGATACAGTAAACCTGAAGGGAAGCATCGGAATTTTATAACTAGTGTCACAGGAATGATTCAAAACATAGACAGGAAGTATAGCCAGTCTTCTTGTACTTGAGTCGGCATTGTGCCTTTTGTATTCTAATTCCGATGCAATTTCTGTGTTTCATCGTCAATAAGAAGGTAAGAGGCATACAGTAAACCTGAAGTGAAGCATTGGAATCTATAACTAGTGTCACAGGAATGGTTCAAAACATAGACAGTAAGATGAGTCAGTTTTCTTGTACTTAAGTGAGCATTGTGCCTTGTGTATTTAATTCGATGCAATTTCTGTGTTTCATCGTCAATAAGAAGGTCAGAGGGATACAGTTAATTTGAAGTGAAGCATCGGAATCTATAACTAGTGTCACAGGAATGGTTCAAAACATAGACAGTAAGAAGAGTCAGTCTTCTTGTACTTAAGTCGGCATTGTGCCTTTTGTATTTAATTGCAATGCAATATCTGTGTTTCATGGTCAATACGAAGGTCAGAGGGATACAGTAAACATGAAGTGCAGCATCGGAATCTACAACTAGTGTCACAGGAATGGTTCAAAACATAGACAGGTAAGATGGGCCAGTCTTCTTGTACTTATGTCGGCACTTGTGACCTTTTGTATTTAATTCCGATGCAATATCTGTGTTTCTTCGTCAATAAGAAGGTCAGAGGGATACAGTTAACCTGAACTGAAGCATCGGATTCTATAACTAGTTTCACAGGAATGGTTCAAAACCATAGACAGTAAGAAGGGTCAGTGCTCTTGTACTGAAGTCGGCATTGTGCCTTTTCTATTTAATTAAGATGCAATTTTTGTGTTTCATCGTCAATAATAAGTTCAGAGGGATACAGTAAACCTGAAGTGAAGCATCTTAATCCATAACTAGTGCACAGGAAATGGTTCGAAACATACACAGTAAGAAGAGTCTGTCTCCTTGTACTTAAGGCTCGGCATTGTGCCTTTTGTATTTAATTAAGATGCAATTTCTGTGTTTTCATCGTCAATAAGAAGGTCAAAGGGATACAGTAAACCTGAAGTGAAGCATCGAATCTATAACTCGTGACACTGTAATGGTTCAAAACATAGACAGTAGGAAGAGTCAGTCATCTTGTACTTAAGTCAGCACTGCGCCTTTAGTATTTTAATCCGATGCTATTTCTGTGTTTCATCGTCAATACGAAGTTCACATGGATACAGTAAAACCTGAAGTGACGCATCGGAATTTATAACTAGTGTCACAGGAATGGTTCAAAGCATAGACAGTAAGAGGAGTCAGTCTACTTGTACTTCAGTCGGCATTGTGCCTTTTGTATTTAATTTCGATGCAATTTCTGTGCTTCATCGTCAATAAGAAGGTCAGCTGGATACAGTAAACCTGAAATGAAGCATCTGAATCTATAACTAGTGTCACAGGAATGGTTCAAAACATGGACCGTAAGAAGAGCCAGTCTTCTTGTACTTGAGCCGGCATTGTACATTTTGTACTTAATTCCGAAGAATTTTCTGTGTTTGATCGTCAATAAGAAGGTCAGAGGGATACAGTAAACGTGAAGTGAAGCTTCGGAATCTATAACTAGTGTCACAGGAAATGGTTCAACACATAGACAGTAAGAAGAGACAGTGTTCTTGTACTGAAGTCGCATTGTGCCTTTTGTATTTAATTAAGATGCATTTTCGGTTTTTCATCGTCAATGAGAAGGTCCGAGGTATACAGTAAACCTGAAGTGAAGCGTCGGAATCTATAACTACTGTCACAGGAATGGTTCAAAACATAGACAGTAAGAAGAGTCACTCTCCTTGTACTTAAGTCGGCATTGTGCCTTTTGTATATAATTCCGATGCAATTTCTGTGTTTCATCGTCAATAAGAGGGTCAGCTGGATACAGTAAGGGAAGCATCGGAATCTATAACTAGTGCCACAGGAAATGGTTTCAAAACATAGGCAGTAAGAAGAGCCAGTCTTTTTGTACTTGAGTCGGCATTGTGCTTTTTATCTTTAATTCCAATGAATTTTCTGTGTTTGATCGTCAATAGGAAGGTCAGAGGGTTACAGTAAACCTGAAGAGAAGCTCGAGATACTATAACTAGTGTCACAGGAATGGTGGAAAACATTGACAGTAGGAAGAGTCAGTCTTCTTGTACTTAAGTGCGCCATTGTGCATTTTGTATTTCATTAAGATGCAATTTCGGTGTTTCATCGTCAATAAGGAGGTCAGAGGGGGATACCGAAAACCTGAAGTGAAGCATCGGAATCCATAACTTGTGTCACAGGAATGGTTCAAAACATAGACAGTAGGAAGAGTCAGTATTCTTGTACTTAAGCCGGCATTGTTGCCTTTTTGTATTTAATTCCGATGCAATTTCTGTGTTTCATCGTCAATAAGAAGGTCTCAGGGATACATTAAAACTGAAAGTGAAGAATCGGAATCCATAACTAGTGTCACAGGAGTGGTTCAAAACATAGACAGTAAGAAGGGTCAGTCGTCTTGTACTTAAGTCAGCATTGTGCCTTTGTATTAAATTCCGATGCAATTTCTGTGCTTCAGCGTCAATAAGAAGGTGAGCTGGATACAGTAAACCTGAAGTGAAGCATCGGCATCCATAACTAGTGTCACAGGAATGGTTCAAACATAGACAGTAAGAAGAGCCAGACTTCTTGAACATGAGTCGGCATTGTGCCATTTTTATTTAATTCAGATAAATTATCTGTGTTTGATCGTCAATAAGAAGGTCAGAGGGATACAGTAAACCTGAGGTGAAGCATCGGAATCTATTACTAGTGTCACAGGAATGGTTCAAATCATAGACAGTAATAAGAGTCAGTCTTCTTGTACTTAAGTCGGCATGTGTGCCTTTTGTATATAATTCCGATGCAATTTCTGTGTTTCATCGTCAATAAGAAGGTCAGAGGGATACATTAAGCTGAAGTGAAGCATCGGGAATCTATAACTAGTGTCACAGGAATGGTTCAAAACATAGACAGTAAGAAGAGTCAGGTTTTCTTGTACTTCAGTCGGCATTGTGCCTTTTGTATTTAATTCCGATGCAATTTTCTGTGTTTCATCGTCAATAAGAAGGTCAGAGGGATACAGTAAACCTGAAGTGATGCATCGGAATCTGTAACTAGTGTCACAGGAATGGTTCAAAGCATAGACAGTAAGAAGAGTCAGTCTTCTTGTACTTAAGTTGGCATTGTGCCTTTTTGTATTTAATTGCGATGCAATTTCTGAGTTTCATCGTTGAATACGAAGGTCAAAAAGGGATACAGTAATCATGAAGTGCAGCATCGGAATCTATAACTAGTGTCACAGGAATGGTTTCAAAACATAGACAGTAAGATGGGTCAGTCTTCTTGTACTTAAGTCGGCATTGTGCCTTTTTGTATTTAATTCCGATGCAATATCTGTGTTTCTTCGTCAATAAGACGGTCAGAGGGATACAGTAAACCTGAAGTGAAGCATCGGATTCTATAACTAGTTTCTCACAGGAATGGTTCAAACCATAGACAGGTAAGAAGGGTCAGTGCTCTTGTACTGAAGTCGGCATTGTGCCTTTTCTATTTAATTAAGATGCATTTTCTGTGTTTCATCGTCAAATAATAAGTTCAGAGGGGATACAGTAAACCTGAAGTGAAGCATCTTAATCCATAACTAGTGTCACAGGAATGGTTCGAAACATAGACAGTAAGAAGAGTCTGTCTCCTTGTACTTAAGTCGGCATTGTGCCCTTTTGTATTTTAATTAAGATGCAATTTCTGTGTTTCATCGTCAATGAGAAGGTCAAAGGGATACAGTAAACCTGAAGTGAAGCATCGGAATCTATAACTCGTGTCACTGTAATGGTTCAAAACATAGACAGTAGGAAGAGTCAGTCATCTTGTACTTAAGTCGGCATGGCGCATTTAGTATGTAAATCCGATGCTATTTCTGTGTTTCATCGTCAATACGAAGGTTGCATGGATACAGTAAACCTGAAGTGACGCATCGGAATCTATTACTAGTGTCACTGTAATGGTTCAAAACATAGACAGTAGGAAGCGTCATTCTTCTTGTACTTAAGTCGGCATTGTGCCTTTTGTATTTAATTCCGATGCAATATCAGTATTTCTTCGTCAATAAGAAGGTCAGAGGGGATACAGTAAACCTGAAGTGAAGCATCGGAATCTATAACTAGTGTCACAGAAATGGTTCAAAACACAGACTTTAAGAAGAGGCCAGTCTTCTTGTACTTGAGTCGGCATTGTGCCATTTGTATTTAATTCCAATGCAATTTCCTGTGTTTCATCGTCAATAAGAAGGTTAGCTGGATACAGTAATTCTGAAGTGAAGCATCGGAATCTATAACTAGTGTCACAGGAATGGTTCAAACATAGACAGTAAGAAGAGTTAGTCTTCTTGTACTTGAGTCGGCATTGTGCCTTTTGTATTTAATTCCGATGCTATTTCTGTCTTTCATTGTCAATAAGAAGGTCAGAGGGATACAGTAAACTTGAAGTGAAGCATCGGAATCTAAAACTAGTGTCACAGGAAAAGTTCAAAACATAAACAGTAAGAAGAGTCAGTTTTCTTGTACTTTTGTCGGCATTGTGCCTTTTGTATTTAATTCGATGCAATTTCTGTGTTTCATTGTCAATTAGAAGGTCAGAGGGATAACAGTAAACTTGAAGTGAAGCATCGGAATCTATAACTAGGTGTCACAGGAATGATTCAAAACATAGACAGTAAAGAAGGGTCAGTTTTCTTGTACTTGAGGCGGCATTGTGCCTTTTGTATTTAATTCTGATGCAATTTCTGTGTTTCATCGTCAATAAGAAGGTACAGCTGGATACAGTAAAACTGAAGTGAAGCTTCGAATCTATAACTAGTGTCACAGGAATGGTTCAAACATAGACAGTAAGAAGAGTCAGTCTTCTTGTACTTGAGTCGGCATTGTGCCTTTTGTATTTAATTTCGATGCAATTTCTGTGTTCTCATCGTCAATAAGAATTTCAGAGGGATACAGTAAAACTGAAGTGAAGCATCGGAATCTAAAACTAGTGTCACAGGAAAAGTTCAAAACATAAACAGTAAGAAGAGTCAGTTTTCTTGTACTTATATCGGCATTGTGTCTTTTGTATTTAATTCCGATGCAATTTCTGTGTTTCATTGTCAATTAAAAGGTCAGAGGGATACAGTAAACCTGAAGTGAAGCATCGGAATCTATAACTAGAGTCATAGGAATGATTCAAAACATAGACAGTAGAAGGGTCAGTTTTCTTGTACTTGAGTCCGGCAATTGTGCCTTTTGTATTTAATTCCGATGCAAATATCTGTGTTTCATAGTCAATAAGAAGGTAAGCTGGATACAGTAAACCTGAAGCTGAAGCTTCGGAATCTATAACTAGTGTCACAGGATTGGTTCAAAACATAGATGTTAAGAAGAGCCTTTTTTCTTGTACTTAAGTCGGCACTGTGCTTTTTTCTATTTAATTCCGATGCAATTTCTGTGTATCATCGTCAATAAGATGGTCCAAGGGATACAGTAAACCTGATGTGAAGCATCGGATAATCGAAAACCGGTCTCACAGGAAAGGTTCAAAACATAGACAAAGGTTCAAAACATAGACAGTTAGAAGAGCCAACTTCTTGTACCTGAGCCGGCATTGTGCCTTTTGTATTTAATTCCGATGCAATTTCTATGTTTCATCGTCAATAAGACAGTCAGAATGATACAGTAAACCTGAAGGGAAGCATCGGAATCTATAACTAGTGACACAGGAAAGGTTCAAAACATAGACAGTAAGAAGTGTCAGTCTTCTTGTACTTGAGTTGGCATTGTGCCTTTTATATTTAATTCCGATGCAATTTCTATGTTTCATCGTCAATAAGAAGGTAAGCTGGATACAGTAATCCTGAAGTGAAGCACCGCAATCTAAAACTAGTGTCACAGGAATAGTTCAAAACATAAACAGTAAGAAGAGTCAGTTTTCTTGTACTTAGGTCGGCATTGTGCCTTTTGTATTTAATTCCGATGCAATTTCTGTGTTTCATTGTCAATTAGAAGGTCAGAGGGATACAGTCAACCTGAAGTGAAGCATCAGAATCTATAACTAGCGTCACAGGAATGATTCAAACATAGACAGTAAGAAGGGTCAGTTTTCTTGTACTTGAGTCGGCATTGTGCCTTTTGTATTTAATTCCGATGCAATTTCTGTGTTTCATCGTCAATAAGAAGGTAAGCTGGATGCAGTAAACCTGAAGTGAAGCTTCGGAATCTATAACTAGTGTCACAGGAATGGTTCAAACATAGACAGTAAGAAGAGTCAGTCTTCTTGTACTTGAGTCGGCATTGTGCCTTTTGTATTTAATTCCGATGCAATTTCTGTGTTTCATCGTCAATAAAAAGGTCAGAGAGATACAGTAAAACTGAAGTGAAGCATCGGAATCTAAAACTAGTGTCACAGGAAAAGTTCAAAACATAAACAGTAAGAAGAGTCAGTTTTCTTGTACTTATGTCGCATTGTGTCTTTTGTATTTAATTCCGATGCAATTTCTGTGTTTCATTGTCAATTAGAAGGTCAGAGGGATACAGTAAACCTGAAGTGAAGCATCGGAATCTATAACTAGTGACACAGGAATGATTCAAATCATAGACATTAAGAAGGGTCTGTTTTCTTGTACTTGAGTCGGCATTGTGCCTTTTGTATTTAATTCCGATGCAATTTCTGTGTTTCATCATCAATAAGAAGGTAACCTGGATACAGTAAACCTGAAGTGAAGCTTCGAAAACTATAACTAGTGTCACAGGATTGGATCAAAACATAGATGTTAAGAAGAGTCTTTTTTCTTGTACTTAAGTCGGCATTGTGCTTTTTCTATTTAATTCCGATGCAATTTCTGTGTATCATCGTCAATAAGATGGTCCAAGGGATACAGTAAAGCTGATGTGAAGCATCGGAATCGAAAACCGGTCTCACAGGAAAGGTTCAAAACATAGACAGTTAGAAGAGCCAACTTCTTGTACCTGAGCCGGCATTGCGCTTTTTGTATTTAATTCCGATGCAATTTCTATGTTTCATCGTCAATAAGACAGTCAGAATGATACAGTAAACCTGAAGTGAAGCATCGGAATCTATAACTAGTGACACAGGAAAGGTTCAAAACATAGACGGTAAGAAGTGTCAGTCTTCTTGTACTTGAGTCGGCATTGTTCCTTTTGTATTTAATTCCGATGCAATTTCTGTGTTTCATCGTCAATAAGAAGGTAAGCTGGATACAGTAAACCTGAAGTGAAGCATCGGAATCTAAAACTAGTGTCACAGGAATAGTTCAAAACATCAACAGTAAGAAGAGTCAGTTTTCTTGTACTTAGGTCGGCATTGTGCCTTTTGTATTTAATTCCGATGCAATTGCTGTGTTTCATTGTCAATTAGAAGGTCAGAGGGATACAGTCAACCTGAAGTGAAGCATCAGAATCTATAACTAGCGTCACAGGATTGATTCAAAACATAGATAGTAGGAAGGGTCAGTTTACTTGTACTTAAGTCGGCATTGTGCCTCTTGTATGTAATTCCGATGCAATTTCTGTGTTTCATCGTCATTAAGAAGGTCAGAGGGAGACAGTGTACCTGTAGTGAAGCATCGGAATCTGTTACTAGTGTCACAGGAATGGTTCAAAACATAGACAGTAAGAAGAGTCAATTTGCTTGTACTTAAGCCGGCATTGTGCCTTTTCTGTTTAATTCCGATGCAATTTTTGTGTTTCGGCGTCTATAAGAAGGTCCAAGGGATACAGTAAACCTGAAGTAAAGCATCGGCATCTAAAACCGGACTCAGAGGAAAGGTTCAAAACATAGACAGTAAGAAGAGCCAGTCTCCCTATACTTGAGTCGGCATTGTGCCTTTTGTATTTTATTCCGATGCAATTTCTGTGTTTCATCGTCAATACGACGGTCAGAGGGGATACAGTAAACCTGAAGTGAAGCATCCGAATCTATAACTAGTGTCACAGGATTGGTTCACAACATAGACAGTAGGAAGAGTCAGTCTTCTAGTACTTAACTCGGCATTGTGCCTTTTGTATTTAATTCCGATGCATTTTCTGTGTCTCATCGTCAATAAGAGGGTCAGAGGGATACAGTAAACCTGAAGTGAAGCATCGGAATCTATAACTAGTGTCACAGAAATGGTTCAAAACATAGACTTTAAGAAGAGTCAGTTTTCTTGTACTTATGTCGCCATTGTGCTTTTGTATTTAATTCCGATGCAATTTCTGTGTTTCGTCGCCAATAAGAAGGTCCAAGTGATACAGTAAACCGGAAATGAAGTATCGGAATCTAAAACCGGTCTCACAGGAAAGGTTCAAATCATAGACAGTAGAAGAGCCAGACTTCTTGTTCTTGAGTCGGCATTGTGCCTTTTTTATTTAATTCCGATGCAATTTCTGTGTTTCAATCGTCAATAAGGTCAGAGGGATACAGTAAACCTGAAGTGAAGCATCGGAATCTATAACTAGTGTCACAGGAATGGTTCAAAGTATAGACAGTAAAAAGAGTCAGTCTTCTTGTACTTATGTCGACATTGTGCCTTTTGTATTTAATTCCGATGCAATTTACGTGTTTCATAGTCAATAAGAAGGTCAGAAGGATACCGTAAACATGAAGTGAAGCATCGGAAACCATAACTAGTGTCACAGGGAATGGTTCAAACATAGACAGTATGATGAGTCAGTCTTCTTGTACTTGAGTCGGCATTGTGCCTTTTGTATCTTATTCCGATGCAATTTCTATGTTTCATCGTCAATAAGAAGGTCAGAGGGATACAGCTAACCTGAAGGGAAGCATCGGAATCTATACCTAGTGTCACAGGAATGGTTCAAAGCATAGGCAGTAAGAAGAGTCAGTCTTCTTGTACTTAAGTCGGCATTGTGCCCTTTGTATTTAATTCCGATGCAATTTACGTGTTTCCTCGTCAATAAGAAGGTCAGAGGGATACGGTAAACCTGAAGTGAAGTATCGGAATCTATAACTAGTGTCACAGGAATGGTTGAAAACATAGACAGTAAGAAGTGTCAGTTTTCTTGTCTTAAGTCGGCTTTGTGCCCTTTGCATTTAATTTCGATGCAATTTGAGTGTTTCATCAACAATAAGAAGGTCACAGGTATACAGTAAACCTGAAGTGAACATCGGAATCTATAACTAGTGTCACAGGAATGGTTCAAACGTAAAGAGTAAGAAGAGTCAGTTTTCTTGTACTTAGGTCGGCATTGTGCCTTTTGTATTTAATTCCGATGCAATTTGTGTGTTTCATCGTCAATAAGAAGGTCAAAGGGATACAGTAATCATGAAGTGAAGCATCGGAATCTATAACTAGTGTAACACGAATGGTTCAAAACGCAGACAGTAGGAATGGTCAGTCATCTTGTACTTAAGTCGGCATTGTGCCTTTTGTATTTAATTCCGGTGCAATATCTGTATTTCTTCGTCAATAAGAAGGTCAGAGGGATACAGTAAACCTGAAGTGAAGCATCGGAATCTATAACTAGTGTCACAGAAATGGTGCAAAACCTAGACTTTAAGAAGAGCCAGTCTTCTTGCGCTTGAGTCGGCATTGTGCCTTTTGTATTTAATTTCAATGCAATTTCTGTGTTTCACCGTCAGTACGACGGTCAGAGGGATACAGTAAACCTGAAGTGAAGCAACGGAATCTATAACTAGTGTCACAGGAATTGTTCAAACATAGGGAGTAAGAAGAGTCAGTCTTCTTGAACTTGACTCGGCATTGTGCCTTTTGTATTTAATTCCGATGCAATTTCTGTGTTTCATCGTCAATAAGAAGGTAAACTGGATACTGTAAACCTGAAGTGAAGCATCGGAATCTATAACTAGTGTCACAGGAATGGTTCTAAACATAGATGTTAAGAAGAGTCTTTCTTCTTGTACTTAAAGCGGCATTGTGCTTTTTGTATTTAATTCCGATGCAATTTCTGTGTATCGTCGCCAATAAGATGGTCCAAGGGAAACAGTAAACCTGATGCGAAGCATCGGAATCGAAATCCGGTCTCACAGGAAAGGTTCAAAACATAGACAGTTAGAAGAGCCAACTTCTTGTACCTGAGCCGGCATTGTGCCTTTTATATTTAATTCCTATGCAATTTCTGTGTTTCATCGTCAATAAGACGGTCAGAGGGATACAGTAAACCTGAAGTGAAGCATCGGAATCTATAACTAGTGTCACAGGAATGGTTCAAAACATAGACAGTAAGAAGTGTCAGTTTTCTTGTACTTGAGTCGGCATTGTGCCTTTTGTAATTAATTCCGATGCAATTTCTGTGTTTCATCGTCAATTAGAAGGTCAGCTGGATACAGAAAACCTGAAGTGAAGCATCGGAATCTATAACTAGTGTCACAGGAATGGTACAAAAATAGGAATTAAGAAGAGTCTCTTTTCTTGTACATAAGTCGGCATTGTGCCTTTTTTATTTAATTCCGATGCAATTTCTGTGTTTCATCGTCAATAAGAGGGTCAGAGGGATACAGTAAACCTGAAGTGAAACATCGGAATCTATAACTAGTGTCACAGGAATGGTTCAAAGCATAGACAGTAAGAAGAGTCAGTCTTCTTGTACTTAAGTGGGCATTGTGCCTTTTGTATTTAATTCCGATGCAATTTCTGTGTTTCATCGTCAATAAGGAGGTCAGAGGGATACAGTAAACCTGAAGTGAAGCATCGGAATCTATAACTAGTGTCACAGGAATGGTTCAAACATAGACAGTAAGAAGAGTCAGTTTCCTTGTACTTCAGTCGGCATTGTGCCTTTTGTATTGAATTCCGATGCATTTTCTGTGTTTCATCGTCAATACGAAGGTCAGAAGGATACAGTAAACCTGAAGTGATGCATCGGAATCTATAACTAGTGTCACAGGAATGGTTCGAAACATAGATATTAAGAGGAGTCTGTTTTCTAGTACTGCAGTCGTGATTGTGCCTTTTCTATATAATTCCGATGCAATTTCTGTGTTTCGTCGTCATTAAGAAGGTCCAAGGGGATACAGTAAACCTGAAGTGAAGCATCGGAATCTAAAACCGGTCTCACAGGAAAGGTTCAAAACATAGACAGTAAGAAGAGCCTGTCTTCCTGTACTTGGGTCGGCATTGTGTCCTTTGTATTTAATTCCGATGCAATTTCTGTGTTTCATCAACAATACGACGGTCAGAGGGATACAGTAAGCCTGAATTGAAGCATCGAAACCTATTACTAGTGTTACAGGAATGGTTCAAAACATAGACAGTAAGAACAGTCAGTCTTCCTGTACTTGAGTCTGCATTGTGCCTTTTGTATTTAATTCCGATGCAATTTCTGTGTTTCGTCGTCAATAAGGAAGGTCAGAGGGGATACAGTAAACCTGAAGAGAAGCATCGGAATCCATAACTAGTGTCACAGGAATGGTTCAAACTTAGACACGAAGAAGAGTCAGTCTTCTTGTACTTGACTCGGCATTGTGCCTTTTGTATTTAATTCCGATGCAATTTCTGTGTTTCATCGTCAATAAGAAGGTAAGCTGGATACAGTAAACCTGAAGTGAAGCATCGGAATCTATAACTAGTGTCACAGGAATGGTTCTAAACATAGATGTTAAGAAGAGTCTTTTTTCTTGTAGTTAAGTCGGCATTGTGCTTTTTGTATTTAATTCCGATGCAATCTCTGTGTATCGTCGCCAATAGGATGGTCCAAGGGATACAGTAAACCTGATGTGAAGGATCGGAATCGAAAACCGGTCTCACAGGAAAGGTTCAAAACATACACAGTTAGAAGAGCCAACTTCTTGTACCTGAGCCGGCATTGTGCCTTTTATATTTAATTCCGATGCAATTTCTGTGTTTCATCGTCAATCAGAAGGTCAGAGGGATACAGTAAACCTGGAGGGAAGCATCGGAATCTATAACTAGTGTCACAGGAATGGTTCAAAACATAGACAGTAAGAAGTGTCAGTCTTCTTGTACTTGAGTCGGCATTGTGCCTTTTGTAATTAATTCCGATGTAATTTCTGTGTTTCATCGTCAATAAGAAGGTAAGCTGGATGCAGTAAACCTGAAGTGAAGCATCGGAATCTATAACTAGTGTCACAGGAATGGTTCAAAACATAGATATTAAGAAGAGTCTGTTTTCTTGTACATAAGTCGGCATTGTGCCTTTTTTATTTAATTCCGATGCAATTTCTGTGTTTCATCGTCAATAAGAGGGTCAGAGGGATACAGTAAACCTAAAGTGAAGCATCGGAATCTATAACTAGTGTCACAGGAATGGTTCAAAGCATAGACAGTAAGAAGAGTCAGTCTTCTTGTACTTAAGTGGGCATTGTGCCTTTTGTATTTAATTCCGATGCAATTTCTGTGTTTCATCGTCAATAAGGAGGTCAGAGGGATACAGTAAACCTGAAGTGAAGCATCGGAATCTATAACTAGTGTCACAGGAATGGTTCAAACATAGACAGTAAGAAGAGTCAGTTTCCTTGTACTTCAGTCGGCATTGTGCCTTTTGTATTGAATTCCGATGCATTTTCTGTGTTTCATCGTCAATACGAAGGTCAGAAGGATACAGTAAACCTGAAGTGATGCATCGGAATCTATAACTAGTGTCACAGGAATGGTTCGAAACATAGATATTAAGAGGAGTCTGTTTTCTAGTACTGCAGTCGGCATTGTGCCTTTTCTATATAATTCCGATGCAATTTCTGTGTTTCGTCGTCATTAAGAAGGTCCAAGGGATACAGTAAACCTGAAGTGAAGCATCGGAATCTAAAACCGGTCTCACAGGAAAGGTTCAAAACATAGGACAGTAAGAAGAGCCTGTCTTCCTGTACTTGGGTCGGCATTGTGTCCTTTGTATTTAATTCCGATGCAATTTCTGTGTTTCATCAACAATACGACGGTCAGAGGGATACAGTAAGCCTGAATTGAAGCATCGAAACCTATTACTAGTGTTACAGAATGGTTCAAAACATAGACAGTAAGAACAGTCAGTCTTCCTGTACTTGAGTCTGCATTGTGCCTTTTGTATTTAATTCCGATGCAATTTCTGTGTTTCGTCGTCAATAAGGAAGGTCAGAGGGATACAGTAAACCTGAAGAGAAGCATCGGAATCCATAACTAGTGTCACAGGAATGGTTCAAACTTAGACACGAAGAAGAGTCAGTCTTCTTGTACTTGACTCGGCATTGTGCCTTTTGTATTTAATTCCGATGCAATTTCTGTGTTTCATCGTCAATAAGAAGGTAAGCTGGATACAGTAAACCTGAAGTGAAGCATCGGAATCTATAACTAGTGTCACAGGAATGGTTCTAAACATAGATGTTAAGAAGAGTCTTTTTTCTTGTAGTTAAGTCGGCATTGTGCTTTTTGTATTTAATTCCGATGCAATCTCTGTGTATCGTCGCCAATAGGATGGTCCAAGGGATACAGTAAACCTGATGTGAAGGATCGGAATCGAAAACCGGTCTCACAGGAAAGGTTCAAAACATAGACAGTTAGAAGAGCCAACTTCTTGTACCTGAGCCGGCATTGTGCCTTTTATATTTAATTCCGATGCAATTTCTGTGTTTCATCGTCAATCAGAAGGTCAGAGGGATACAGTAAACCTGGAGGGAAGCATCGGAATCTATAACTAGTGTCACAGGAATGGTTCAAAACATAGACAGTAAGAAGTGTCAGTCTTCTTGTACTTGAGTCGGCATTGTGCCTTTTGTAATTAATTCCGATGTAATTTCTGTGTTTCATCGTCAATAAGAAGGTAAGCTGGATGCAGTAAACCTGAAGTGAAGCATCGGAATCTATAACTAGTGTCACAGGAATGGTTCAAAACATAGATATTAAGAAGAGTCTGTTTTCTTGTACATAAGTCGGCATTGTGCCTTTTTTATTTAATTCCGATGCAATTTCTGTGTTTCATCGTCAATAAGAGGGTCAGAGGGATACAGTAAACCTAAAGTGAAGCATCGGAATCTATAACTAGTGTCACAGGAATGGTTCAAAGCATAGACAGTAAGAAGAGTCAGTCTTCTTGTACTTAAGTCGGCATTGTGCCTTTTGTATTTAATTCCGATGCAATTTACGTGTTTCATCGTCAATAATAAGGTCAGAGGGATACGGTAAACCTGAAGTGAAGTATCGGAATCTATAACTAGTGTCACAGGAATGGTTGAAAACATAGACAGTAAGAAGTGACAGTTTTCTTGTCTTAAGTCGGCTTTGTGCCATTTGCATTTAATTTCGATGCAAATTGAGTGTTTCATCAACAATAAGAAGGTCAGAGGGATACGGTAAACCTGAAGTGAAGTATCGGAATCTATAACTAGTGTAACAGGAATGGTTCAAAACGAAGACAGTAGGAATGGTCAGTCATCTTGTACTTAAGTCGGCATTGTGCCTTTTGTATTTCATTCCGGTGCAATATCTGTATTTCTTCGTCAATAAGAAGGTCAGAGGGATACAGCAAACCTGAAGTGAAGCATCTTAATCTAGGACTAGTGTCACAGAAATGGTGCAAAACCTAGACTTTAAGAAGAGCCAGTCTTCTTGCGCTTGAGTCGGCATTGTGCCGTTTGTATTTAATTTCAATGCAATTTCTGTGTTTCACCGTCAGTACGACGGTCAGAGGGATACAGTAAACCTGAAGTGAAGCAACGGAATCTATAACTAGTGTCACAGGAATTGTTCAAACATAGAGTGTAAGAAGAGTCAGTCTTCTTGTACTTGACTCGGCATTGTGCGTTTTGTATTTAATTCCGATGCAATTTCTGTGTTTCATCGTCAATAAGAAGGTAAACTGGATACAGTAAACCTGAAGTGAAGCATCGGAATCTATAACTAGTGTCACAGGAATGGTTCTAAACATAGATGTTAAGAAGAGTCTTTCTTCTTGTACGTAAAGCGGCATTGTGCTTTTTGTATTTAATTCCGATGCAATTTCTGTGTATCGTCGCCAATAAGATGGTCCAAGGGAAACAGTAAACCTGATGTGAAGCATCGGAATCGAAATCCGGTCTCACAGGAATGGTTCAAAACATAGACAGTTAGAAGAGCCAACTTCTTGTACCTGAGCCGGCATTGTGCCTTTTATATTTAATTCCGATGCAATTTCTGTGTTTCATCGTCAATAAGACGGTCAGAGGGATACAGTAAACCTGAAGTGAAGCATCGGAATCTATAACTAGTGTCACAGGAATGGTTCAAAAAGTAGACAGTAAGAAGTGTCAGTCTTCTTGTACTTGAGTCGGCATTGTGCCTTTTGTAATTAATTCCGATGCAATTTCTGTGTTTCATCGTCAATAAGAAGGTAAGCTGGATACAGTAAACCTGAAGTGAAGCATCGGAATCTATAACTAGTGTCACAGGAATGGTTCAAAACATAGGAATTAAGAAGAGTCTCTTTTCTTGTATATAAGTCGGCATTGTGCCTTTTTTATTTAATTCCGATGCAATTTCTGTGTTTCATCGTCAATAAGAGGGTCAGAGGGATACAGTAAACCTGAACTGAAGCATCGGAATCTATAACTAGTGTCACAGGAATGGTTCACAGCATAGACAGTAAGAAGAGTCAGTCTTCTTGTACTTAAGTCGGCATTGTGCCTTTTGTATTTAATTCCGATGCAATTTCTGTGTTTCATCGTCAATAAGGAGGTCAGAGGGATACAGTAAACCTGAAGTGAAGCATCGGAATCTATAACTAGTGTCACAGGAATGGTTCAAACATAGACAGTAAGAAGAGTCAGTTTCCTTGTACTTCAGTCGGCATTGTGCCTTTTGTATTGAATTCCGATGCATTTTCTGTGTTTCATCGTCAATAAGAAGGTCAGAAGGATACAGTAAACCTGAAGTGATGCATCGGAATCTATAACTAGTGTCACAGGAATGGTTCGAAACTTAGATATTAAGAAGAGTCTGTTTTCTAGTACTGCAGTCGGCATTGTGCCTTTTCTATATAATTCCGATGCAATTTCTGTGTTTCGCCGTCATTAAGAAGGTCCAAGGGATACAGCAAACCTGAAGTGAAGCATCGGAATCTAAAACCGGTCTCTCAGGAAAGGTTCAAAACATAGACAGTAAGAAGAGCCTGTCTTCCTGTACTTGGGTCGGCATTGTGCCCTTTGTATTTAATTCCGATGCAATTTCTGTGTTTCATCAACAATACGACGGTCAGAGGTATACAGTAAGCCTGAATTGAAGCATCGAAACCTATTACTAGTGTTACAGGAATGGTTCAAAACATAGACTGTAAGAACAGTCAGTCTTCCTGTACTTGAGTCTGCATTGTGCCTTTTGTATTTAATTCCGATGCAATTTCTGTGTTTCGTCGTCAACAAGGAAGGTCAGAGGGATACAGTAAACCTGAAGAGAAGCATCGGAATCCATAACTAGTGTCACAGGAATGGTTCAAACTTAGACACGAAGAAGAGTCAGTCTTCTTGTACTTGACTCGGCATTGTGCCTTTTGTATTTAATTCCTATGCAATTTCTGTGTTTCATCGTCAATAAGAAGGTAAGCTGGATACAGTAAACATGAAGTGAAGCATCGGAATCTATAACTAGTGTCACAGGAACGGTTCTAAACATAGATGTTAAGAAGAGTCTTTTTTCTTGTACTTAAGTCGGCATTGTGCTTTTTGTATTTAATTCCGATGCAATCTCTGTGTATCCTCGCCAATAAGATGGTCCAAGGGATACAGTAAACCTGATGTGAAGGATCGGAATCGAAAACCGGTCTCACAGGAAAGGTTCAAAACATAGACAGTTAGAAGTGTCAGTCTTCTTGTACTTGAGTCGGCATTGTGCATTTTGTAATCAATTCCGAAGGAATTTCTGTGTTTCATCGTCAATAAGAAGGTAAGCTGGATGCAGTAAACCTGAAGTGAAGCATCGGAATCTATAACTAGTGTCAC